>NC_060149.1:894309088-894647421 GCF_021461385.2 Schistocerca piceifrons
TGTCCTGTCATTGGGTAAAATACCTATGACCTACTACCCACTTGCATATGGAGAGTACTACCTACATGAGCAGCAAAGACCTACTTGATGCATTGCTGTATCAGACAGTTGCCCTTGTTATTAACAAGATGGCACTGTTGGACTGCTGGAACTTCTGCAGGCAGCAAAAGTGCCTCCATCTGATCAAAAAGTAAACATAGGCATTCATGCAACTCTTGATGACTTTGTTAGGCAAAATGAAAATTCTTTTTGTTTATTGCAATCCAGTGTGATAAAGTTTTCCTGCTGATAACTTCATATTTCTATTCTCAGGGAAGTTGTTACACTCTTTCAAAACATTCATGATGCTGGCCAAAAGTGTTCTTAGTCTGACAGGTTTATGTTATATACAGGGTGATTTTTTCCACCATGTACAAACACTAGAGATTGATTGATGAGAGGATATGGAACAAAAAAGGTCTAATGAACTTATGCCCAGAAATGCATGGTATCCATGATAAAGACCATTTATTGAGTCATACTCTGTTACAGAGACTGTGGTCTAATATGTGCCATGCAGCCACAGTTACAGTATGCATGGGTTCCTCCTAGAGGGTGGTACTGTTCCTAATATATCATGTCTTAGTGCCCTCTTCTGTCATAGTAGTTGGTAATGTTGTGTCTGATTCACTTCTCTTGCTGACTCACCTTGTAGTGAATATAATACAGTGATGTACACAATGGTTCTGTATTTGAATCAAGAACTTGCCAACATGGTGTTTATTTGTGGAAAGGCAAATGGCAATGGGTGGTGGACAGTAAGGTTGTATCAGGAGACCTAGCCCACTGACAACAACCACAACATTCAATATTTGCAACACTGTTTCATCACTTGCCTGAGACAGGGTCTTTTCAGGAAGAAGGAAATCATGAAGGACATACTCGAAATGTTTGGACACCAGACTTGGAGGAAAATGTGATTAACACTGTGGAAGGCAACTGTCATGTCAGTACCAGGAAGTTGGCTGGCCAGTACAGGGTAATCCAAGATGACTGCATGGAACATTCTCCAAGAAAATTGTTACTACCATTATCACTTACATCATGTCCAGCACTTACTAGCAACAACTTTCCACATCAGGAGCAGTTTTGTCATGATTATAGGATTCGTGATGAAGCTGCCTTTATGTGGCATGCTATCTGCAACTTTCATGACAGTCACCTGTGGGATAGTATGCAGAACCCCCACCAGCATTGGTGCAGTCAGAATATGTGGTCCAGGATGACTGGCAACCATATTTTGGCACCAATCTTCCTTCCATGTCACCTAACAGGCCAGAACTATTGGCATTTGTTGTGTGTGACTTCGTCTCCCCTGCTGGAAGAAGTGGCATTGATGATTCGAAGGGTTATGTGGCTGCTACATGATGGTATTCCAACCCACTTTGCCGTTAATGTCCACACACATTCCAATCGTTTCTTCCCTGGCTGATGGATCAGAAGAGGGGCTCAAGTTACATTACCTGCTAATTCATTGGATCTCAACCTGTTCAATTTCTGGTTATGGAGCAATCTCAAAAGTATTGTGTATGCAGAGCCCACTCCAAATGTGACAACATTGGAGCAGCATATTCTTGCAGCCTTTGACACTGTTCAGATGCAGTCTGGGTAATGTGATCATGTGAGACAGAACATGCTACAACATGTACAAGCATGCACTGTGGCACATGGAAACCATTTTCAACACATACTGTAACTGTGGCTGCACAGTACAGCATGTATTATACTGCAGTCTCTGTAACAATGTATGATTGAATAAATGGTTCTGTATCCTCTCATTGATGAATATCTAGAGTTTGTATGCAGTGGACAAAATCACCCTGTATTGTTTATCTAAAGTTGATATGAAACACAAGATCCAATGTAGATTCAATTGAATCACGGAGCAGTTGTGATGTATTATGCAAGAATACTCTGACAAAAAGGGTGTGAGCTTTCACTGGAACAAGTTGCCCATCGATCCTTAGTGGACCAGTGAGGATTTTGGAAGTTTTTCTGACAGTATCCACTCACTTTCATGGCATATCTACATGCCAGGGTCAGACAAAAGGAGTAATGTTGTGCTCTTTGATGAAGCAGAGGTGAGAGCTGTGGATGTGTTTATCAAGGAAAGAAATCTGAAAATTTGTGCATCATCCCCATCTTTAAAAGAGGCTGTGCACCTGGCATTGCTGAGAAATTGAGAAATGAGGTTAATTGTTTTGTCTTGCCTTCTCCTCTTGGAAATGACCTCTATTGTGTATCCATTGCGAAGACAAATTGTAGGAGCTATGAGCACCCTAGACACACAGCCAATAGGTATCATGCCCCCTTCTGTTCTCTTGTTAAATTTGATTAACCAGAAATTTCCATCAATTCCCAGTTTTCTATGCTAATGAAGTGAGAATAGTGATATACATTGGAAAACAGGGGAATCCATGAAACTTTACATGTTTTACTCATTGTCTGTATATTTCAAATGGGAAATGGTTTTAGTAATTATAATTTAGTAATTATAGTTTAGCCAGTGTTTGTAAATTATTTGATGATTATGTATCAAAAATAACATAGGAGGTCATTCAGTAGTATTGTGTTATTGTTTCTATTCATATTATAGAACATTAACCTTTAGAAATAGCCTAGTAGAAATTCACACCATACTCAACTCTCAGAGTCTGAAATCATATTCAGTTCTGCAACTATATCTGTTCGTAAACTTCCTAATTACATTAGTTTCAACAATATATTTCATTCCAAGTGTTTACATTTTCACAAACGTTCATGTATTTTGGAGAACTGTAACTGTTGTAATCATTTAGACCCATTCTCAGATTTATTTATTTAGGTTGTATGTTTCTATAAATAAATATGTTTCTACAAATAAATGGTATAAATAAACATCATTAAATTCAAATTGTCCTAATCTAATTAATCAGTTTTTTAAAGATTATAGAATGTCGTAATTAGTGTTAAATTTATGGGAGTTTAAATGGAGTAAACTGAACAACTTGTATTAGCAGTTTTAGGTGACATTTTAAACATCAACTATCCACATTTTGCAGCACAAATCTGAATTGTGGCGAGAGCTGTTTGTAGAGAATCTGTTGTCATAGTTCATTTAAAACAGGTGTATCAATTGATTTTTCCTACATAACTAAAAATGTACGGCTTTAGATATTGAAAAAATATTTATGGAGAGATTATTTTCTGACTACTTGCTTTGACAGTCCTGCAGTAACCTCAATAACTGTCTAGGTGGAACATTTAACATTTTTAAGATTTATAACTATAAACAAACCTTATTTTGAAACAAAAGTGCTGTATGTAACTGAATTTATTGACCATGCTTGTTAAGTAATAACATACAAATGGGAAATTGTGGAATGGAATGTAAAACATGGTATGAGAGGAATATGCTGTTCATCAAACAGGGTAGGTGTTCAACAGTAAAGACAAAGAAACAAGATGTTGGTTACTGAAATTCATCTGTCAATATTGTATTGATTCGCAAGTGTGCCATTATTTCATAATTTCATGCTTGCTTGTAGTCTTTAAGAAATCTTTGCTAATCACATTCAATTTCTGAGAGTTCAAACCCACATTACTGTTGGCAGAATGATAGGATGTTGCCTCATTTTGTCACTGAAGAAAGGCAGACAATTATTTGGGTCACTTTTTGTGTTTAAACAAAATACAAATTTGTAACTTTTTTACAGTTCAGTTTGAGATCTACATGTAATAAAAGAAGGGCAATTCATGCTGAATTCCAGAATGAGATTTTCACTCTGCAGCGGAGTGTGCACTGATATGAAACTTCCTGGCAGATTAAAACTGTGTGCCCGACCGAGACTCGAACTCGGGACCTTTGCCTTTCGCGGGCAAGCGCTCTACCATCTGAGCTACCGAAGCACAACTCACGCCTGGTACTCACAGCTTTACTTCTGCCAGTACCTCGTCTCCTACCTTCCAAACTTTACAGAAGCTCTCCTGCGAACCTAGCAGAACTAGCACTCCTGAAAGAAAGGATATTGTGGAGACATGGCTTAGCCACAGCCTGGGGGATGTTTCCAGAATGAGATTTTCACTTTGCAGCAGAGTGTGCGCTGATATGAAACTTCCTGGCAGATTAAAACTGTGTGCCTGACCAAGATTCAAACTCGGGACCTTTGCCTTTCGCGGGAAAGTGCTCTACCATCTGAGCTACCGAAGCACGACTCACGCTCGGTGAGTCATGCTTTGGTAGCTCAAATGGTAGAGCGCTTGCCCGCGAAAGGCAAAGGTCCCGTGTTTGAGTCTCGGTCGGGCACACAGTTTTAATCTGCCAGGAAGTTTCATATCATGCTGAATTACTGCAAATTGCTGTCTGTCCAATCAAACATTGAGTAGAAACTACAGAAGCTGTATAAACTTAACTGTAATTAAATTATGCATGTTGTCACAAGGCTGACAACATACTCCATTGCCTTCATGTAATAAGGACCACCTTCTCAATAAGTTTCAGTTTTAAAGCAAAACTGAAGGAATTTCTTTATGACCTTTTATTTTTATTTGTATACTGCTACTGTATGTATTTTATGTCAGATTCTGATCTGGTGTGTGTTTTTGTGCCCTTTCTTTTCTTCTATTAATTGTGGATCTGAAGATGCCCTGTAACTAAGATCAAAACCAGTAATCCGAATTAACATGAAAAGTGACCGAAGTACCACCTGTCTTTCTCCTCAAGTGGGTGCAGCGCTTTTCATAGCATGAGCGGGTGCGCGATGCACTTTGTGCACATGTATAGAATAGCTTCATTTAAGTTGCCAAGGTGAGTCATAGATGATCAGAATCACAGTTTAATCTTAGTTTATTTAAAGAATAAGAAAATAAACTTACATAACATGAGCTACACCACTGTTTTATTAAACAATAATGATATAAATTTTCAGTACATCACCCTGTTGGCAAGGACATATGTTACAGAGACAGTAATGGTCCACTCAAAGCATTAAGCAGTGCAGTGGCATCAGATACCATCCAGCTGCTTATTTGATCACTAATTATCTAGTAGACAGCTGCTTCAATGTGGCATTAGGCTGCTAGTTCATAATCAGAAATGGAATGGTGCAAAATAATTTTATTTTATGTTGGCACACTTTATACACAGGTGTGCACACTTGAGGGTTAAATTAGATATGGTCACATTGTCCTCAGATGACGCGTCTTCAGTTAGATCATTCTCTCAGGTTCCAAGAAATAATAATATATGTATTGAGTAAAATACTAGAAAAAGTATCACAAATAACATGAGTGTGTGTATTGATGATGATGAGAATTAATTTGTTAATGTAGTGTAATATGTGATGATGATGATGATTAGTGATCCATACTGGAGACATGGTGAATTGTTTCCAACCTACACGGTAAGTTTTTCATCATGAGACAATGAAATATCTCAAAAATTATCCATCAGATTAAAAAACAGAAAAATACATGATCAAACTATTGTTGAATCAGATTCTACAGGAAAACATACATAACTATTTTGTATAACATTTTGTTATTGCAGGACAGTTGGTGTTGTAATTGATAAAAAAAAAAACCAATTGAGTTCTCAAATGGTATTTTCTTAAGAAAAATGTATTGAATCGGAAACATACATGTGTGGCAAATGACTGTGTTTTGTAGCTTTCTCTTTGCACCTATTTTTAAATATTCATTAATGCATTAAGTGATTTTATCTTATTATGTGCACATTGTACCTTTTTTTTTTTAAATATATTCCTACATAATTCGACTGCATTATTAGTTAGAATGCAGATGATTATGATAGTAAAGAAAACTGAAGTGGTCTGCATTTATAAAAAAAAGTAAGAGGAATGCCAGTAATGCAGTAAGTCTTTATGCTCAATCTTTTCCAAACAGGATGCTATCACACACTTTTTTTAGAAAGGTTGTCTGATAGTTGTCCACTGATGGACCTATATAGCCATGAAAAAAGAACAGTCAAATAACAGTTGCTTCAGAGAATAATGAAACTGCAATATTAGATACTGTGAATCACAACCCCCATATTAGCATGTGGCAGTTAAGTCATGCATTGAGAATTAGTCAGAGTACCATTCACCAAAATTTTAAACATAGAAAATATCATCCATTTCATATTGCCCTCTGTTGGGAACATCATGGCAATGATTTCAAGGACTGACTAACACTTTGCCAATAATCTCTTCAGAAAATACAGAGAGACCCCAATTCCTTTCCCTGAGTATTGTCCCCTGATGAGTCAATCTTCAAAAACCACAGTATGGTTTATCAACACAACATGTATTATTGGAATAGGGAAAACAAACACTGGTTACACCAAGCTGAATATCAGCATATGCAGGATGGAAATGTCTGATGGAGAATAATTGATGATGGACTCATTGATACATTAAATGATGATAAATACTGAACATTCTTTGGGGAGAACCATCCAGTATTGCTTGCAGACCTTTCCTTGGACTCAATGGGGTTTTGACATGATACTTGTCTAGCACAGTATTCTGTAGCAGCATCAGTGGATTGGAACAGGTGGTCCAGTGTCTTGACCTGCAAGATTAACTGATCTTACTTCACCTGATGTTTGATTGTGGGGTCACTTAAAGACTGAAGTTTTTAATAAACTGTTAAAAGTGTTCGACAACATATTTAAGTGTCTCACCAATGCGTGTCACCAGATTATATCATAAACACTTCTTATTTGTATCAGATCATTCCATGTGAGGGTAAATAAGTACACTGAAGTGGGCAGTAACCTTTCTGAGAACTTATTGTGAAATAATTCTTATAAACAAGCAACCTGTTGGTGTGAGAAAACATCTCAAAGAAGCATCCTGTTGGTGAGAGGTGAAAGGACAAACCACAAACAAGCTTTTTTTCATGATTACTGAACACGTTTGGTTTTATTTTTTTATCCAAAGCATTTTTCTTCAGATAATACCATTTTTCAATTCAATTCCATTATTTGTCAAATAAAACACCATTGATCATGCAACAAAAAAAGTAACACTTAGAAAGTAATGTACTTTTTTCTGTAGACTCTGATTCTGTGATATAAATGGGAAGTTCCTGTTTAAAATTTCAAGGCTATTCTACACCCCACCCCCTGGGAGTGGGGCAGGGGTGGCGCAACATTGGTATCACCCTCACATTACACTACACTATCACTTTCACTATCATCAGCATCAATTCACACACAAATGTTGTTAGAGATACTTTTTTTGGTATTTTCCTCAATATTCATATTGTCATTATTACTGGGGAGCTGAAAGAATGATCTAACTGTATCTGGGGGCAAGGTGACCACTTTGAATTTTATAATTGTTTATTCAGATTACTGCTTGCCTTTGGCAATTCATATGTTTACTAAAATAATATGTGAAATTATTCTTTAATGTTAAGGTTTCTACAGTACTTCTATCATTTATGAAAACAGACAACTATGAACATATAGCAAAGTCCATATTAATCATATTTCGATATGAGACATAAATTTATTTCTTTTATTCATTATTATTTGACATAGATATCAGTGTTGCCATTTGCAATCTGAAGTTTCTTAATAATATGCATTTAATTAAAAATTTCCTAGTTACTGAAGATAAGCATCATTTCCACAAATAAAAAGGTTTTTGTTTGATTTTCATCTCACTCCATTTTATTAAAAATTGTATATTTAAAACATAGGAGCTGTATGTGAATCTGTTCATATAATAGCTTGAACTTTTCTTATATTTTCTTTCCATGTATCATATATTCCTTATGTAACTTCATTTTGTGTAGCATTAAATGACTAACTTGGCAGTCTCTGATATTAACTAAGATTTGTGCTTTTAACTAACAGTCACATTTAACTTAAATCATTTCCATGTGGTGAAATAACACTCACAGTGATTATCAGCATGTAGAAAATGTGCATACTTTGTTAGTGCTATTATGCATTTTGCTATGGTTTTCACTTAGTTTTCTGTTTCTAATAAAGTAGCTTTGAAAATGGTCTCCTTCAGCATAGAATTTACACTGCTATTGTCACTCACAAATTGCTTCACAATGTTTCCACATTATTATGGTGTTATCCAATTTGTCAGTAGTATTTGCTTACAGAAGTTCCTTGTTAATTTCTCTTGCTATCGAGGATAATTAGCAGCTGTTCTAACAGAGAAAATTGAAAACACGCTTAACCCCCCTTAGTCCATAAGGATTGTATATAATGAATGGGTGCAACAACTGTGATTCACTGAAAATATGTATCCTGAGAAAAGCCATAGTCACATACAGACATCAAGGGAGACACTGGAGAAATGCAAGCTGCATAGTCAAAGGAATTCTCAAAACGAGTTAGTTCTGAACAGACAGTGTCCAACCCACTTTATGGCATACCATACTCTATTAATGTGTCTTCATCGCAAGATCCAACTATATCATCCACAAGTTGAGCCTTCTGATAATTTAAAATGTCTTATTTTCTCCCTGAAATGTAGAGTTTGTCACAAAAAGAATATTTCACTGACAAATTAGTGTTCACTGATGAAGCAAGGTTCCACCTATGCCAAAAAGATTTATTACTGTAAGAGCAGGATTTGAAATGCATGAATCCACATTTCATTGTGGGATATGAAAAAGGTATATTAAACATGCTCATGTTTGTTGTGAGCAGATGAAAAGCACATGGGCTATTCTTTTGTTTGCATAGGCTATGATCATCAGTCTCACAATAGCTTCCACTTCAACTATAATAACGTCATTTTAATTGGTCTTTTGATAGAATGGCACTCTTCTTAGTTTCCACTGGAACATATATCAGCATGTAAGTACCATTGTCTCACAGTTTTCATCAGCTGTGCCAAGAATGGTGGAAGAGTGATACTGCTCTTGTCCCCCATGAGCATTAAGTATGGTGTACCTCAAGGATCTGTAATGGGACTTGTTCTCTTCAATTTATTTGTGAATAATGTACAAACATGTGAAAATGATATGAAAATACTTTATGCAGATGATATGACTGTGCTAAATGTTTCCAACAATTTGGAGGCACTTGAGCAAAATATGCTCATATCAATCAATAGTACAGCACAATGGCTCTCTGAAAATGAGTTAATTATTAATCTGAAAAACTGTGTACATGGTCTTCAAAAATAAACAAAAAGAAGAACATTTGGATGTTTTCTTAGATGAAAAAGGACTGGAAGAAGTAGCTTCAGTTAAGTTTTTGGGAATTACAATAGACAGTGAGCTAAATTGGAAACAGCAGTTAAATACTCTTTCCAGTAAGCTAAGCTCAGTGATATTTATAATGAAACAACTTGCTCAGTATATTCACCGAGACCTCTTGCACACTGTCTATCATGGAATTTTTGAACCATACATACAATATGGAATCACAATATGGGGGAACTCAACTATCACAGGAATTAAGAGAATATTCACATTACAGAAGCAAGACATTCAAATTATATTGAAAAAGAAGCAAAAAGAATTGTGTAAAAGTTGTTTCAAAGAACTTAACATTCTAATGTTCCCATCATTGTATATATTCAAGAACATTGTGAGTGCATAACGTAACCACACAAAACTGGAGACTAATGAGACTGTTCAAACACACAAGACAAGGAACAGAAAACACTGTGCTGCATTCCACATAGAATTAAGATTTTTGATGAAGGGCACAAATACTTTGTCATTAAGTTAATACAAGTAATGCCAGGGGAATTACAAGACCTCAAAACTGAGAAAATATCCCCACAACTCTAAAAAGTTTCTGATACAAGAATTTTATAGTGTAGCTGACTACATTAGCAAACAGTGATCAAAAGTTCATCCTGTGAGTGATAAATCTTACACACTATAAAAAGAACTAGTAACAGAAATCAGTGTTAAAGAAATTAACTATAATTAGGAACCACTGATGTATAATATAAGCTAATTATATCTAACAAAATTATTACTTTTTTTGGTATGTATCATGTATCATCTTTCATTTTGTACCATGTAATATTATGAATATACTGCATCATAAGTCATTACATATGATGTAATATTATATATATACTGTGAAAGCTCCTAAGTATATTTAATGTGTAAACTATTTTATATACTTTTATATTTCATATTATCTAGATTATAAGCCTAATGACCTGTCCTATGTTACAAGGACATATCTGTACAAAAGGTAATTTATGGGACCAATAAAAATCACAATAACAATACCGCATTTAACAATAGAGTTATTGAACTACACACACAGACTTATGGAGTGCATAATATCACAAATTGTTTACCTAATACATCACTGTTACTTTTACACGATCCGTTTTAAATGATCATGCATAATGGTGGGTTAAACATTTATTAAAACTGGGTTCAGAATTAGAATAGTAGTAATATGGAAAGGGAAAATACTATTCACCAAGTGCTAGCAGATGGAAACACGTAGAAAGGTTCTCTTGATTCTGTTAGCTATCAATTTTGTACCTTCCTGTGTGTTTTGATTTGTTGTCCCTTGGTGAGTAGACTTTTCTCTACCTGTATTATTAATATATCTGGTTCACTTATCTGGTTAAAACGTTCAATGCACTTGTCAACAACATCATTAACTACTACAACCAATCATCTAATTTTAATCATTCTTAATTTACACACTTGTGGTACTTTTGGAAATATTTATAACAACAGGCAGAAATATTCATTACAGTTCTTAAATTTTCATCCTAATATTATTTTCAAGGCCATCAACAACGTTTTTAAGGATATTGTTCAAGCTTATTTCAATAATTCTCATATTTTGAAATTAAGGAGATGTTACTTTGCTACAAGACAATTAAAACATTTTTCATTATTTTTATCATGTGAAATAAAAGTTAGTAGCTTACTATACTGTGCTACATTTTGAATGGATATATTAGTATTGATGCTGGAGTCTTCTGCTTTGATCACAAAGTATCTTCTCATATACACCACAGTGCACACTAACTTGAAGAATTTACTATGTGCTTATAATGTGGTGGTTCCCTTAGTTTCTAACTGACACTGTCATCAATGAGTCATTGATTGTTTGTGCAACATCAGAACCACAAAAATATCTTATTGAGTGTTAAGTGCTGTAAAGGTGTTTGAGGAGGAGGCAAGGGATTTCAACTTTCCACAGAATCACAATTATATGCTTATTCACATATTGTTTAGTAGCTGTCTGCTGCCATGTTTACTTATTTTTGCTGTTTTCTGTAGTATATGCCTCACTGTTTCTCTGGTTCTAATAAGAAATACTGTAAGTATTCTGAATCAGTCTTCGCTATTGCATTCACAGACAATGAAATGAAAAATGTAATTTTGAGAATTTCTTTGGCATTCAGCACACAAAGCCTATCAAGAATCTTTGAAGTGACATATAATCACTGGTCTGTATTGAATCAGATCAATGCAGTCATATATTTCGCAGCCATATATGTATTAACAAATTTAAAATTGGAGGTCATTTTGTGTGTTATTTAAAATTCTGACAACATTTGTGCTGGAGTCATTTCCACATAGATTTACAGCCATTGTTTGTCAGACTTATTTTCCTGTTACAACGGGGATACAAAGGCATTGTATCACTAAATGCAGTCATATTTATATTATCTGTTCTTCATGCTGACTGCTACAAATCTAAATTTGTTGTCATTTAAATGTGTGACACCAATATTCCATATGTTTGTAAAGTTGTCATGAATACCTAATTCATCGTGAGTAATGATGAACAGAAATAAAATATTTCATACTAGTGGGTCTCATCCTAAAGGGTTCATTGAATAACAATCCTGTTAATGGCTGCAGCACCTGATTTGAATAAATTTCTTGCTCTTAATAATTCACGATAATTTTATAAAAATCACCAAAAATAGTTCAATTGGATGCTGGTAATTTTATTTTGTTGGTCATAAGCTGTGCAGCATGCCTTGTGATTCCAATTAGGCAATGTTAAACCCATAACCTACATGGGCAGGAGTAGGGTATCACAGTTGGTATGAGCCAACATTTACATGACCTTTGGCATCATGTTACAGCTTATGCAACTGTGAATGTCATAGTCATGGTCACTGGCAACACTTAGCAAGGTCCCCACAGTGGGTGGGGAAGGAAGGGGAGAGGATGGAGAGGGTGGGTGTAAAATAGATGTAATCATGCTGTTTGCCCATTGCTGTGGGGCAACAATATCTTGCCTAATAGTATGAAACCTCTCCCTCCCCCCCCCCCCCCCCCTTCCCCATTTTGACCAATTAATTTTTTACAATTCAGTTGTGTGAGTATCATTTGCAGTCTGCACTTCATGTTGTTGAAAGGATGATGGGGCTTTGCTGATTTTGTACAATATGCTCTTGTTACTAGCTCAGTGCTTTGCAGTGAAAGGATTAAGGTGTGGGTATGGTATCTGTCATGACAAATTATTCCAAGCACATGAGTCCCATCATTCCCTGTAATGAGGAGAAGAGATAAAAGTCACGAGGTAAGAAACTTTAATGGTAGTAAATACTAAAGCCATACTTTAGTCCACAAAAGAGCAGTAGGTGTTAGTCAAGAGATCCCCCCTCTGGCTCTCAGGCAAGATGTTATCACCTGACTACTAAGGAAATGCACACAATGTACACCACACTGTACTTATAATCACACCTCACTATCTGACATACATAAAATATCCTTACACCCTACAGTGCTAGATGAGTATTGTATTATTTTGTGAGTAAACATGCTGCCTATTAAGGTGATGTTAAATGGTAAAAAGTAATGAATAGCATATGGCATGCTGAGATTCTGTGTAAATATGCTGAAATTGTGGTGGTGTTAAATGTGTAAACATAAGAAGGGCAGGTATTCAAATCCATCATTCACTGTAGTGAGTAGTACATTTAAAAAATGGTGAGGTAATATACTTTAACAATTTAATGACATCATAGCATAGTTAGGAAAGTAGTGGAAAATGTTAGTCAACACAACCCCTTGCTCTAAGAATTATTTATTGACAAAAAATAATTTATTATCAGTTAGTTCTATACCTATGATGTTGTATTTGTTTTCACGCAATGAATACCAAACTGTATGTATATGCACACCTCACTATCTGATGTTGGTAACATATCTGTATACCCTGCAATGCTAGCTGAGCATAGTATTATTTTACACCATTATTGTGTGTGTGTGTGTGTGTGTGTGTGTGTGTGTGTCTGTCTGTGTGTGTGTTTTACATCAAACCCCCACCAAATTGAAATTGTGACAATGCAAAGTAATAAATTTGCAAGGTAAATGGACAGAAAATCTTTGTTTTGTTGTTGTATCAATCAATCTATATACAATAATGAAATTAAGATATGAAGTAGAAATACATAATAACAACTGCTGATACACTTGGGGCCTGCAAGTATGAACCTGCGTGTGCCAGCTGTAATAGCTTGTTGAGCTTATGAAAGCATCAGAACCTTCTAACTGTCAGCTTCTGGCATTGTATCATGTTAATCTGGGGTATGTCCACACTCATACATATGACTAATAATTTTGAAAGATAGAAGAAGACAAATACACACACAGTGCAATCAATTTACAACATGAGTTAAAACTGTGATGATGCAATACAATGACAGAAAATATTAACACTTTCCAATATAAGAGGTGCTGTACCAGTAGCTCTTTAGTGTCAATGCAGCAATCATGCTGCAACCTTGTTTCATTATTGTTGCAATGCTTTGCAATGTGTGTTCATATTACCCACTGGTAGATCTTTGACAGATACACTGTGGTGTCAGTGGCCTAGGCACATGTGCTGTCGTGCCTCTGATATATCCAATGCATACAGATGACTGTGTTAGCAACTGTCCTTCACCAGCTTCAGTGCTGTGCACCAGTGTGACCAAAAAATTGTTTAACACAAACTGTCAAAGTACTTGAATTATTTGTTTTAAATAATTTCTTGCTGTGGGACATCATCATAATTTTTTTTTTGATAAATGATACATTATTGTGATTGTTCATCGTATTTACATATGCACTGTGCAATGCATGTCTGTGAAGTGAAACATGCATGGCACACACCAGCACAGTGTGATACCCAATCTGCATGCTGGAGTCATAAGGCTGCTGCACTGTTCTTACTTCACATCACACTGAACACAGATAAAGATTCTACTAACAGACATTAGTTTTTAAAAAAAGGGTCCCCTCTTTGTTGATTAAACGTATCTGGTAATACTATCTCCAGCATCAAAAAAAGTTATTTTATAAATAAATCCAGGACATACATTTCATATATTGCAACATTAACTTAATTAAAGCACACTGCAGAAATTAAAACTATTGCTATGAATAACAGCCATTTGCGTGATTACCATGCATCACAGCATTTACCAGAATTATCGAATGAAGGAAATGCAGTCAGCATACTTACTCTTCACCCCTCAACGGTGATACACAGTGTATGAATAGCTTTCTAAATACAAGTTGTGCAGCTGCTCCTTCAGTGACAGCACTCACAGCAGTTTTCCTCCTGTATCAAACAACAGACCTGTAGCCAGTGGAATTCCCATGGTAAGTGAAGTTTTCAATTTCATTCCTACAGCAACATGCAGAATATTGCAGTTCTTTTATGGTCTTATTCTGTATACAACATAACATGTTCAACAGAAGGAATAGCCATCTCTTGGGTAATGAAAACTGTATCACATAAACTATTAACGAAACAAATACTGTTTTTTGCCATGTTTCACTATTGCTCATAAAAAACAGTCTTTGTTTAGTTAATTTACAATGTTTCACCAAGAACCCACAGTTGATTCAATTAAAATGACATAAACTATTTATGATCCAGACATTAATACAGGACATGTTAACAGAAAGCGTTGCTTTGGGATACAATAAAGTGCGCTCCTACATCTAAACTTGTGAAGGAGAGCCACACATGCATATATCATGAATGTCTGTATGTAGTCTCTTACTCTTCTGTGATACTCCCAGCGATGAGGTGTTCTTTACTATGGCATAAGTATAACCCAAACACCTAAAATAACAAAGATCATTCACATTTGATAGGATTTCACTAGTAGACAACAGCAGCTGGGGAGGAAGGGACTACGTGTATGCATATAACTCACCAGTTCACCTAGTCTTAGCACAAAGCTGCTATTTTATTTGACCATCTTCAGTTTGCTGCATCTGGTAGTTGAAATAGAGGAAGTGGCATGTCATAGAAATGTTCATCTCATGCAAATACAAAAGTATCACTTGGGTGGCAGGTTACTGTACATTGAGAGCCAAAACCACACTCGGTCAAAATCAATGTTTTCTCCAGCAGCAACACCAACAGTGAGCACCTTAGTGCCTCAATAGTGAGAGTTTTAGGGGCACAGCATTCAAACTATTGGATTCTGTGATGATGTATAGTGTATTATTAAAACAACAAAATGTTGCAAATCTCCAGCTGTTACATGTTGCTGTATGATTTGCTTCCAAGCAAATGTATCCATGAAGTGAAGGTGTGTAAGGTATCATAAACGATTACTCATGTACTGGTTCTGAGTTGGATGATTTCATAACAGCCTATGGGTAAGATTACATACAAGCTGAATAAAAAAAAAACTATGAGCATTTAACAAGAAGTCTACATAAATGAAGAATGTAATATATTGTTATTGTAATATATTGTGTAATATATTGTTATTGTTTTTCTTAAAAAGTTGCGATACATGTATAATTTACTTCAGCAAAAAAGAAAATTGTTTTGAAGTTGTGATTTATAACTGTGGAAGGCATTGTTCAAATTTGACTCTGTGGACAGTGGACTAAATGTATTGCTTATTTAAGTGAGTTTGAATGTGGTGTTGTAGTCAGAGCGCAGGCAATGGGACACAGCACCAGTGAGGTAATGATGAAGTAGGAATTTTCCCATATGACCATTTGGCCATTTCACAATTGTACCATGAATATGAGGAAGTCTAGTTTCAAATGTTATCAAGAAGATGAATGTGTTCAGGTATTGAGACAACTTCATGAATCCATGGACCAAGCATGTCAGCAGCAGACTTTTGAAGCTAGTGGGGGCTCTGTAATGGAGTGATATTGGACCCCTGATATGTTAGATATGACTTTGACAGGTGACATGTACAACAGCATTCTGTGTGATCACCTGCATCCATTCATGTCCATTGTGCATTCCAACAAACTTGGGCAATTCCAGCATGATAATGAGACACCCCACATGTCCAGAATTGCAACAGGGTGGCTCCAGGAACACTCTTCTGAGATTAAACACTTCTGCTGGCTACCAGACTGCCCAGACATGAACATTATTGAGTGTATATGGGATGCCTTGCAATGTGCTGTTTGGAAGAGATTTCCACCCGTTATACTCTTATGGATTTATGGACAGCCCTTCAGTATTCATGTTGCAGCACTTCTGCATGCTCGTGTGGGCCCTACATGATATTAGGAAGGTGTACCAGTTTCTTTTGCTCTTGCTCTGTGTGTGTGTGTGTGTGTGTGTGTGTGTGTGTGTGTGTGTGTGTGTGTTGCTGACTGTTTCCAACTCTATGTAACACACTTAAGAATAGTTGATTGAATTGAGAAGCTGGAATGTTAATAGTAAGAACATAGCACAATATTATTTGATTACATATATAAGAAAATATGATGTCATTATATATAAAAACAAAGATGAGGTGACTTACCGAACGAAAGCGCTGGCAGGTCGATAGACACACAAACAAACACAAACATACACACAAAATTCAAGCTTTCGCAACAAACTGTTGCCTCATCAGGAAAGAGGGAAGGAGAGGGGAAGACGAAAGGAAGTGGGTTTTAAGGGAGAGGGTAAGGAGTCATTCCAATCCCGGGAGCGGAAAGACTTACCTTAGGGGGAAAAAAGGACAGGTATACACTCGCACACACGCACATATCCATCCACACGTACAGACACAAGCAGACATATTTAAAGACAAAGAGTTTGGGCAGAGACATCTCTGCCCAAACTCTTTGTCTTTAAATATGTCTGCTTGTGTCTGTATGTGTGGATGGATATGTGCGTGTGTGCGAGTGTATACCTGTCCTTTTTTCCCCCTAAGGTAAGTCTTTCCGCTCCCGGGATTGGAATGACTCCTTACCCTCTCCCTTAAAACCCACTTCCTTTCGTCTTCCCCTCTCCTTCCCTCTTTCCTGATGAGGCAACAGTTTGTTGCGAAAGCTTGAATTTTGTGTGTATGTTTGTGTTTGTTTGTGTGTCTATCGACCTGCCAGCGCTTTCGTTCGGTAAGTCACCTCATCTTTGTTTTTATATATAATTTTTCCCACGTGGAATGTTTCCTTCTATTATAAAAATATGATGTCATGATCATGTGACTGGTAGTGTCATAATTTTGGATATTTAGAGTACATAATAATGCAATGGATGACTGTGAAGGAGCATCTAGAATGGAAATATGTCCACATTAATCTCCTAAATCAGTGTCATTGCATAGTTCAACATGTGATGTGCATCACATTCTGCTAGCTCACTCTAAATATAGAACACATAGTACAAGGATGGCACCTTTCATGGGTGGCCATTAATTATGAAGCTCTGTATCTGCCCTCAACACTAGGTGCACTGGTCCTCAGCTATATACACGAGATGGGAGTACAATGTACCCTCCACCATGCACTGTACAGCTCCTTGTGAGGTATTTATTTGGATGTTGGTCTTTCTTCCCTGTATCAGATGTGATAATATTCTGTATCAAGTGCTATAGATGTTACTATATTTAGTCTGTTGCACATTAGGTGTGGCAGCAGAGTAGTATTTGTGTGAGATATATAATACTGAAGGTAGAATTATTATGACAGTTACTTTGACTTTCTTCCATGGAATACCAAAACACACATATGGTTTGCGTTGTTGTAACATACTAGTGTGATGGTAAATCTCTAACCACTTTGGTCGTGTTATCAATATGGAATTTCAACTAGGAAAAAGCTGTCAAGGGTGAATAAACTTTGTTATTTTTTTGGTGTTTGGGTTACATGTATGTCACAAGAACAATGTCACATTGCTGGAAGTAACACTGATGATTAAGAGACTGCATAGAGGCATTCATTATCTATGTATGTGTGGCCTTCCTGCACTAGATTAAATTTAGGGTGTTCTATTGTTTCCCCAAGTAAAGCTTTCTGTTCACAGATCTCATATTAATGTCCATATCATATATACAAGGATTTTCTGAAAAGTAATGCCTCTGAACTTTTTATGGGAAAACTTTTAAAGCTTTTTAAATAAAACAATGTTATTAATATTCTAGGTCTTTATTCTTCATGTCTACATATTTTCAGACTTCTACTGCTAGAGGGTGCTGAAATGTACCATGTAAAATGGTGGTATGTAATATAACTATGTCAGTGTGTGAGAATCAGCTTGCTGTAATTGAGTTTCAAATTTGAAGAGTTTGTTGACACATGGATCCCCCTCTCCTTCAGCATGACAATGCCACACCACACACAGGTGTTGAGACATCTGCATTAACCCAGTGCCTTGGTTTCAGTATTATTGATCATCCTCTATAAAGTTCTGGCTTGGCTCCATTGGATTTTCATTTGTTTCCTAAACTTAAAGAGCATGCCCAAAGGCTTCACTTTGACAGTGATGAAACAGTGCAAGCAGAGGTCAGGTTGTGGCTGTGTCAACAAAGTGAAACATTCTACAGTTATGATATCTACAAATTGGTCTCTCTTTGGGAGAAATGTGTTGATCACCAGGGTGACTCTGTAGACAAATAAATATGTCGGCATGAAGAATAAAGATATAGAATGTTGATAAAGTCTGTTTATTTAAAAAGCTTTAAGATTCTCAACATGACAAATTTGGAGGCATTACTTTTCAACATGTACTCATAGTTTATGTGACAGTGTTTTCTTTATCTCATAGATGCCTATTCCTTCTGCTGACCATACCATATGTTGTGGGAAAGCAGCCAAAGAATTGCAGTATTCTGCATATTGCTGTAGGAATCAATCTGGAAACTCTACTTAACACGGGAAGTCCATGTACTATATCTTTTGTTGTTTGATATGAGAGGAAATGTTTTCTCATAGGCATCTATGCATGTATGTAAATATACTGTGTTATGGTTGCTGGAGAGCAGTCACACTACTTGAATTTGGAAATCTATTCATACTGCTGTGAATAACACTTAAGGGGTAAAAAGTACATCTGATGACTGTATTTTCCCCATTCAATAATTTAGGTATGTGTTGTGGCAGATGATATGTGAATGGCTCTTATCCATAATAACAGTTTTAATTTCTGCAGTGTCCTTTAACTAAGTTAATCCTGCAATATATGAAATGCAAGGACTGGATTTATTTATAAGATAACTTTTTTTCAATGCTAGAGGTAATATTAAAAGATATGCTTTTTTTTATTAATATGTGCTAGTAGAATTTTTATTTATGTACACATGAAGTGAAACAAGAATGGTGTAGGAGCCTCATCACTCTAACAGGTGGTTCAGGTATCACACTGCACTGACATGTACCAAGCATAAATTACTTCACAGACCCATATGTATTGTGCAATCTGTATGTAAATGTGATGAACCATGATGACAGTTTATTGTTTAACAAAAATGGTGATGATATCCCAGCAAATAATTTAGGTGCTTTGAAAATTTATGATGAATAATTTTTCCTTCACACTGGTGCAAAGCACTGAAGTTGGTGGAGCACAGTTGCTGACACCTTTGTCTACATGAATTGGATATATTAGAAGTTGTATATATATGGTTGTATAAACCAATTTATCAGTATGACTTTGAACCCCTTCTGGCCAGAATGTATATTCTGATTGAGGTGGGAAACATGTAATAAAGCCATTGTATCCTCTTCTGAACAAAGCTGACCCACAATGTCCTTGTTATCCCAGGTACTCACACTGGATGGAATTGATGTCCAAGCTGGTCTCATAAACATTATATCAGGGACAGATCTGGGGATCTTTCCAGCCACAGGAGTATCTCAACATCATGCAGACAGTTCATGGAAACTCAGGATATTTGTGGATGAGCACTATCCTGTTGAAAAATAACATGATGGTGCTGTGGCATGGAACATAACAATGACGATGTAAAATGCCCATGACATACCACTGTGACATCAGAGTTCCATCAGTCACAACCAGCCATGACCTGAAGTCATGCTCAATGGCTTCCCACACCATGATGCCAAGAGTAACACCACTGCAGCCCTCCAAAACATTGAAAGGATCATACCTCTCCCAGATTAAAGATATAATTTTCAATTATGGTTATCTAGGATGTTGCAGAACCTCATTTCATTTCTGAACACAATGTGAAGCTGCTGATCAGGAATCCATGCTTTTTGGTGACAGCATCACTCCAAACACAGAAGTTTGAGGCGTGGTGTTAATGGCAACCTCTGCAAGGGACAGTAATTCCCTAGTCTATCTGCCACTAGTCTCTGACTAATGGTGTGGGATGAAACTGAATGTTGGAGGGAGTCCATTACTAATTCTCAAATGATAGGTGCAGATGTGAAGAGATTATGATGTGCTTGGTGCAAAATACAGCTGTCATTCCTGGTCAGATGTAATTGAATGGAACCTCAACAATGAATATGTTTGCTAAAGTATTCCATGCAATCCAACATCAAGCCACTGTCACATCCAAAGGCCCCAAAATCTGGATTTGTACAATTTCACCAGCTGGACAAATGGAGACAAGCAATGAGGTCCTTTACAGACTCTGTACAGATTCTGCCAGATGCCGATAGTGCTGTCTAACTTGATAAAGCATTATTGCCACGTTCTTCACAGTGATCACTCAACATTTGGTGCTGTTATGTCCCTTATATACCCTACTAGGCATGGTAACAACACTAAACATGAACAACACTATGGCACTCTGGTGGTCTTCCTACATCACCTCTTACATCTTTTGATGGTGTAGACCTTTGACCATGGATGAAATGACAACAGATAACTGTATCAAAGGGAGTTATAGATTTGATAATCAACTGATAAGGACTCAGTTTTATGCAAGAAAGTAAACATACATAAGCCTCAACTGCACAAATGGCAAAAAAATAAAGTATCCTATGAGTGCAATATAAGTCACAATAGGAGCCAGTCAACCCATCAACAATTTGAGGACATATGTAATAAAACGATCATTTAAGTGCAGGCATAGGCAAAGCTGGTGATAGACTTCAATTCATTGATTGGATACTAGGAAAATGCTATCAGTCATCAAACAATGAAAAATCCAGGACGGAATTTAACAATATCAGAGAAGGAAAGTTGCTACTCACCATATAGCGGAGATGCTGAATCGTGATAGGCACAACAAAAAGTTTCACACAATTATAGCTTTCAGACATGAAAGCCTTTGTCAGCAGTAGACATACACACACACACACACACACACACACACACACACACACACACACACACGCAAACACAACTTGCACACACACGTCCTCAGTCTCAGAGAGCTGAAACCACACTGCGCGCAGCAGCATCAGTGCATGATGGAATTAGCGACTGGGTGGGGGTAAAGAGGAGGCTGGGGCATGGAGGGGGAGGGATAGTACGGTGGGAGTAGCGGACAGTGAAGTGTTGCAGTTTAGATGGAGGGCAGGAGAGGAGGTATGGAGGGGGGAGGGGGTAAGTAGCGGAAAGGAGAGAAATAAAAAGCAATTAAAAGACTGGGAGTGGTGGTGAAATGATGGCTGTGTAGTGCTGGAATGGGAACAGGGAGGGGGCTGGATGGGTGAGGACAATGACTAACGAAGGTTGAGGCCAGGAGGGTTATGGGAACGTAGGATGTATTGCAGGGAAAGTTCCCACCTGGGAAATTCAGAAAAGCTAGTGTTGGTGGAAAGGATCCATATGGCACAGGCTGTGAAGCAGTCATTGAGATGAGGGATATCATGTTTGGCAGTGTGTTCAGCAACAGGTGGTCCACTCGTTTTTTGGCCACAGTTTGTCGGTGGCCATTCATACGGACAGACAGCTTGTTGGTTATCATTCCTACATAGAATGCAGCACACTGGTTGCTGCTTAGCTTGTAAATCACATGACTGGTTTCATAGGTAGCCCTGCCTTTGATGGGATAGGTGATGTTAGTGACCGGACTGGAGTAGGTGGTGGTAGGAGGATGTATGGGACAGGTCTTGCATCTAGGTCTATTACAGGGGTATGAACCATGAGGTAAGGGATTGGGAGCAGGGGTTGTGTAAGTCCATAAACCCCACCAGGATGCCCCATTGTGGCTGGTTACGGTGCCCCCACTGAGAGAATCTCTGCTCTCATAGACCAACACCTTCAACCTATTATCCAAACCTATCCTCCCATGTAAAAGATACCAACCATTTCCTCTACTGACTCTCCACAGTTCCTGTCCCTTTAGCACACAGTTCCATGCTTGTCACTATTGATGCCACCTCCCTGTACACCAACATTCCTAATGCTCATGGCCTTACTGCTATCAAACACTACCTTTCCAGATGCCCTATGGATTCCGAACCAAAAACCTCCACTATATAGTGAGTAGCAAATTTCTTTCTCTGGCACTATCAGTCATCAAAGGAGATTGCCTATAAAACACTCATGTGACTCACCCAAAAATTGGTCATGTGCAGTAGACCCATATACAATAGGTCAACATGATATATTGAATGTACTGGTATACAAAGAAGGGCAGCACAAATGGTGACAGATTTGTGTGATCCATGGAAGAGTGTCATAAAAATGCTTTAGAAACCTGAAATGGCTGGAGTTTGATGATAGATGCCAACTAATACATAAAAGCCTATTTACAAAGTTTCAAGAACCTGTATTAAGTAGGGAATTTAGGAATATCAACAGTCTGCCTCTTATGTATTGCTCCCATAGTGACCATGAAGACAATATTTGACCAACCACCACCTGTATGGAGGCATTTAAATAGTCATTATTCATGTACTCTGTACATTAATGGGTGAGAGGAAGCCCTGTAAGTGGTACAATGAGAAGTACTCTCTACCATGCACTTCAAAGTGGTTGGCAGAGTACAGGTATAGATTACTTCCCAAACATGTCCCTGAGACTCACAGGAATAAAAGTTACTCATACAGTCCTCTACAACATAGTACTGCCAGAGAAAAGCAAATAGTTTGACTCACATAGGACTCAGCGGAAACCACAACTGATTAAGTCATTGGAAGATATGGTGATTTAAAGGCAGGAATTGTTAATAATGTGCATGAGAATGAAATGCAATAGAATCAGATCTTCATACTTAAGATTAAACTTGCTGTAAGTAATAGATTATCACTACTTACATTTTTCAGTGACATTAAAGTAATGTTTTTGGAAGAATTATGATGTTTTCTCTAAAACAAAAAATACATCCTTACAACTAAGAAAGTTAATTTATATTAAAAACAGTAAATCAAAAATATCTGCAGCAATTGCCATTTATGTGTACTGCAATGTTCAGATGTTTAAATACTGTGGACTCTGGTGTATAGTAACTGCACTTCTCAAGAATGGCCCTTTGTGACATGCAGAGTAGGACACTTTAGAAAATATGGAGGATGCAACTTATAAGCAGATCACAATGAACATAAGCAGGAAAATGCATAAGCAGTAAATGACATAGACAATCATTAAAAGAGCTGTGGGAAATAAATCTGGCAGCCCATGCTTTTACTGTGTGAATAACATTATGCAACATGTTCTTTGATGTTTGGATAATTTTTGCACTGATTTCAGATCTGTTATTACTTTTTTCCTATCACATACAGTTTTTCACCAATCAAGTAAGCTCATTTTTGATTTAAACCTAAATTCCATAGAGAGAACGTTTATTGGATGTAAGAAGAGTTTTGTTTTAGTAAGGTGGAGTAGTTGGCCAAACTTGACACACCCTTCTGGCTGTTACATAGGAAACTTAAGATCATTGTTGACATGCTGTCATGCTGTGAGAATGTATCTGTGCTGTTAAATGTAGTCTTGCAGTTTCTTAGAAATGAGTTCTTGCAAGTGTTTGAATTCTTTTATGTTTGTGGTAGCTATGTAACTACTAAGCAAACATGGAACAATAATAGTTTCCTATAAAATATTTTTGTAAAAAATGTATACTACACATACTTTGGTATAAGGTTTGGTGATCAAGATGCAAGCTGGGTACTGCACAGGTTGTGCCATACATGTGTTGAGAGGCTGAGACTGGGGAAAAATGGGAAGAGGAAATCAAAACCTTTTGCAATTCCAATTGTTAGGCTGGAGCCACAAAATCATGTATATGATTCTTATTTTGGTATGGTTAATGTTGAAGATCATAATACAAAAGAAAGAGGGATAAAAAGTAACCTATAATTTCTTCAGCCTTATGAGCAATTACACATAGCAAATTTGTCTTATCTCAATTCCATTTTTGAAGATTTGCAGTGACGGAGCAACGCAGAAAATGAATGAGATGATGGTGAAGATTATAAGTCAGAAGAATGTTCAGCACCAGAATTATTTAGTAAAAAAATGAATTAACTCATTACTTGAATCTGACAGAAGACACTGGTGAATTACTTGGGCCAAGACAGAAAGCAAAACATCTTCTACTACCCAAAGTGGCATGAAAGAAAAACCCTCCAATCCTGTTAACAGAATATAGTAAATGATCCAATTGTACAACCAAGCAAGCTACTATTACCACCTCTTCACATCAAGCTTGCATTAATGAAACAGTGCACTAAAGATTTACAAAAGATGGTGACTGCTTCCCCTACTTGGTAGCAAGATTTCCAAAAGCATCTTATGAGCAACTTAAAGAGGGATCTTTGTGGGGCCACAGATCACAAGTGTAATGAAGGACAATTTACTTGAAAGTACTGGTGAAGGGAGATAATCAGGGAAGACAAGTTTTGTCTCATGTCAGAAAGAACTTCAATGAAAGGAAATTAAAGTGTCATTTATGTGTTGTGTTTTTGTAACAATTACCAGCATTTTTAGGTTAACGTCTACCATTATCTACTCTAATTCAGTCTGTAGTGATTCCATATGTTACAAATAAATAACATTCCTTGCATAAAAATAGGTGGTTTCAGTTAAAGCTTCAGATGTTATTTGCACAAAAATCTGATGTGATACAGAAAAACCATAATCAATTTGAAATCAGAATGAAATGTCCTCTAAGTATCACCTTATACTCATTAAACATCATTCTAAAAGTTCCAAAATGAGGTATAGTGTAACTGTTCACATCCTGAAATACCCTAAAAGAAAATGGTTCACTGCAAACATGTTTATGGTCCTATACATCAGTTTTAGATCAGTTGGGGGAAAGGTGCTGCAGAAAGTCAGTAGTTCAAACTGATTATAAACATCATAAGCCCCAATGCCAATATGATGAAATGCAGAATTAAAAATAAGTTAGTAATATACATAGAAGGATATACAGTAAGATGGTTAAGTGTGGCTTTGTATAGGACTGTAGTAAAAGAATGTGGTGAGAAATACAGAATGTGAGCCATGATAAATAGTGTAAAACAAAAGATTAAGTTTATTTCAGGTTGAGGTCCCAGCCAACAAAAGCTATACAAATTTTAGCCATGAAATGGATATTAAATAAACCTATACATTGTAGCATATTGATAAATTTTATGTAGTAGGTGCTCCACAGCTTCTAAGTACATTAAATGAGTTTCTCATCCAAGACCTGATTACGCAAACTATGTTGACCTAACACTGTATCTTTGTCTGCCATTCAGCACCATGTGGGGCTTATAGGATGTTGGGTACTGCTCTATCAAGTAGTTACTCAATTGACATCATGATTCTGAATGTTCCCCAAACAAATCCCCTCAGAAAGAAAAATCCTTAGCAGTACTGGGAATCGAACCAGGTCCTCCACATGGTAGCCATCTATCCTGGCCACTCAGTGGATGCAGAGTTGTAAGTGCATTACCTAACAAAAAAGTGATGCAGTCAGAAAGGGAAAAGGAAATGAAATTAAACTAAATGGGATAGAAGGGTATTTGATGTTACTGCACTGATTACAAATTTTAGTCAAATTCACAAAGAACTCAGCAGTGTGAGCTCATGCAACAGCATGATATTGCACCCCCTCTGGCATGCATACATACAGTGATTCAGTTGGGAAGTGTGTCAGAAAGCCATTGTATTCTCTCCTGATGCAAGGGGTTGTACAACTGGTGTAACGGGTCCTCGATATCCTGGATACTGGCAATGAGCTGCAGTTGACATCCCAGCTAGCCACACACATATTCCATTAGGAACAGGTCTGTGGATCTTACTGGCCATGGGAGTAGCTCAGCATCACACACACAATTCATAGAGACATGTGCCATATGTGGACATGCATTGTCCTGTTGAAAAATTGCACCATAATACTGTCACATGAGAGGTAACACACGAAGATATCGGATGTCTGTGACATACCATTGTGCCTTCAGAGTTCCCTCATCCTCTAACAGCCATGACCCAAAGTCAAACCCATTGGCTCCCCACACAATAACGCCAGGAATAACACTGTTGTGCCTCTCCAAAACATTGGACGAATGGGACTATCCCCAGTTCACTACCACACTCACCAACAATGGTCATCCATGGCAGTATACAACTGTGTTTTGTCAGTCTGTGTATTGATAAATAATGACACCAGGAGTTGCAATATGATTGTACTCTATTCAATAACTAGTTTCACTGCTCAAACATGATAGAGCTGTACTGGCTAACAGAGATGTGCCTTTGTCATCATGCACTGTGAATCATTAAATATTATAAGCATTTAGTATTTGCATATGTACATGTGTAACTGACATGGTAGTCTATGAATCTGTGAACTTTCTAATTAACAGCTTCATCTTAAAAAAAGTAAAAATACATTGGTAAGCTGCAGTGTGGATATAGTGTATATCATATTTGGTGCCACATGATGAACCTATTATTAGTAACTTTCTTAATGTCTATAGATTATACAAAAATTTATATGGTTATAATTTTTAATGACTCATAATTGAAGTGGCTCACCATAATTATCCAGTATCAGTCAATTATGTTCAAACATTTATGCTAATGTTATCAAAACTAGACACTGACTACAGTATGGACATATTGCTGCTTCCTGACAGCCATGTATTTGTTTTTCAAGTGAACTAGTAGCATATGTTCGGATGTGTACTAGTATGTTACATGGCAGACTCAACAGCAGGGTATTCACCATCCAGGTGAACAATTCTGAACAGCTATTAGATTGTTATTCTCCCTAATGGAAGATTTAATGAATTTTAGTGATGATTTTAGAGTTAAATGATTATGCATATGATAAATGACTTGTTTTTAAATACTAGTATTTATGAGTGTTAAAGATATGTTGCAATGGAAATAGACATGTGAGTACCATAGTTTCCAGTGATGGTTCTTCATACTGCTTTTCTGCAATGAAAAAGCAACATTTGGAGCCTGAAAAAATACTGAACAGAGACTACTTTCTGATGATGCTAAAGATATACACTATACTGATCATTGTTTTCAAGCTGTTTGTGCATGCACACACACACACACACACACACACACACACACACACACACACACACACACACACATACACACACACACACATGCACACAGTGGCGCTGACTTAGGGGGGCCAAGGTACTTTGTGCCTCCCCAATAGTTAAAAGTAGGGGCCTGTCCCTGCACAATATTCAAACATGCATTTTTCACTGCTCTCTCCCCCTTCCTCATCCTTTACTGGGAAATTTGTTAAAACTTGCACATACATTGTTGCATAATAGTATGTAATGAATATGTAGGAAAGAAATACCAATTTTACGAGCTATTGCATATTCCTTTCTGCTACTCCTCCAACCTTTGCATATGATGAACTGTCGTGACGGGGTTTGTCCCCTGCATCTGTACTATTCGCACACTTTTACTGTATGGAGGTATGTGGGGAACAAAAGCTCACCATGAGCTCATAGCGCTTTGGCTGCTAGGACTAGGTCCACTTCCTCCCACAGCAGCCTGCTGGCAGCTTGTAAAAAAACTAATGAGCAATAGTGACACCGAATTTGATGGCGATGGCTAGAAGGACTAGGTAACATTAAAGGCTCTTCATTCATTTTTGTAAATTTTATTTACAATCACTAGGTACAACACCACACAAATCAGCACCGGCTCCAGGGATTTTGCCGCCCTGCGCGAACATGTCAAGCTTCCCCCCCCCCCCCCCCCTCCACACCCCCTTTTTTGATATAGTCAACTTTTCCCACAATATATTTCATACAAGATGCCTTATTTTCACATATCACACTCATTCGCCTCTTTGTTGTGAATATGTCTTTAAGATCAAAGCAGCAGTCAGTGATATGTTTACAGTGCAATACATTTTAAGCCATTTTTGTTGGAGGAAACGTTTCTTTTGTAAATCGGAGCACACTGATTCTGTACCATAGATAATTTTCAATAAGACCCTTGATTTTGTGAATAATTTGTATTTCCAATTTATTCTCACATTCCTTCATTCACGCTAGGTGAATTTGCCGCCCCCAAAAATCTGCCACCCTGGGCGATGGCACGGTTCACCCCTCCCACCGACCCCTCCCTAGAGCCGGCCCTGACAATAATCAACACTATTGCTACGTGGCTACTTCTTGTTAGGTGCACAGTAGTGTTACGGAGGCCGCAGCTAATGTTGGCAGCAAACGTAAATATTCCGGAGCTGGGCATTGCCAGAGGTCTGTTAGTCTTACTGTTACTCGGTTCAGTTGTTAATCTTTCATCCCTTACTGTGCAGTTTAAAATGGACAAGTTTATAATTAGGAAGAAATGTGACAATGTGGCAAGTGTTAGCGATGGTGAAGCTAGACTCAGTGTTAGTGGTGCTGTGTGTGACAACAAAGACACAGATAGTGACAGAACTGTGGCGGTGACAAAAAACACTGTTCCGAGAAAAAAACAATGCCATTATCAGTCCTCTTGGAAACAGAAATTTGCATGGATCGATTACAATAAGGTAAAAGATGTTATGTTTTGCAAAATTTGCAGACAAATGTTTGAAGAAAATCATTTTCAGTTTTCTCACAAAATGGAAAAACTTTATAACTTCTATTAAATTTATGAGAAACAATTTTGAATCATTCTGGGATGAAGTAACTTCAAAATGTCAAGATATGGATGTTGATTCCCCAAAATTACGCCGTATAAAAAAAGTCCCTAAGAAATACGATGACTCCATCAATTCATCTGTAGAAACATTCACTGAAGTTTGACCTACTGCCTGAACTAATGAAATTCATACGTTTAGTGCTGATGATCATTTTCTTGTCTTCAGAGGGTGAAAATGTATCTTTGTTCTATAATGAGGCAGGATCATCTTAATGCCATTGCCCTTCTCAACACCCATAGAGATGAATTGATGAAACTCGACCTTGATGCTATATGTGATGGGTTCATATGCAGGAATGATCTGAGGAGGAGTACATTTGCCATCAAAAATTAAGGTATGTTTCTTCAACTTTATTTATGTATTTGTTTTGTACCACTACTGACCTATACTCCAACTGAAATGACATTGTGATTGACATTTCAGCGAGTCGATACGTAGGGGCTAGTCGCCAGTCAATCGTAGTTTGCATGATTTTCAGCTGTTTACATTTTTCATTATCCTCACAATCTTTTTTTTGTTTCTTGAAAGTTGTTATGCTGTGAGGGGAATTTCCCAAGAATATGATGTCATAACTCAAAAGGGAAAGTATGCATGCATAATACACCTCTCTCCTTCAGCACTTGTGTTGTTCCATATAATTTTCATTGCATAGGTCATTTTAGATAGCTTAGAATTTAAGAATGTGATGTGGGAATTCCATTTCAGATTGTCTTGTAAGTAATCAAAGCAATTTTGTTTCAGTGACACTTAATTTTTTTGGTTTTCTAAAGAAATATTTGGTTTTAATGGATTTTTTATTTTGCTGTGTGTGGAATTTTATAGTGGAATTTTATTTTTTTTCTTTTAGAGTTAATCAGTAGCTTATTCCTCACAAACCACTCTGAAATCTTCTCATTTGTGACTTCAGCATACAGCCTAAGAGCCTTTCTATTTCCACCTCCAATCAATACAGTGGTGTCATCTGCAAATAGGAGTGGTTTGGAGTGTCGAACATGTAGATGGAAACGTAAAGCTATCTGTCAAATGTAGTACCTAACAAAATGATTCTTGCCCCCCCCCCCCCCCCCCCAAAAAAAAAAAATATTTTCATGTCAGCGCCTCTGCACACACACACACACACACACACACACACACACACAAACACACAATCTGACATTTTTAACTAACATCGTATATCAGAAAAGTATGTGTATAATCTTAATCGTGTGTAAGCCTTTAGGCTCATCAGTCCTAGAAAAGCTATAGTTAATTTCTTTATAAACACTCTGGATAATAACAGTGCATTAATAGCATACTGCTTAAACTCTTTACCAATGTCAAAACAAAACTGATTTTTCTTGGTGAGTATGAAGGTAATACAAACTAAACACCATATTAGTATGTGTCTCATCTCACTATTGTATTCACCTGACATCTTCTATGCAAACAGAGGTGAACCACAGTTATATTCATTTCATCACATTTTGATGCTGTTTGTCACGTCTCCTCTTGAATTTTCTCCCTACATGACACCATTTAAAGATCTGTGATAGGACAATCACTACAGGCTGAAATGTAAGGAGCACAGGGTAAAATATTCAAATACATTTCAGTCAAAGGTGCTATAACTACGCTTCTTATATGTGTGTCTTTGCTATTTTGAACAAGAGGCCATTTTTAAACAATTGCCATTGTCTCCTTCTTGGAAGTTTGTTTGATATGATCCCTTCCTCTACAAAGTTAACAAACATGATAATTGATGTGCATATAAATTTCAGTTAAAGGCTCATTCAGGACCTATTATCAGCTATTAAGATATCCAACTTTGACTGAGAATGTAAAACAATTATAACCCTGAAATATTTGGTAGTTTTACCTGATGAACTGCTCAGTAACTGTACACTGGTGTGCCAAAACATTATAACCCCTGCTTGGTGGAGGTGTTATGGGCATGTGATGTGCTTAGGCAAGTTACATATAGCAGAACAGAGATGAATTCTATCAGTGATACAGTCAACAAATGGAGAAATCCACTGACGTACATGAGTTTGTCAGAGGACAGATTTTTATGGACTAGTGTCTGTGAATGAGCATCCTGGAAATAGAGAAGTTGGTTGGTTGTTTTCTATTTTGTCAGTATCTATGGAAACTCATTCAAGGATAAGTGGGGAGCAATGTGTTGGATGTAAATATCTCATCACAGAATTTGGTGGTCAGAGACGTACCCACTCTGAAAAGCAGGATTGGTGGGTACCTGTAACAGGTCTGATGAAAGAGTACAACACTGGTGCAGGAACAAGTGTTTTACACCACACTGTTCTGTGCACATTGTTGAACGTGGAGCACCACAGCTTATGGTCACAATGTGGTCTTACATTAACAACTGACATCATCAATTACAATTACAGTGGTGTAAGATCATTGAGATGCAACCACAGATCAGTGGAAACATGGCATCTTGTTGAATGAATCATTCTTCTTGCTACAACAGGTCAATGATAATGTGCAGATACACCATTGTCCAAGCAAATAGCAGCTCGAAACATGCACCATTCTACAAGTGCAGAAGAGTGGAGACAGTATTATGCTATGGGAGACATTCACCTCGGCTTCCATGGGATCTGTGGTAGTAATCAATGGCTTCATGAAAGCCGTATATTAGGTTAACATTATTTCAGACCATATTCATCCCTCCATGCTTGATGACCTTCCCCACTGACACTGGGATCTCCAGATTAATTGACACCTTTGATACCACTTTGCCAACTCACAACTGAACTGACATCTTTCATCCTAACCTAGGCCTTGGGCTATACTACACATTAGTGTTTGACTATAATTAAGATTCTGGATTCAGATTCACATTCATTGGCTTTGCCAACTCATAATCAAATTGTTACCTTACAATCTAACCTACACCTTGGGCTACCCCAGAGATCAGTGTGTCACCACACCCTGCATTATAATAAACAACATAGATTTTTAAAAAAGTCAGTGTTCCATTCACTTCTTGTTTCTACTTGTATGATGACACATGCCATTACACCATTATTTCATGGAAGAAAGCTAATGTTTTGTATGGGTAGCTTAAGATGACTTGCATGTTCCAAGAAGATTACTGCTGCTTCATACAGCCAGAATCATGCTACAGTGGTCTGAAGAGCAATATACTGAACTCACATTGATATCTTGACCACCAAATTAACCTGAAGTGAACCTGATGGAACATATTTTGGATGTTATTGGTTACCAGTTCCACATTTGCAAACCACTGGCCTGTAATTTATGGGCATTGCAAAAGCTGTGTGTGCAGTTCTAGTGCTACATACTTCCACAAATCTACCAAGGATGTGTCAAATCCAGGTAACAAAGAATCACTATTATACTGTATTCCAAAGTTGGAACTACGTGCTATTAAGTAGATGTTCATAATGTTTTGGCTTATCAGTGTAATTATCATTGGTCTTACTGTTATCAACTTGCAATTAATGTCATGTCAGTTTGTTGCGAGCTACTTTCCTTCACCAAACTCAATCAATATCATCTGTACACTTCTGGTCATGTAATTGTTAGTTACTTCTTAATAGCTTGTAATGTTTGCCATTTTTTTAACTCACTGGTGCACAAGTGCTGAATGACATATGTCAATTACTAAATTGCAACTAAATTGCATGTGGTAATTACTATGATAATTATTAAAGTGTAAAACAGATTAAGTCTCAGAAGTGATACAATGCTTCATTTCATATTTTTTTGTTTCTTTTTCCCTTAACATAGCATCAGTGACCCAAATTATCACTATGGGTGGTTGTAATACTGGGATATATTAGCATGCTGAAACTTTCTGATTTATTACAACTATACAATGAATAAGCAAGAATTGAACTTTTCAAGACATTATGAGCTTAAGAAGACTATGGTGTATAAAGGGGAGTGGAGGGGAGGGGGAATAACATACCCTGTATACTGATTATTTATGAGATAAGATGAACATTTTATTTTACCTGAAATATGGAGAAAACCTGTGATTTCTGCAACTTGCTGCTATAAGGTTCCTAAAGAAATCATTTCGATGTAGTTTTCTTCCAACACTAAAGTGTCTAAAATATACTCAATGTGCTGTTTTTAGTATTACAGTAGTGTAATCCCTCTTCCATTTAAAGTATGGATAATTTACCATAGGAATTTGTCTCCTCTCATCTCCCACAGTTACTTTTAAGTTACTCTGGACAAATCACTGAAAGGACACACACTAGCCACAGCTAAAACACAGTCAATAAATCCAGAAAAAACTGCTCACTTTTAAAATATTGCCATAAGTAAATGCACTAGCTACATGATCAGAACACATGAATTCTCATTTGATAAATCATTTATAATAATGAAAAACAGCTTTGATCAAGACACTGATGTGTCTCATAAACAACAAGAATACAGTTTTGTAGTTGAGAACATTTGAATTTCACATGTAGTAGATATGTTTAAAAAATAATTCTTTTTACAATTTATTGCTTCCTGCCTGACACTGCCTTCATTTTTACTAGTAAGAAGAGTTGGAAAAAATATAAATTTAAAAAAGTTACTATTTACTTTAAGTTTATTTCTGTCTGTGCAGTGTTTGCTTCCTCATTTCAAGGAACGGTAAGCACTGAATACCCAAAAGCTTAAGTAATATTTACTATTTTCATGGAGTACATTTTTATTCTATTCATATCTATCTGTAAAGAGAGTGAGAGGTAAGTGTTCTCAATTGCTCACACTTACACCAAATATGGAAGGACCTGTCTGCCTTGTATGCAGTAGGATGTCATAGGTGCACCGCACAATAAGTGAAACTATAGAACACTTGTATGATGAAATGGAACACAAATACATAGTCTGGAATACGATTTTTCCCTACTCATGCCAGCATATTTGCTCTAATTTTCTCTTCTCCAGGGAAATAGCAAGAATCTGCAGCATCTCAAATTATCCTATGAATGTAAGACAAGAATGCAAAATATCTGAATTTCTGAGGTGGCAAACAAATGTCAATTTATACTCTATAATATTTTCTAAAAGTATATAAGAAAGAAAAACTCAATAAGAGTTTATGGCTATATTGAAAATACAGCATTTCTTTTAGTCCAGTAAATCTAATCATTATAATTTATGATAACCTTCATGTCATACAACCTTCTATTGAATATCTCAATAGACCTTGCCCAGACTCCATTAGGCATGAGATCTCTTCACCAATAGCCATGAATCAATCATCTGGGCTGGACATACTGGTCACTTCACTCCTGAAGTTATACAAGCAGTGGACTTTTCAAAGGAACCTATATTGCAGGTACTCCAAGTGCATCTCAATTAAGATAAAACTGCCATTGCTCAATAATTTGTTGATAATGGCTAATTCTTGGTATGACAATGCACAGATGGACCACAGGGCAATGTATCACCACTTCACGATTACAAATTAGCAGCTGCAGTATACAAAGGTATCAGTCACATGAATAGCTTTGTTAGCTACAGGGGTTAGTGTTAACACAGCAACATCAGCACTTGTTGCTATAAGCACAGAGAGATATTGCCTCATCAGTTGAGATGTAGCATATGTTGGTACATGCCAATGGAAATGTGGAGGTTTTTCAAAAAGAAAATGTGGTGGCAGCAGTGCAAAATCTGTCATCTTGGTCACAGTAATAGTATCTCACATGGGAAATCTGCAAATGAGATGAAATGGGAAAATGGACACACAATACAGGGACTTCAAGGAAGATTTTGTGCCACAGTCATTCACATATTGCACCCTACTGGAGGTATGTAATCACAACAAGTCAATGATGTACAATACATAACCAGTTCAAAATTGTGTTTTGTGAAGATTTGACAGCTATGAGACACACTTGTGTTTACTACAATGAACACATGATGAATGACATATGCTAGAAACCTTCTCTGACCAATCTGTGGCAGCTGTGGGTAGCTATTTAGTAATCACATTTCAGTGCAGCATTGCAACACTTCTTGTATCCCATGGACTCCATGATGCAAACCACCAATGTAACCACAGTAGGGAAGTGTGCTACAAGCTACCAGTGGTGATCTTCTAATTCAGTGGTTCCCAACCTTGCTTAAGCCATTACCCCAAGTACAATAAGATAGTAGTAAATATGCTCCAACCTCTGACCCCCTCACCCCAACCCTGGCGCTCCTCCCACTACCATCAAAATTAGAGCCTAACTGAACTCAATAATTACAAATAATTTTCTGTGAGCACTGTAATTTTTAAGATGATGAAACTAAACGCTATTTAGTTTTTGTCGGTGTTTTATTAAACCACAAACTAATCAGTCAATGAAACAATTGGTACTTCTTATTTCTAACAACCCTTTTTGTGTTTGCTTTTTTCTTCATGAGTAGGCACCATAAACCATGATTCAAGGTCATTCAGTTTCTGCTTTTCATTTTCATTACTGCAATAGTCTAAAATAAATTTTCCAAATTTATAAATCTTGAATATGTGTGTGTGTGTGTGTGTGTGTGTGTGTGTGTGTGTGTGTGTGTGTGTGTGTGTGTGTGTGTGTGTGTGCGCATGTGCCCACATGCTAGAATTAAGAATCAAATAATTCACGGTGCATCGCCAGTGCTACCTGCAACTCCACCTTAGAAAGCTAACTATCCATTCTCCTTGTTCCATTCCTTTCCCTAGTGATATTTACTTTATCCACACCTTGAATTCCCATTCTAAATGTACCTGTAAATCTTATATGAAGTCTTTACGGCTTGTCAGCTGAATAGCATCATTGTCTCGTAGCAACATTTCGATGGAATGCATCCCCATCATCTTCAGGCGAAGTGTCAGGATATCGTAAGTCGCGGGCTTATATCTCTGCTGGACTGCTCTCTGGTTCCCACGGCTGGCCAATAACGCGCCCATGGAATGGCCCAATGTGCCTGGATTGGCTGGAGGGGGGGGGGGGGGGGGGGGGGGGGGACGTGTGCGCGGTGTCCGTCTCTGTCTGCTCTGTCCACGGCCCTTGGTGGGACGGAATGTATTGCAGGCTCCCAGACTGTGCTGAGATGCTAGCCACTGTTGCGGTTGATTAGGTTGTCGTGTAGCCATATTTCTATGGACTCTTTGATTACGGAGTCCCAAAATCCGTTTGTACTGCATATTTTCTTTGTGTCCTCAAAATTGAAGGTTTGCTGCTCGTTTAGCATGGAGATAGAAGAGAACAGAAGCTTACCCTTTCTGGATATCCTGATCACAAGAAACATGGATGGCATGCTGGGACATGCAGTGTATAGAAAGAAAACACACACGGACCTCTGTCTTAACGCCAATAGCTGCCACCACCCTGCGCAACACAATGCTATACTCAACACCTTAGTGCACAGGGCCAGGTCCATCTGCGATAAGGAAAGTTTGCCAGGAGAATTGCAACACCTAAAGGACACCTTCAAGAAAAATGGATGCAGTGAGACACAAATAAGCAGAGCTCTGAAGACCGCCCACAAGAAGAGAGAAGAGACACCGGATGAAGACGAAGCAATGGGCTGTGCGTTCTTGCCATACGCAGGTCCTCCGACGTCCAAGATTGCAAGAATTCTCAAGAAACATAAAGTGAAGACTGTTTTCCATGCAGCAGGAAAAATCAAAGACCTTCTCAGTTCAACCAAGGATCCACTAAGTCTGACAGCACCAGGTGTGTACAAGATCGGATGCGAATGTGGGGTGCAATATATAGGACAGACGCAGCGCTGCATCTCACAGCACCGCAGTGAACACATTAGGCATGTACACTTGGGTCAGACCAACAAATCTGCTGTGGCAAAACATTGTATTAACGAATAGCAAACCTACAATTTCGAGGACACAAAGAAAATATGCAGTACAAACGGATTTTGGGACTCAGTAATGAAAGAGTCCATAGAAATATGGTTACACGACAACCTAATCAACCGCGACAGTGGCTAGCATCTCAGCACAGCCTGGGAGCCTGCAATCAGGAAAATCAGAGATGAATGTTCCGTTCCACCAAGGGCCATGGACAGAGCAGACAGAGATGGATGCCGGGACTTGAACCCTGCGCATGCATCTCCCCCTCCACCGGCCGATCTAGGCACATCGGGCGATTCTGCAGGCGCGTGATTGGCTGGCCGTGGGAAATGGAGAGCAGTTCAGCAAGATATAAGCCCACAACCGACAATATCCCGAACTTCCGCTGAAGATGATGGAGACGCATTCCATTGAAACGTTGCTATGAGATGACAATGCTACACAGCTGAAAACCAGTGAAGACTTCATATACAAAATTCGATGAGAAAGCCTGCACTTGCATATACCTGTAAATCACTTGATTGCCGGACTCCTTACTTCTGAAATGATGGAAATTGGAAGGCTTTAGTCTGCCAATGCTTGGAGTCTGAACACTGCCACTATTTACTAATCACAACACTCAATAATAACACTGTGTACAGCAATATAGTAACCATTATGAAGTGTCTGTTGTGTTGTACTGTTACGTAGTTCATCGGTCTACTTCAAAGTGTGCAATGGGGCAGTTTCTGTTCCATTGTAAAAACTATCTATAAGCTGGAGAAGATATTTTCATGAGATATTTAGCATTTGTTCTATTATGTCTCACTTTTACTGTCATAGATACCTGGCACAAAGCAAAAGTTATATGTGTAGTAGGTAGACTACATGAGGAAAATGTTATTTATACTTTTGATTCAGAAGTTGTAACCTCCACTACATTATGTCATGCATTAATGCTAGTAACTGAGAAAAAATATTATTGTAACATACAATCAATATTAGTCTTACAGAATTGTTATAACAGTAATGATTTTTAAAAAATAATATAATTTCATGTCTGACACACAGTTGGACACCTTTAGTTTCTACCCTTAAGGAAATTTCATTTTAACTCTCGAGGATGTAATTACCCCCCCAGGCTGGAAACCACTGCCCTAACTGAATTGCTCGATAATTTATATTTTCAGCTTTATGGAAGTGTAATGTATGTTGTGAATTATTCTCGTTCTATATTTGCTAAACAGTGATAAATCATAAAGAATGAGGCATTTTTTATTAATTATACTTCTATCTTGTGTGTTCACATTATTATCTCAAGTGTACGTGCAAGGTGTGGGACCCAACCTACTCCAGAACCGTCACCAAACTGCATTTCATGGAAATATGGAAACTGTACCAAGATCCTCCACACAGCAGTCACACTCACTGACCACCCAGCTATGGAGGCAAACTTTAAGAAGATAAAATGTAGAAAAATCAGCCTTCAAAAGACAAACTTCTCATGGCAGCTGCTTCAATGTAACATTTTTTGGGCCAATCAATTGTGTGTCTGTGCTAATGTGACCTGATCTGTGTTTCATTATGCATTTACATTCCCATCTTACCATTCACATTACTGTAATGAAAATGTTAAGATTGATAACTGCCACAATATAAATTTGTATCTAACTCTAATGACATTGTAATACAGGTTTTACATATAAAAATTTTCATTAAATAATGACAATGTATAAATGTGACAGATATAATGTATGCTGGTTCAAGAAGTTGGAGGCTTTATAAGAAGCTTACTGCATATCATGTGACTGACAGATAAATGTCCTTCACTTATCAGTAAAGTCTATTCATCTGTCTACCATTGTTGGACAGCTTTGAACTGAATTTCTAACTTAATCATGACTACCCAAATATTATCAAAATGCAAGAATTTTAAAAATTATATGACAAATGAAATGAAAATGAAGAAGTTTAATTACAGATTCAGTTTATTAGTTTTACAGTACAATTCCATTTTCACAGCCTTTGGCTTATGTGGAAAAAGTATTCTGATTAAATGGAATAATATTACAGTCATATTTTAAGTTAAAATTTTACATATGGCTGGAAATTTATAAATAAGCTTAATCAATATAATATCAAATGTAATACCTGAAAATATGATAAGTTAAATTCATCTTGAATTGAAAAACATGTTAGGTGAAAAGAATGTTGGAATGGAGAAATTCATAGTACAGAATTGTTGTGCACTAAGTATAAATTTGGTAGGTAGCAATTGGCAGAAACTTTCAAATAAGAGCATACTGTATAGAAAATAAAATAAGTGGGATGTAAATTTATGTACTGCTCTTTCTGCAGCAATAATAATAACTGCTTTGATAGCACAAACATGAGCATTATTGCTATATTTGGTGGACTAATAATAGAAGAAATTTTGAGAACAATTTAGTGAGAGTTCTAGTTAATTTATATATTAAAGTATAATATAATGCAAGGCAATGAACTGCTTTCACATAGTTAAATTACATAATAACGAGCTCAATATCACCTACTTAGAAATGTTTCAATGATAAATGTACAGTTACCTTGGTCTTACCTTATGTAAAGACCATTTGCTAGAAGTAACATAAATGTTCAGCCTGTTATGTTGTCATTTGGTAAAGTATTGCACTGATCTACAATAGCTATATAAAATAAGAGGTGTTTTTGTTCAGTGTTACAAGTTATTGAATAGATAACATGCAAGAGAAAAATTGTGACTGGTTTTCTAAAAATATTGTTTGGTGCTCTTCAGGTCCTAGAGGAGATTGTAGTACCAAGAGGATAGTGTACCTAGGAACACATGATGTTTTTTGGTTGAATCACATGAAGGAATGTGCACTGAGACTATCATAAGCAATCTCTGCCATTTTCTACAGTGTTTGTTGTTGTTAGACATGAGGTTGTGTTTTGAGCAGCATTTGTAAATTTTTACACTGTATATATTTAAGTGTCTCATAATATATCAAAGCTATTTGAAATATAACATTAATTTTTCAGTTACAGAGTTTTATGTTGAGTAAAATGCTAAGAATTTTTAGAGCTATTTATATAGCATGTGAACAGTTAAGCCATGTTTTGTTGATCATGCACCATCTTATACCTTGAAAGAGAAGGTCTTTTACCATGTGATACTCACAAATTAACTGAGATTTTGTTAATGTCGTAGTAATTTTACCTGTCTTGAAAATGGTTTTGGTTTAGTTCCCAAAAGCTCCTGTTTCAAAATGTATTTAACTTTTAACTGGTGCTTGGCAATACTTCTGCTTAATTTGATTTCATTTATGGATTATTGGTGTTTAGGGGAGTAATACTGGAATAGGCAGGTGATTAAACATGATATTGGCAAAATTTTCATGAATGCAACCCTTTCATTGGAATAGGGTATTTGTTTCTAGATACATGACCATGTTCTACCTTGGAACATGGTTTTAAATTTGGAGAATTTCTGGAATAATTATTTAACTTGAGGAAATGCCAACATTTAAAAAAGGAATAAGGAAATATATTAAACATCTATTGCAGGGCTGGCCAGAGGCAAAAGTCTGAAAAGTGTGCCAATATGCATCACTCTCCCGTATAAATAAATTTAATGACTGTCTGAAACTCGTTGCTGTATAAAATTTTTTGGTGCTGAAATATAAATAAAGATCATGGCTATTGTTAGAGTTCCCAACTATTAGTTTACGCAGGCATCTAGGATTTTGCAGTTTCCTTTCAATCACATTAAAAGTGTGATTACTGGGATACTGGTAGACGTTTTTTTTTTTTTAATCCAGTATTAGGAGACAGTAATGGTGAATGGTTCAACACAAATGTAACCAAGATCTCGAATTAGATATAAATTTCATATCTGAACATAAGAGGGCTCATAAACAAAGTATGAAATATAATTTATAAAAAAAATTATTGTAAGGAAATGTAAAATGCAGTAATGAAACATGCCTATTTTAAAATAACGAACACGTTAAACAATTATAGTTTGGAATGATCTCAGTAGAAAGTGATGGCAACTTTGGTATTACATTCATCACAACTACTGTATTTACTAGTTCAATATAGAGTCAACAGAAAAATAAACTAGAAAAGGCAATTATGGTGACAATAGTTGCTATGGCTGCACATTCCATGTCTCTGAAGTGCTCTTTCCTCATGAGATTTATGATATGCATGTGAATGTATATGTGTGTGTGTGTGTGTGTGTGTGTGTGTGTGTGTGTGTGTGTGTGTCAGAGAGAGAGAGAGAGAGAGAGAGAGAGAGAGAGTGAGTGAGAGAGTTGCTATAACTTTGTGTCAAACATTAGACTTAACGGAAATAAAAGATATTTGTGTACAAATACAAATGTATTCTACAGACAAAGTACAAAATCAAACATCTGGCGCCTGGGGAAGGCATGTTTACTACTGATAACGAGACTGCTCTATTAGATGTTATGGGTACTGGTTCAAAAAAAAAAAAAAATGCAGCCCAATAATAACTGTGCCTACATGTATATACACAAACTGAGAAAGAAATCATGTATATACACAAATTCAGAGAGAAAACAGACTTCAGTTCAGATACATAACAGTTGGATAGTAATTTCTGTGACTTCAATATCATAAAGAAGTAGGATGATTAACTTAAACAAATTTAAGTGAGCACACATCTATGTATGAAAGAAATTCTGCACAAACAGACTGAAAAGACTTGGAAACGGTAAAAACAACTGGAAATGTGTATCGTGTTTGAAGAAACACTTTGCAATCAGAGAGTGAGTGTATTGTAAATGAATGCTGCAGATTGAAATAGGGTGCTTATTGATGTCTTTTTTATTTAATGGTCATCACACAGATACCATGTAACACCTCCATCACCCTTGGTAATGGCTTGAGTTCAGTGAGGACGAGAGTCCACAAGTTTCTCTAGGTATAACATATCCAGCTGATACCACTTATTGATAACTAGATCCAGTAGAGGTACCAAATTGTGGGGATGTTGCTTGGTACATTTCGCTTGCTGCTTGAAATAATCCCAAACATTTTCTCTGAGATTAAGATCAGGAGGTTTAGCGGGCCAATTGAACTGTCATATGGTGCACAAATGTTTGCCATATCAGGACTCGATGCATGCAGTCACATGGGCATTGCTATTGTCATCTTGGAATATGATAGTGTCCACAGAACACTGACATGAAGATGTCAAACAATAGAAAGTCCAGGAAGGACTAACAATAATATGGAAAGGATAGTTTACTACTGTCCACACAGAGGAGGTGTTGAGTTGCTAAGGCCTTAGCATCCAATGACAGTGGTCATGTGTGTGTGAGCTGCTGTATAAATTTGTGAGAGTTATACTTCTGAGGAAGGAGTTTGTTCAAAAGTTGAACATATTTCTAGCAATCTTTTTCATTGTGCCTATTTGTGACTCAACACCTATATGCGGAGAGTGCCAATCTAGCCTTCCCATATTGTTGCTGAGATGAAGATGCAGAAGAAAGAGCAACACTTGTTTGGCAGGAATGTTATAAGGAACATTCTCATTAATTTTCATGGTAACCTGAATGAGAGGACCCATGGCATGGTGTGAAATTTTATACAACATATCAGAACAGCACCTTTCATGCCTCACTGAGACATTAGTGCTCTGTCCATCTTGCTGCTTTTGAAAAGAGACAAAATGATGACTTGTTGGAGCACCCTACATGTCTCCAGTCAATACTATCCACTTTCAGTGTTGTTTGGCCCATTGAAGACCTGCACCTTTATGATCTGCTATGAGCAATGGCATGTCCTGTAGTTTCCAACTCCAAATGTCCACTGCATGCAGTTACCTTTATAATGTTCACCTGGAAACTCTTTGAGATAGACCTGCATCCACTGACGGCAGCAATTCATGTAGAATAGCTGTGACACTCATTTCTGGTTCCTGTTTGAATCTTTTTTAAATGACTGTGAGTGGTTCATCATTTCTTGTAGATGTGTTTGACATTTGACCATGATACATCAACAAAATGACCAACTTCATTCACAGTGTGCTCAAGGGCATGTCAAAACATGATAGTTTCATTCTGTTATTCTGTCATTTCTCCATATCAGCCCATCTTACCTCACCAGTTCCATATGGCTGACTGGAACATACACACCACTTCATTGGCATGACTTACTCAGTGGTGGAGGGTCATATGACAGCCTGCTACCAGTTTTACTCCATATAATATGCTCCGAGGTGTCTAGTGTGTTCTCCTGAGGAGGAGATTAATATTTTGTCCGGTGAGCTTATCTTTAAAGATAATATTATTTCTCTTAAGACCACCTATTTTCCCATGAAAAGAAAAAAAAAGGTGAATTTGGCCAATAATGCTATGTATATATATCATTCTATGAAGATACATAGTTTCAACAGACATAACGTCATCTTTCAAGAAATTTCATTTGAATGTGAAACCAAATGTCAGAAAATTGAACTGAGACAATGTTTTGCATATCAACTATGCAACACTGTTACATTGTTATTGAGATAACAGCAAAAATTAATGAGAAAAATATTATTGGTGTATAGTCAATGTGGATTATGCAACAGGTATATCAATTAGAACTTGAAAGTATTTTATTAAGTTGGAAGGACACTATTTAGATTCCAACTGTATCAAAATGAAGTATTTAAACAGTAATGTAACATGATTTTTGTGGTTATATTCACCATGAAAACAATATAACAACAGGAGTTATGTCAGTTTTATGTTCTATCATATGTTCAAAGTTTCAGCATTACTTGTATTTGAAACAAAGATGGGATAATAGAGGGCCACTATAAGTGCTTCATTCATTTTCAAAGTCCTGTATTTTCCAAAGTGTTAGATGCACAAATATGATTGTGGCATTAATGGAACCAAGTGTGAATTGTAAATAACAGTGTAGAAAAAGACAGATTGGTACTTACCATAAAGAAGACATGTCAAGTTGCGGACAGGCACAATTAAAACACATAATGCTTTCAGCCACAGTCTTCATCAGTAAAAGAGACACATGCACCATTCACATATACAAGCAAGCACACCTTATGTACACATGACCACCAACTCCAGCATCTCAGGCTGGAATGCCAAGTTTGAATTGTGCCAACCAGTTGGCATTGCAAGTGCTGCACCTTGACAAAAGGGTGACAATGCAAGAAAAGAATTTTTCTATGTTGGAACATGCAAGATATTTATCTGTTACAACAGTGCAGCATCAATTCAGAAGGAATTATGGAAACCATGTAAACAGAGCACTTTGTGTTGGTATTGAAAATTTGGAAAATTAATTTTCTCTGTAAACAGAAAGTACTGACTGACTAAGTGTGGCAGATGCAACTGTGGAGAACACGAGAGAAAGTTTTGTATGCAGTTCAAAAAACAACAGAAGACAAAAACTTGGAATACCAAAGCAACAGTCTGGAAGATTTTGTTATAGTTAAATTTCAAACCATACCATCTGCTGCTTGTGAAACAATTAAAACCAGAAGATGGTCACCAGTGCCTTCAATTTTGCATCACAACACACGAAGAAGGTGACAATGAACATTTTGCCTGTGAACTGGTATCAGGGATGTAACAACCTTCTTTTTATCTGGAAAAGTTTATCTCTACAATTTGAGACTACAGGCACAAAAAATCCTCATGAAATCGTGTTGCATGAATGAGATTCACTGAAGGTTAGTTTTTTCTGTGCTGTGTCACAAACAAAGCTGTATAAAACATTTTTCTTCTGTGAGAAGAGTGTGACAGGTACCTCTTACCTTGTCGTTGTTTCCACTACTTACTGCTGATTCTGAGAATTTCATCTTCCAACAAGATAGGGTACCCACTCATTGGAATATTAATGTTCATTGATATCTAAATGTGAACTATTGCATTTCAGGATTGGGTTTAGTCAAGAAGATGATGTGATTCTGTTCTTGTGGTCCCCAAAGTTGCAACAGCTCAGAGAGCACTTCAGTGCTGCTCTGATGACCATTTACAGGATGTTGCTACATAAGGTATGGACCAAACTTGAATACTGCTTGGATGTGTGTCGTGTTAGATGTAACATACTGGAAAATATAGAGCTTTGAAAACAAATGAACCATTTATAGTAGCCCTGTATAATGAGGGCTTTCATGACCAGATGTCTTAACTGCTGGTGAGTCTTCCAGTTTGTATGGTTCTGTTCCACAAAAATTTTCTGTTCTTAATGTTTTATCCAGATCTGCACTGTACATCTTCAGAGGTACTTCTGCTTCCATTGGAAAGACTCAGCACAAAAAGAGCATCTCTGAAAATGTCCTAGGCAGCTCTGTATGAAACATTAGTAATGGAAATGTTTCATGGACCACATCTTTACAACTTGGAAGATTCATCAAGGGTAAAGATGGAATCTTTAAGTTTTTGAAGTGAATATGGACTGAAACAGTACTAGAGATTAATGGAGATATGACTAAACATTTACCAAATTAAATGAATTTTGTAACTTATTTCTCAAAACATGATTTATAGCCAGCATATTCTGGAAAATATATTTCATTAAATCATTTGTAAGAACTATAATGCATGATCAGAAAATTGTACCTTTACAGTAACTATATTCCAATGAGTTCCAATAAAATCATTCATTATTAAGGGGAAAGAAATATAGTTTCAGTGGTGACAAGTACAAATCTACAAACAGGGTGTATAGGAGCAGCTTTTGTATCTAAGTGTTAAGTATTAAAAATAGAGACTTAAACACATTTTGGATGATTTGATGTATAAACAACTGTAGCAACTGTAACTGTGTCATATCATGTTGATATGTATACATGAAATGTAGTCCAGTAAAGAGTTCATCAGTGATTGTTTTATTCATTCAATGATGACAAATATGAAGCAACTCTAACACTCACAAGGAAAGAATTGTAATTAAGAGTTGTGCAGGCTAGTTACTAAGAAAAGAAAGAAATATATGTTATACCACAAATTGTACCTCACCATGTATGTAAAAAAATTACAATCAATGATGTCATGTAAATTGGTGTGAATCAGAGAAACTATGTGGAAGTGGATGGTCAGCACAAAATACTGTGAATCAAAAAATCATTAACAGAGCTGTTAACAAGAGGTTAAGGCCAGATTTATGTACTGTGAACAAATATGGATGAAACACTTGTTAATATTACTCAGAGAAAGTGAATAGCATACATTAAAACATGTTAGTGGCATGCCAACAAACTTAATACTGTGTTAAAATACTACAACTACTGTCCCAGTAAAGATAAATACATTATTTAGAATGGTATTGGAGCCTTTACACAAAGAAAGAAACTCTTGCTAAGGAAATCGTGAACATTTTGAAATGAGCCAACTTTCCAAAGTATGGTGTGTATCTCAAATAATCAGATTCTGCACATGCTTGTAATCAATTTGTGTGAGGTAAGAGCTGTGCTATGATATCCTGAGTATTTCACAAGGGTTTATTCTGTAGTTGTGACTAATTCAGCTGTCATTAGTATGGCTGGTCAATGTCTTTTGTTAAACATATTCCATTGGATTAGCTCACATTAATAGATACTACACATTTAGTTTGTTGTTTGTTTTGCAAGAGTCCACATTGTTATCTTGTATGGAGTCCTGATAGGTATGGTTTGGTATAATCTCAAACAGGATATATTAAAGAGATTTAGTTTAATGAAGTTTAAAGAACTTATGCAAATGTTTTCTTGCATACATGAAGCACAAAAGAATATTTTACAGAAAAAGTTCAGATCACAGAGAATTTTAAATGAGACTTTCAACCAGGTGCTTGAAATCAGCAGTCATATAACTGCACAAATTAATCACTGTAACCTAACATTTGCTTACGGAGAAAGACATTTTTGAAGTATGGAACAGATAAGCATTTCTAAAAGTTATATATAATGTCTTCAACCTATTCATTCATTATAACAATAAAGTGATACTGTAATGATTAGCCTACCTGGGAAGCTATGACTGCAAACCAGGGTGTGAAAAAACAATAGATAGTAACCACAATCTGCAAGAACATTGGGTAAATTCAGCTGTCAGTAACTTTTAGCAAAATACATGGTTTGAAGTATATACTGGCCATAGATTAAAAATCTGAATTTTATAACTGAATAGCTGTGGGAATTTCTGGTAGTGTTCCAATTAATTCACTGAACTGCAGTGCAGTAGTGTACTATATCATTTACATCACTGCATCACATCTTAAAAGTCACAGCAACTTGGAGATACAAATTAAACACAGATTTCTTATGCTATGGATGTTAGCAATAGCTGAATCTTTCTGAAAATTTATTTGAGGTTTGCATGAAAATATGTAAAATTTAATGCCAGTAATGATACCTACTGAAATTCCAAGTAGGGAAACCTATAATTTTTGATAAGAATGATTGTTTAAAATCTCATCTGCTGTGTTGGGCAATACTCTTGAATGATATGAAGGTAAAATGCAACTGATACTTTTGCATATTTATTTCATCTTACATAAAACGAGTAACTATTAATCTGAAGAAGCTATTATGGACCCAGGTAAATGTGTATGCTTGTATGCTGCCAGAAGGATTGTCCAGTTGCTTTGTCACTGACCTTATGTGTGGTATGTGTGAGAGGGGTACTAAAGGAACATAAATTTGCAAATAACATTGTCATTATTTATAAAAGCAATTCAACCAAGAGTTCACTATTTCTGCCAGAACAATGCAAATCTTCATCAAACATGTTCAGCACAAGTGCCTAACATATTTTTCTCAACACTGCATTGTGTGTTAATTTACATTTCCTGTTGTTAAATGTTTCTGTTTCAGTAATAAAATGTAATGAATATATTTTAATGGTTGTTAGGTTTTTGCATATATGTTCCAGGCCACTCACAGCTGTGAGAAGTGATCACTTTTGAAACATATCAAGTAAAAGGAAATTTATATACAAAGTGGTGAGCTATTAAATATGAACAGAATAAATTATTCACTAAATTTTGCTAGAAAATAATTTAAAATGCACAAGAAAAGTCTAGTAACCACAATATGTTGCGTGTTATTTAAATTTATTTACCAAAATAGATCTTTATATAAATTTTACCATCACAATGTGAGATATAGTTTCTAATTAATGTGCCCCACTACAATACCAGGAGAGAGTAGTGGAAGTGTTAGCAGAAAGGATACATTATATTATGGACTGGAGTAGAAAATAGTTGCAGGAATATAATGTGGGTCATTTGCATAACTTATTTGACCTCTGTAAGATACAGATACCAATTTTATATGTGTATGACCTTTAATTATAAATCACATAAGATGTGATTTATAATTATGTAATTAAATGCAGTAATAAATTCCTGTGCAAAATTTCAAATTTTGATATCCAGCTGGGTTCATAGTATAGTCATAGAATCCATATATTCTTGATCAATAAAAAATATTTATCAGACACAGCAACAGGAAAGTGCTGCATGTCAGTTTACAAGTGAAAAATTGAAACTCATCTGTGAGGTTGATAATACTTTTGATGAAGTTGCTTTGGTTGTATATTGTATAGTACTGTATTGTATAATGTGGCATAGCCAATAGAAATTAATACAGCCCAAGAAAAATATGTTTCAAGCCTACTTCCATACTTTTATTAAGTGAACTGTGAAAATTCAAATAAAAATAAATTTATTTTATAATAAAAGCACATGTTAGAATTACAGCAAAAATTGTGAAATTAGTATGTGACTCAGAGCCTCAGTTCCTTAAAGTTTTGTCATTGAGTCAGGAATTGACATAGTAAATCCATTTACAAATAAATATAAACTGAATTAGATAACCTTACACCATGTTAAATAAGTCTGCGAATAATTTGGATTCCACACACATACAGCTAATAATTCCAAATCACAATAACTTTCTTTCCAGCTCAAATGAATTCCATGTAAGTCATTGCTAATTTTGTACATGCTGCGTTATAGTCAAAGTGCTTTCCACTTTGTCTTATTATATTTAGTTATTTCCCTAGAAGGAGGCCCATTTCACATCTGTTTGTGAATAATTTAAGGTTTTAAATGAAATATTTCTTACTTCCAAATTGTACACAGTGTTGGTAGTCACAAGTGAGTTACGCCAAGATGAGAATGGGTACATATTTCAAATACCATTTGATATATGATTCTTCAACCTAAAAGCCAGCCCATTATAATTAAAATACTCTGATGAATAATTCTACAATTTGAATGAAATGTGTGGATTATGAGGACAGATACATAACTTTTCATTTCAGTCTAGCAACACTCAGCGATACTTGACCATGAACTTAAACTACCACACCTACATTCCACTGTATTTTAAATAAGTAACTTATTTGCTAATAACTGTAGCAATATCAGTCATATATGTGCCTTAATGAAATTCAGTGCAGGTTTATTAATGGGCTTCATTTCATAGAAGGAACCAGTTTTTTATTCATGAATTATCAGTTTAGAATAAATGTAAGATTAAAATGATCTAAATTTTGACAAATGGTTATATTTATTAATTACATCAATTAAAATTAAGTTTAGTCTTATGCTTGAAGCCAAATAGGAAGGGCCATTTACAACAAAATATGTATACTTGATGTATACAAATATAAGGAGAAACAAAATGTTTAATTATATTAAGTGTGGTCCTAAAAGAATTGGTTAAAGGGTAAACCTTCTGGATAGATATTTTAAGCCATGAAAATGAGAGGAAAAGCAGCATGGATCTATATAGGTAGTTCATAACAGCTTGATGTGATCCTGTATTACTTTATATAGTACTTTATCAGCCCTCTTTGATCTTCTTACACGCATAGAGACAATGAGACATACAAGAAGTCAAGTTGTACACTCCTGGAAATGGAAAAAAGAACACATTGACACCGGTGTGTCAGACCCACCATACTTGCTCCGGACACTGCGAGAGGGCTGTACAAGCAATGATCACACGCACGGCACAGCGGACACACCAGGAACCGCTGTGTTGGCCGTCGAATGGCGCTAGCTGCGCAGCATTTGTGCACCGCCGCCGTCAGTGTCAACCAGTTTGCCGTGGCATACAGAGCTCCATCGCAGTCTTTAACACTGATAGCATTCCGCGACAGCGTGGACGTGAACCGTATGTGCAGTTGACGGACTTTGAGCGAGGGCGTATAGTGGGCATGCGGGAGGCCGGGTGGATGTACCGCCGAATTGTTCAACACGTGGGGCGTGAGGTCTCCACAGTACATCGATGTTGTTGCCAGTGGTCGGCGGAAGGTGCACGTGCCCGTCGACCTGGGACCGGACCGCAGCGACGCACGGATGCACGCCAAGACCGTAGGATCCTACGCAGTGCCGTAGGGGACCGCACCGCCACTTCCCAGCAAATTGGGGACACTGTTGCTCCTGGGGTATCGGCGAGGACCATTCGCAACCGTCTCCATGAAGCTGGGCTATGGTCCTGCACACCGTTAGGCCATCTTCCGCTCATGCCCCAACATCGTGCAGCCCGCCTCCAGTGGTGTCGCGACAGGCGTGAATGGAGGGACGAATGGAGACGTGTCGTCTTCAGCGATGAGAGTCGCTTCTGCCTTGGTGCCAATGATGGTCGTATGCGTGTTTGGCGCCGTGCAGGTGAGCGCCACAATCAGGACTGCATACGACCGAGGCACACAGGGCCAACACCGGCATCATGGTGTGGGGAGCGATCTCCTACACTGGCCGTACACCACTGGTGATCGTCGAGGGGACACTGAATAGTGCACGGTCCATCCAAACCGTCATCGAACCCATCGTTCTACCATTCCTAGACCGGCAAGGGAACTTGCTGTTCCAACAGGACAATGCACGTCCGCATGTATCCCGTGCCACCCAACGTGCTCTAGAAGGTGTAAGTCAACTACCCTGGCCAGCAAGATCTCCGGATCTGTCCCCCATTGAGCATGTTTGGGAATGGATGAAGCGTCGTCTCACACAGTCTGCACTTCCAGCACGAACGCTGGTCCAACTGAGGCGCCAGGTGGAAATGGCATGGCAAGCCGTTCCACAGGACTACATCCAGCTTCTCTATGATCGTCTCCATGGGAGAATAGCAACCTGCATTGCTGCAAAAGGTGGATATACACTGTACTAGTGCTGACATTGTGCATGCTCTGTTGCCTGTGTCTATGTGCCTGTGGTTCTGTCAGTGTGATCATGTGATGTATCTGACCCCAGGAATGTGTCAATAAAGTTTCCCCTTCCTGGGACAATGAATTCACGCTGTTCTTATTTCAATTTCCAGGAGTGTATAACATGAAGGGTACCACAATAAAATGTTAAATCAATCATAAACTGGTAATGTGGAAACAATACATAGTTCCACAGAAAAGTTGCTCATGATTTGATCATGTAAGTAAAATATTTGTCACTTCTACTTGTTTTACATAGTAATGACATGTTAGAAAGGAAGTATTCTCTCAGTGGTGAAAGTTATTTTTACCCAAGATAATAATACATTCAAATGAACAGTTTCAGTAATGTTTATGACTTTTAAGACAAAATGTATTTATAAGAGTTTAATTTCATGTGGGACATTTGAATGATTCATAAATATGGAGGCTGGATATAATTTTCTATAAATATCCCCCCTTTATTATTAGATTATGAACTATGGATATTGGTGCACAATGTTTATGTATGGATGTGAAGGAGGGAATGAGCATCAAGAGGAGCTGCAGGAGAGATTGATGGTTTCGGTTTAACTAGTTGTTATCTTTGTGTCATATCTTATAGGTATCACAAATATCTTCCTTTTGTCTCTTGCATATATCCTACACTTTGAAACAGACCTGTTCTTTATTACTACATATTTTATTGCTGGTATCCCCCTATCCTGGTATTGTCTTTCAGTTTTGTAAACTACATAAAAATGTCTTTTACCTTTCCCTGCACTGATGGTCTTTCATTCTTTTCATATAACTTATATTTTTCAGAGTATGTCAAATAATTATGTGATTGACAGCCCACTATTGGTATCATGAATTATGTAACTGAACAAAAGTTGACAGTGAAGAGAAGAAGTGTTTATTTTCAGCTCTTGCTTGAGTATATGGAATTATTTCAATTCTAATCCTTTCTCAGAAATCAATTACAAATGTGGCATTCAGAAATTATTTGTATCTGTCAGTGGATAATTGTATTATTTGAGTTTCTTAGTATTACGATTAAAATTGGTAGGGTTTTATTTAAGTATTTTCCCTATAGCATGTAGTTGATCTTGAAGTACATAGTCATCATTGCTATTGTTGGTCTTATTTTTGTTTGTTTCATGTGTACCAATAACAATAATTGGTAACAACAGGAGCCACTCAACAATAAAATTCTTGGTGAAGATATGAAGTAGAGAATGAAGAGGCAACAGAAATGAAACACATGTCCAAATTTTGAATTTCCATACTTGGTTAAGATAATAAGACTCTTCAGATATCAGTGAAGCAACAGATTAATTATGTTGCAAAAGCCCTAAAAATTCATACATACACTGATATGAAAAAAAATAAATTTGAATGAGTATTAATATCCGAAAAGAAAAAGAAGGCACATTGTTTGTGTTGACCACTAATGTTTCTCTATTTATTCATATTATAGGAATTGGAGAGCTGCATCAAACCAGTCTCAGGACTGAAGACCACAACAACAACAACAGGAATTAATGTCTTGCTCAGAAAATTTCGTGTAACTATTATTGTCCATTTTAATGTCTTGTACAACAAATTTCTTGTAACTACTATTGCCCATTCCATCTCTGTTTAAAATGATTAAGTGTTTCACTATCTGATTTTAAAAGTGGACAGAAAATTCTCATAGAATGCTCTGATAGTATCATCTCTAAATAAGGTTTTTTATTTTATATAATGAAGTAGAACTCTGATGCAACAATATGTCTGTATGAAATTCAAAGAATACTAAATAGAGTTTCACTTGATAATACAATTAAAGCCATTATGGCCACTCCAGTTGTTTGGGACAGCATGATTATAGTTGAGGATGTTGTGATGTGTGTAGAATTTTCTTTCTGGATGTTAAAATTCAACAATGGAAAAACCAGGATGGAATGTAACTATAATATGAGAAGGTTGGTTGGTACTCACTTTATAGCAGAGATGCTGAGTCACACATAGGCACAACAAAAAGACTCTCAGAAATTTCAGCCAATGAGGCCTTCATCGGGGATAGAACACATACACACATACTCACTCAAATGCAGCTCACACACATATGACTGTAGATTCTGGCTGCTGAGGCTACACTATATGCATCTGTGCATGATGGGAAATGCGACCAGGTGGTGGGGTTAAGGAGGGGGCTGGGATGGGGAGAGGGAGGGATAGCAGGGTAGGGTTGAGGGTGGTAAAGTGCTGCTTCTGGGAGCATCCCTCTATGCTCTCACAAGTAGCTCTTTACTGTCCCCCACCACTAAACTGTTATCCCTCCCCTTCCCTATCCCAGCCTCCTCCTTATCCTCACCATCCAGTTGCATTTCCCATTGTGCGCAACTGCTCACAGTATTGCCTCATAAGCCAGAAACTGTAGTCATGTGTGTGTGAGTTCAGTTTGTGTGAGTATGTGTGTGAATGTTCTATCTCCAATGGAAGCCTTGTTGGCTGAAAGCTCATTTTCTGCCAGTCTTTTCATTGCACTTATTTGTGACTCATCATCTCTGTTACATGGTGAGTAACAACTTTCTAATTGGTACTAAGTGAGTAATATAGAAATGACTTGATGATTTAAAATGAGAGTTACTTGCACATTTAAACAGAAATCAAATCATTTTGCAAATAAATCTCTAATATCCCTTCATATGATTGTGAGATGCTGCAAGTGTAGGTTCATTTGACATTACCACTCCAAAGTGAGACATATTGGCGTGATGCGGTAAGGAGGAAACTGTTACACAAATAGAGAAAACAGAGAAAACAATATACTAAATAGAAAATATTCAGTGAAGGGATGTGTGCAAAAACTGAATGCAGGACCCATGAGTAACATGTACTGTATACAATTAATCTTTCACAAGATCATTATATGTCAGTTACACATATGTTTGAAAAAAGCATCCCATATTCGTACAGGAAATGATACTAGTCAAAAATAGTAATAAAGTCCAGTAAATATATTTGTGGAAACGAATACTTGTTGAGATATGGGTCATTGTCCTATGACAGCCATCTGCCTGTTGACACTTCGAGAAGTGCTCAATGTGATTACCACTGATTCTTATACCTTTCAGTTCTCCTTCTCAAAGAATCATGAACCCCAGTGAACACATCTGGTTGCCATCAGGCTTTGGCATATACATGAGACACATGCTCCTGAAAGGTGTACAGAATGTCAATGGGTATAGAATTCACCAATGGTTTTAAATGTCCTGTTAGCTAGCTATCTAAGGCATTAAGTTCCGATGAGCTGGGAGAACATGTTACTGGATGTCCCAAACCAATCTATTGTTCCAAAACCTTTTTTATTAGGTACTGTCATAAGAAGTTTAGAAAATGACCTGCACAAGTCACTTAAATGTCTCCTGCTTGACTACTGTTCTTCAGTAAACCATATAATTTGTAGTGCAGAAATTGGTTTCAAACAGCACCTGCTAATTCATCTGGTACATTGTAAGGTATTATGAATCTGTGACCCACAGTTTTTGCATACTCAACTAACCTGATGCCTTGCTTCCATGATCACTTTCAGATTTGCATCTGTCCACTCATGTGTACTGTGGTAATTTATTATCCCCCTGTGTGTGAATCCCACCTCACCTGTAAATACAATGTAAGTTGTGAACTGCAGATCTTCAGTGTTCCATCTTAAAACTCACAGGCAGAGCTGTAATCTGGTAAGGTAGTATTGCGGCCTGAGAACTTACACATGCTGTAAGGGATTTGTACAGAATATCTGCTTGTGAAGAACTGACCATGCAACAACTAGGCTTTCATCTTCATCAGCTACTGTTCATTACAGATTTCTTTCAGAATCATCTTCCACTTGTTACAACACTTGCTCCTCCATATCTGACATATGGTCTCTACAAGGCCTGCACAATTTCTTGTCCTTATAGCCAATGATCCCATGTCAGATGCAGAGTGGCTGTTTGGCTAATGTAGGAGACAGTTGTAAATGCTATCTATGACAACAGTATCAAAGTCAGAACTTTAAGCACAGAAAAAAATAAGCCTCTTGAAGCCCAAGTTGTCTAACCCTAATTTTCCTTAGATTTTAGATATCTGTGCCTCAATAGGTACAAATGGAACCCTTACAGAATCACTTCATTGTCCATCTTTCTGCCTATCTGTCCACATGTCTGCCTCTTGAGATGCCTTTTTCTCCGAATGGGTATAGGTATAGGGTTTATGTTTGTGTCACATACTAAGATGTATGGGCCCACAGCAGTGTGAAAACCTTAAGCTTCTGTCAATGCGATAAAATGATTTATTATTATTTATGTCACATACTTTAGTACTTGCAGACTCAATCAGCAAAACCTACAGAGTAGCATAGAATCATAAAATTTAGCAAGAAGCAAGGTCTAATAGTACAAGTAAAGGAAAAATTCTGAAAATTGTTAATTTGAAATTACATCACAATTTTTTTGGCATTTATTGTACGTATGCTACTGTGTGTCTATGGAAGGTCCATGTTCATAGGAGTGGGCATAGTTATCAAGTTGAAATCTGATTCAGGTACTAATCTCTACAGTTCCTTGATGGTGTACATAATTTAGGCTTCTAAATCAGTGCAATAAAAAGATACAGTCATATGTAAAGACACCTGTTTCTCAGGGATGGATAGAGGTCAAATAATAAGGTCTACAGTCCTTTTGTGGAGTAAATAATATAAACTTCTAAGTCAGTGTGATCAAATGATACAGTTACATGTGTCACATATTTTGATACTCACAAAATCACTCCTAAAGACCTATACATGACCTACCTGCACACATGTCAGGCCTTTTGATTCAGTGGTAAAGCACATGCCTGGAAACCAAGAGGTCTTGGAACTGAATCTTTCTCAGACCACATATTTTGAAATCTTTGTTTTAATACAGCCTTCATCTCTCAACAATGCAAGGAGTCAGCAGAAACAAGATCTGGTTGTTGAATCGTATGTTCCCATTCCCAAGTTGGATAACTGGCGTAGGTTTGAGACATACAAGTCATGGAACTGGTGTCCCTTAGAAGTACTGCTACCAGACCACTGACCCAAATGAAAGTATTACTATTATCAATACACATAATTAAGTTTCTATGGAAAACCACAGTGGGAGTCGTACTCACACTTGTGCAGTTTTTTTAACATGGACAGAATCTTTTCTAACAAGTGGCATTCTATTAACAGAACAAATGGTGTATTTCACAACCTGCATAGCAACAACATAGACAGCATCATAAGTTACTACTGCAAGCAGAGACAACTATTAGATAATTGTGGAAACAGCATAGTTGGGTGTTACATCACTTTGCCTGCTATTGGTTTGCGTTTTCTTAACCTGTGGTGGATGTTCTGTCTTCTGACTCTGCCAGTAATAAGATTTACCTGTTTAATTTATTGAACTATGTTCAGTGTGGCTCAACATGAGTTATAATAATAAAGACATCATCTGGGACTCTATTGTTCAGGATGATAATGGATGCAGTAATGAACATTTCCTGTCACATTCAGAGTCATTCAGTGCTGATCAGTGTTTTTTCTCATTATCTTACAACATTGCATCAAAATTAATAGTTTCCTGAGTTTGGATGCTTTTACTGATATAAAGCACAACATCTGAGGCATAACAGCTGTAGATAAGTTCTACATTGCCAGTACAGTAGAATAATATTGAAATCATAGAGCGAAAGTTATAACAAGTGACCATTTCTATACCCCTAATGACAGTCCTTTCGCCTCAATTGAAAACTACAGCAAGACACAACAGATGTTTTGTCTCAATGATTGAACAATATTATTACAAAATCATGGTAAAAAGTAACTTCATGTCATTGTCACTGAAAAACATTAAGTCACATGGCTAAAAATGCAATGGGTTTGGCATCAAAAGAGTGATCCATTCACATACTTTTTCAAGGAAACTCTTTCAATGGACAGGGAATTTCACAAGTTGAACTTCATAACAGGATATAAAAAAGGATACACCATTTCTCTGATGAACATACTTCAAAGGACAGTGTACACAAGACTATGGGCACTTACAAAAGAGAAGAAGGATATGGAAGAGCTTTTGCCCTTCATTCTAGCTGTTCACCACCACTATTTTCAGAGCCTTCTTTCCTCTTACATAGCTGGTACACTAAATGGAAATGATACTATTGATGATGAGTAGCAAAAACTATGTAAAATTACATAAATATGGCGTGGTTGATTGCTATGTGTATCTTTAAAGTAAATAAAATTCTTTACTTCTTTATATCACAAGTGGTATAGCTACTTTTGGGTTCTTGTACCAGGTCTATAACTTGATAAAACTTATTGGAATTGTTAATTGATGCAAGACTAAACTATTCTGAAAACATACGTGATTAAGAAATTATACACAAAATACTATTAAATTTTGTACAGTATTCCAAGTAAAACATAAAACATCTTGAAACCAGAATAATGTGAACTACACCACTTGTGTTGTAAGGGTCTCAGATACAAGCAATAAGAAATGGACAATGAACATCAGCAGGAGGCAGCCTGCACCACTGAGTACTGACCATTCTTGACAAAAGTAAAATGACTCACATCTCAGCAAATATTTGTTTCTGGACATAAGCATGTAGGACATTTTTCCTTGGTTTCTAATCACCCCATATAAGCGAGTGGTGATCTTCATAATGGTAATATAATTTGAGCATTGTCCAGTTAATACTTTTACTAATTAATAATAATGTGAAACTACAACTAACACAGCACCAGCCTTTAAAAAATATTATTGTTTGGAAAGGTGTATAGCATAGTAAATTGCTGCCTGCCAAGAACCTTCTGAATGGATGTATTATTCTTAGTGAAAAAATATGAAATCAATAATTGTGCAAATCAGTGCATGTTGATGTTTCACAACTGCAAGACTTTTAATATGTAATGTGGTTCTCATCATACTAGAATAAGAGCAAAGAATGAAGAACAGCAAATCCAGCTAAGTCCCCTGAGATTTTACAAATCTAGTATCTATAACCACAGTGGCACTCCAACCCCTTCCCTCCCCATCTGCCATACTACACATTTCTTCCTTGCAGTCCATCTACCTTAATCATTTCACTAAAACTTTCTCAAGTTTTTATTGACAATAATTTAATTTCATTTGCTTTCCATTTTTTCTTTCATTATTCTTAAATATCTATTTTTCCCTAATGCCTAAATTATTATTACTAACATTTTGATGATAATTCTCATACATTCATCTTCATTATGTATATGTAAAACATTACTCATATTTCACAATGTTGCAAGTGAAATGGTTTCTACTGAGTTCTCCCTTTATCTATACAAGTCCACTTGAAAACCAAAAACAAAAACAAAATAAAAAGAACTGAAGAGCAACTACAGAATGTTGTAGAATCAGTTAGAGACTTTCAGTCAACCCATAATTATGAGGTTCTAAGGTCAAAGGATCAATTTTTATGTGCCAAAGACGAATAGAAATTAGGAAAAATTTGAGGTATGGAGAAATTATAAGCCAATTCAGGTTCATAGTGAAGACTGAACCATCAACTGCAAAACAGAACAGACGAATAGAGCAAATGACACACAGTCAAAATGTTATGACATAGCATTAAAAATTACGTAGAAAAACTGCCAGGAAATAGAATCTAGCATTACATAACTATATGAATTTGAATTTTAAATAGGTAATACTTCATATTTTGGCGCTTCAATGAAAAATGTAGTTCAAAACACATTATTGAATGAACTGTAACATCCTATGATTGTGTATCCCAACTGTGAGGAGTTAATAATGTGGTATATGTTTATTATTATGTCATTTTATAGGTATTGGTACAGGGTGTAAATGGTAACAGCCTACAATGGACCACAGTGCTGTAGGTGAAGTTGAGATGAAGAAATCTATACAGAATACCTGTGGTCTATCAAGCCGGTAAACATCCTCAGATTGACCTACAAATGCCACCTAAGTTACCATGCATGGACACTGCAGGAAATTGTGTCTAAGTTCACCTTTGAGTATTAAAAACTCCCTTGTTCTTGCACTTAGAAAACTTAAAGTTAATGTTTGTGTAAATGTAACCTAAAATTACTCTGAATTTTAATTGTATAAAATTAACATTTAAATAATTTTGTCCATCTGTCATTATTATTATGAAACTACTGTGCTTATATCAAAATGTAGCTGCAATTAGTTTTTGCAAAATGTTTACACAAGTCTTTTCTTTCACTGCCCCCATGGGGAAAGTTGAAATTAGAAGTGTTAATGAAACAGCCAGTGGTTTAAGAGAGCAAGAGGGTACTGAATATCTCATGCGACATGCATGCACTGTGCACTGAAGCTAGGGAGCATTTGTAGGCCATTTAAGTCAATTTCCCAGCTTCGTGGGCCACATATGTCCTATATTAAATGGTTCATTTGACTGCCCCTACACAACAGTGGTACTCTGTAAACAGCTATCATTTACACTCCATATAAAACAATGTGATTAAAAACGTGAAGCATCCATATGTGTTCAACAGAATATCTGTGTAACGTCATGGGTAACATCTGTAACCATACTTACGTAACAGTTACTGTCAGTGAAATGTTCGTGGCTGTTTTTCTTGACAGTTTAATTGACCATTCACATAATGAGTAAAATAGCATCTTCTGTTTCCCAAATTTTATATGGTATCAAAATGTTTGTATGAACTGTGAACAACTTAAATTTGTGAAGGCCCAACATGATATATCATACTTGTGGAGCATTTCTGATTATAGTTTTGCTTATGTACAGTATTTATTTATATTGTGCTGTACAATGTTTTATCTTTCAAATCCTGCTTGTGTTCCCAGAAATGTTATGCAGACTTATTTATTTGCAAATACTGTCGTTAATTTATCATAAGATAGAAGCCAGGACTACAAGACTTATTTGAGTTAAGTACCTGACAGTGAAAAATAAGATAGTTACAATAATCACCAGTGCTTTCAAAACTTTTATGAAAACCTCAGTTTTCTGAGTAGTTTAAAATATCTTTACACATATGTATGTGAAATTGGTTGGTGTCAAGAAAATTTTGGTCTATTGAAGGAAGTGAGAGATTCTTCTCTTTTCACTTTAGAACAAAATTATATCTGTTTAAATGTCATGAAGGTAATTTGAATTTCAAACAACAGGTCATGATCTACAGCTATTAAGTGTAGTATAATGAATTAACTTTAATATTCCATCAATAAAACCTATGACTACATGAGGCCATTCAGAACATATAGCTACAGAAGACCATTCAGACGCCTTTACATAGCTTAACTTTTTCCATGCCTCTAATAACGACACAAACACTGCACATTGAACTTATCAGCCAAATACAGACAGTGTATATTCATAGGACTGATAGTAGGGAACACTATGCGTTGAAAGTGGTTACCTATTTTCCAGTTTATTGGCATTCACATATATATAGTCGAATGCAGTCACTTAATCACACAATATGCCATATTTGATCAGACAATAAATATGCAAGTTATCTTCAAAGAAGATATAATGCTCAAATAAAGCTTCATAAGCAGAGCAACAGAAATATGTGATTCACATTATAGTTATTATTCAATAATCGTAAGAATGTGAAACGTGAATTGCTTCAGACTTAAAAACATTCTTGGGCAATAGGATTTCAAAATTATATTTAAATAAAAAATCTCTCAGACTACAAGACATAGATGATGCAAAGTAATGTTATACTTGATAGTAAACAATGATTATTTGCTTTTATGTAAAGACTAATACTTGTACATACCTGCTGTTGTGGTGGATCTGTTGTCTTACTGCAAAGCCCAAGAGAATCTACGACTCAGACAGGATATTGACAATCATTTTTCATCATTCCAGTTGGGTGTATGTCAATGTTGCTTTGACAAAAAATTGTCATGCTATGAGTGCTTAAGACAATCATGAAATGAAATACATAAAATACAGAAAGCAAGGTTCAAATCAGGCATGTCTGGAAGACAGTAGATTGCCAATGCCTGCCACTCTTCAACACACACTTAGAAGAAATAACATTTAGGGAGAAGATGCAAATATGGTGCTTCCAAACTTGAGTTGCAGATTTGAAACAAAATAAAAGATTATATCTTGAGCAACTGGGTTGCTGATATACACTGAAATTTAATGACATTATGATATTCATCATTGGACACATCATACGAACAAGTTTAAAATGCTGTCTGTTTCATTACACACCATATGTTTTATGTAGCCTTGCTTGTAATTATATTAGAATTTATAGAGTAGTGACTCAAAGTTACCAACTATATTGATAAAGACAATATTTCTGACAGCAGTTCTGTGTGTGGAATTTAATGTTAAGTTCTCTTACTTTCATTAGTTATTTCATTGACTGTTAATTAAATGCAAGTTACTGGAGCCTTTATGCACACTGGGAAATCATAGGGCATGAGATGTAATTAAAATTTCTATCTTTTCATAAAATATGCACAAACTTGGAAGCACCAGATAGTGTGGAGGAAATTGTATATGTGTGTGTGTGTGTGTGTGTGTGTGTTTGTTGTGGAATATGTAAGAAAAAGAATGACAGAAGGAGAAAGATGAAGAGACCAGAGTTTTTCCACCATTAAAATGCAGCATGCAGCAGTGTCAGGCAATGCGACTAATACACACATCATGTATTAACAAGTCACAGTGTAATAAGTACAGATACTATTAACAAACATGTGGCAGGGTATCACTGTTTCAAAAATATGTGACATGAAAAAAATTAATGATCCATTAAGTTGTTGTATTCAGTACCACTGAAGCTCAGAATTCTTCATGTAACATATAAATAAAGCAGGGGCTGTATATGTGTAAATAAATGAAACAATGACATATTACACAGCATGTAGTAAATACAAGCAAAGCACAGATTGACACAAGAGCAATAAGCATACATGTGCACATACTAGTCCCTCCAGAGCACTACATATGAATCACAGAAGAGAAACAGTAGACCTGTCTCTGAAGAAAGAGTAATTAGTGAAAGGGTGAGAAGGGTTAGAACATAGTAATGAAACAGGAAATTAACTACAGGAAATTCTTGTTATAACAAGCAACATATAGATGCCCAAACAATTTACTTAGCATTAAAGGTTTCAAATACGGTCTCTCACTGGTATCAGTTTCAATAAATAACATCTCCCATACATAAAATAAAGGAATACAGTTGTTATAACAAGACAATGTAGTACTGTTACCTTATTATGAGGACACACTCTGCAGGAACCATTGCAATCTGCATGTATACCTATGAAATACGTCTATGACTCTGACATTGGCAGACCATCAATAATATTCAGATGTTTATCTAATTTTTGTGGGAAGGTGGAAAAACTCTGGATTAGACATCCATTATGAGCCAAAACATGTTAAGAAGATCCAAATATCTGATTTCTAAAATATTAGAATTTTATGTAGCACTGACAATTTGTATATCCTATTTCCTTGCATTGATCTTTTAGCAAAACTATTCTGAACATATAAACTTTGCTGAGTAAAATTCTAACCTTGCTTTAAGCAGTATTCTAAAGAGAAGAAAAAAGGAAATAATGAAACAAAGAAGTATGAAAAACTGATGCCCAGTTTAAAAAATCCTCAATTTATTTATTTGATTATCATATGGTTATTCATGTGTTATTAAAATGTTTATTCAGAAGTTTTATTTTGTAGAAGTTTTATTTAAACAACTACATAGGACTCATCACTTTTGAATCAGTCAATATTCAGATTTAAGAGCTTATGATTGTGTGGGAGCTACGGCTGTTATGGCATAATGTCAAGTGCTGGCATGCCAGTTGGGAACAAGAGAGAAGAGATGGTTGTGAAAAGATGTCAGCCAATTGCACGCTGAGCGACCTCTCTCCAGGATGACAATGCGACAGCAGCCGCCCCTATGTGAAGAGAACATAAGCACCACACCCTACTGGTAGTGTCCCAGTTGAACAGTGGCCTCAAAACTAGCGACTTGCATTATTACTTCACTTGAATTCTCTATGTATCAGATTTCGGAACTGGACTGAAGAAACTTAATTATTTTGTATGCCGCCCTTTGCTTGTGACACATCTGTGTAACACAAAGTTAAGTATTCTAATTGCTTTTTTGTAATAAAACTCATTAATACAATTTGTTTGAATGTTGTCTAGTGATCCAAGAAAGCAGACTTCCCAGATACCCCATATCGATGACTAGGAAGGATTTAACACAGACTACTAAAATGTGTTACTTGAATGAAGAAGAGAGGGGCAGACTAAGAAAAAGCATAGTTGTTCTTTATCCATTACACTGAATGTGGATGTAGACTCCTACATTGTTAATCTGGTATAACTGTGAGGCAGAATAAATACATATTTTGAAATTATTATTAATTCCACTTGAGTGTTCAGTCTTTCACTACTGTAATCTGTTTCCTGCAAGGTTACAGTTTTCACGTATATTTCAGCCAACTGCCTACTTAAATAAATTACTGGTAAGTTTGAATTATTGGTATACTATACATTGAATTGGAATCCATTTTGCAAACAGTGAGCAGCTTTATAAATTTTGTGTGATATAGAAACATAATATGGTACACTTTAGATGTGAGTTTGTAATAGCTCTGGCTGTACGGCCTTTTGCACTGTGTAATGATAGTGTAGTGAGATAATTCATAACTTTATGAAAGCCTCTTAATTTGTTGGTCAGACATCTGAAGCACAATTTAAGGAAAACAGATATAATATCATCCTGTTAATGTTTTGAAATAATTTTTTAAGTTTTATTCAAGGAAAAAGAGACAGCCAGAATTTTAATCTCTTTCCTAGTTTACTGCCCCTAAGAAGCTGAAAATTAGTGGAAAATGTGACCTCTGCATAATTGAATTTTCTCAGTGGACACACACACCCACGCACGCACGCACGCACGCACGCGCGCGCGCACACACACACACACACACACACACACACACACACACACACACACACACATATACACAGGGAGACAGAGAGAGAGAGAGAGAGAGAGAGAGAAACAGATTTATGTGAAGTTGAGGAAGAGACAATGAGAGAGAACTGAGGATGGAAGAATAAACAAATAGCAAGCATTCCCAAGCAGAAAGAGACAATAACTAATACTCCAAACTGACTCCTAATATTTCAAGCACAGTCACACCTCACAAAAATGTTAGAAACAGTTCACCTGTACTTGCCAGTTTTTTGTCATCAATTTATAAAGTTTGTCTGTAACACTGTACTAGCAAAATTTAAATTGCCATACAGTAACATCTGATTAAAAATGTTCTGATCTGTGGAAATGCAATATCTTTAGAATAAAAGGACTCACACGAAGAGCTCACCAAGCTCTATCCTATCAAAATAATTAGCTAAGGATTGGAAAAAGAAGAACACAATTAGAGCATCAAAATGAGGCTAATCTACAGATGAGGAGTTTCTGTCATTTACAGTTTTTAACGTGTTTTTGTCTTCTTCTGAATGGTAATCTGTGAAAACATTTCTTTTTAGATTACAGAAATGAACCAAGAAACACAGTGTGTACTCTGTGTTATTTGCTGTAAATAAATGAAAATTTATCACCACTTCCTAAACTGTGAGAGAACCTACAAATAGTGGGATTAAGACACCCAGAATAGTAGATAATGAGATGAATGACTGTAACAAGTTTCATGTAATTTGAGATGTTAAGACAAATTTAGGTGTAAATATCAAATCAACAATTCAGTGACTTTTACAGAAACAGTCTCCATGTTACTTTCATGAGAACATGTGACATGTACATCTCGAGTAACAAAATAAGTATTAGGCTGAAGGATTTTACTTAGAATGTGGCCACTGCAGAGAAATAAAGGTATTTTTGATTTTGAACAGCAAAATAAATTTTTTGATGACTATTAGAATCTTCAGTTCATAATGAATAATTCTAACAGACTAGTGGCAAGCTCAGTGGCAGAAGCTTATGAAAAAATGATTTGGACTAATGTTCTTGACTACCATGCTGAAAAAAATAATGCTCCCTGGATTGAAGGAAATGTAATTTCATCTAGCTGATAATCTGTTACTAAGGAAAGACTGATTACTAAAACATTATGACTATTGACATAAACCCATCCAGGTGATAGCAGCGTCATCTGGTGAGGAATGATTGCTAGTCAGACACATAGTCAATGCATGTAGTACCAGTGAGCATGTTGTCCATGTGTAGAATAGGGAAACTGCATGATCTATTTGAGTTTCACTGAGGGCAAATTGTGATGGCCCAGAGGCTTGGCACAAGCATTTCAGAAACTGCACAACTTGTCAAGTGTTTGAGGAATGCTGTTGTGAGTGTCATCACCATGTGGCAAAACAATGTGAAACCATTTTCAGATATCGTGGGGTTGGGTGACCACCCCTCATTACAGATGTAGGGTGTCATAGGCTGGACAGACTGGTAAAACTGGACAGGCATCAAACTGTAGCAGAACTAACATCAGACTTGAATGCTGGGCAGAGTACAAGTGTGTCTGAACACACAATGCACCAAACGTTCCTAACGTAAGGTCTCTGTAGCCGACGTCCCATACTCATACCAATGTTAACACCATGGCATCGGCAACTGTGACTGAAATTGGCACATGGCCATCAGCACTGGATGTTGATGTAGCATAAGAGCACTGCACGGTCTGATGAATCCAGATACTTTCTTTATTATGCTGATGCGAGGGCATCAGTCCATCGTCTTCCAGGAGAACAGCTCATTGACACTTCTACTGTGGCATGAAGACAAGCTGGCAGTGGCTACATTGTGCTCTGGGGAACATTCACATGGCCATCCATGGGTCTACTGGAGTTCTTGCAAGGCACCAAGATGGCCAAGGAGTATTGTACACTAGCTGCAGACCACATACACCCCTTCATGATGATCATGTTTCCTGATGGCAGTGGCATTTTTCATCAAGATAATGCACCATTTCACAAGGTGAGGAGCCTGATGGAGTGGTTCAAAGAACACAGTGGCCAGTTTCAGATGTGCTGCCCCCCATATCACCAGATCTGAACCCAACTGAACACATCTGGGATTCGACTGAAGGCGCCGTCAGAGCAGAGAATTTATGGGATGTGTGTGTGCAGATTTGGTGTCAACTCCCTCCAGTGACCTACCAAGGACTCACTGCTTTCATGCCATGATGTGTTGCCACTGTTATCCAGGCCAAGGATGGACATACCAGCTATTACGAACGTGGTCATAACATTCTGGCTGGTCAGTGTATAACAATAACCGATCTTTTTAATTTTTGTTTTAAAAAATTATATATATATATATATATATATATATATATATATATATATATATATATATATATATATATATGAATGAGCAACAGTTCCACAGTTTCAGAACAATTCAAAAATTTCAAGCAACCTAATCTTTGTATTAGTTACTTTTACATACCACTGATGGCAAAACACATGTTTCGAAATTTAAAGTATGCACCACATTTACCTCATTTCAGCCTCTGTGGGTAATAATGTATTGATGAATTTTCATACATATTGGTACACATTGATCGTAGATTATGAGTACACTGAAGACGACACGAGGTGATACATTCTGCATGTCTATGGGGCACTGTCCAAACAGATAGTGGATTTATTCTGGTATGTGAAATGCTAGTGTGGGTTTTAATAGCACACTTAATATGGTTGCCAGTGTCTCTCATTAGCAAAAAACACAGGAACATAATATCCAAATGCATGTCTATTTGTTCACATGCAGAATACCTCAGATGACATTTGGAAAATGTTAAAGAAACAGAGATTGTTCCACACTCAGTTGAAAAAGGAATGCAGAAATCTTGACAGAAACGAAATTGTGGTCTAGTGGCTAGCGTTGCTGCCTCTGAATCACAAGGTCCTGGGTTCCATTGCCAGCCAGGTTTGGGATTTTCTCTGCCCAGGGACTCGGTGTTTGTGTTGTCCTCATCATTTAATCATCATTCATGAATGTGGTGAGGTTGGACGGTGTAAAGATTGGGAGTTTGTACATGTGCTAATAACTGTACAGTTGAACATGCTACCAACCAAACATCATCATTGACAGAAAAAGTTTAGTAGAAACATCTATAAAAAGACTAATATGTGAAGCAAGCAACAATATCCAGTCAGTTGTTTATTAGGAAAGCAGAAGTTTCAAATTTTGTGTTTAAAAAATCATTCAAACAGGAGGATCATACAGGTATACCATCATTTGACTGTAACACAGGCTACCAGATGGAGGAGACAGCAATAGGCATCCCTAGTGGTAATAAGCAGCTTATAGAGTTGAAAAAAAAAGCCAGATCCTTATGGAATTCCAGTTCAGTTTTACAGAGAGTACTTTTTATGTACTGGCCCCTTATCATGACCCTCTATCCCAGCGCAAAGTCCCAAGTGACTGGAGAGAAGTGCAGGAGGCTCCTGCACATAACAAGGGGAAAGGAATGGACCCACAAAATTACAGATTAGTACCCTTAACATCTTTTTGCTGCAGAATTATTAAACATATTCTAAGCCAAATATAATAAACTTCCTTGATGCATAAAAGCTTCAGTCCACAAATCAAAATTGATTTAGAAAGTATCATTTTGGTGAAACCTAGCTTGCCCTTTTCTCACATGACATCCTGCTAACCATCAATGTAGGGCAACAGACAGGTTCCTATTCCTAGATTTCCAGAAAGCATATGGCACAGTGACTCACTGCAGGCTGTTAATGAAGGTTTGAGCATATGAAATAGTTTCCCAGATATGTGAATAGTTGGAAGACTTCTTATGTAATAGAACCCAGTATGTTGTCCCAGATGACATGTGTTCATCACAGCATCAGAAACAAGGGTAACATCAGGAGTGGTCCTGAGGAGTGTGACAGAGCCACACTAGTTCTCTTTATATGTAAATTATCTGACAGATAGGGTCAGCAGCAATCTGTGACTGTTTACTGATGATGCTATAGTGTACAGAAAAGTGTCATAGTTGAGAGACTGTTGGAGGATACAGGATAACTTAGAGAGAATTTTTGTTTTGTGATGTGAATGACAGCTTGCTCTAAATGTATAAAAATGTAAATTAATGCAGATGAGTAGGACAAACAATGATATGATATTCAAATACAGTATTAGTAGTGGTCTGTTTGACACAGTCATGTCAATTAAATACCTGAGTGTTACATTGCAAAGCAATATAAAATGGAATCAGCATGTAAATGTGGTAGTAGGGAAAGTGAATGGTCAGTATTGGTTTATTGGGAGAATTCTGTGAAAGTGTAGCTCATCTATAAAGAAGATCATGTATACCCATTCTTGAATACTGCTCAAGTGTTTGCGTTCCCCACCAGGTCAGATTGAAGCAACATATTAAAGCAATTGAGAGGCATGCAGCTAGATTCGTTACTCATAGTTTTGATCAGCACATATTATAGAGATGCTTCATGAACTTAAATGGGGATTTCTGGAGGGAAGACAACATTTCTTTCATGAAACACCATTGAAAAAATCTAGAGAACTGGCCTTTGTGGCTGACTACAGAATGATGCTACTGCTACCAATGCACATTTTGCTTAAGGACCATGAAGACAAGACAAGAGGAATTAGGGGTTGTAAGGAGGCATACAGATAGTCATTTTTCCCTCACTCCATTTGCAAGCACTAGAGGAAAAGGGAATAGCTACTAGTGGTACAAGTTACCTTCTGCCGTGCACCATACGGTGGTTTGTACACTATGAAAGTAAATGTAGGTGTAGATATACCTAAAGCAGGACTGCTGAAGTGTGTCAGAATGGTTTAACTTCATAGACATGTGAAGACTTGTGTTACCTCACAGGTTACATGGCTCCTGTCATTTGAGCACACCTGAGAGACCATTGAGCAACATATACACATTTTGGACCCATTTATGAGCAACATTTGTGAACTACAGGAAGCAAAAGGGCGCTCATATGTAAGGATGGTCCTAATGTCTTCAGTGTCTTACAATTTCCATGCCATGCTTAATAGTCACCAGGGTGAAAGGGGCTGCTACATGCGATTAGGCAGACATTTATAATTCAGCTATTCATGAGAGTACCTCACAAACGTAAGGTTTCCAGCATCAAACATAGCTACTCTTGATTCTAGTTGTTTTAAACTCTACATAGCATATGCAGATTACTATTTAGTCTGATGGGCAACTAGATGCATCATTTAGAGTTACAGTTTCAGTGCTTTGCTTCTAAAACTTATATATCATTAAATAATTTTTTTTTAAAGTTAACTGAAGCACAAATGTATTTTTGTTGTTTCATTATGTTGACAGAATGAATATGTTCACAGAACACTGAAAAATTGCTCTACTATGAACGTCATGTAGGAGAGGTACAAACAAACATTTTAATATGAAAATTTCTTAAATTATTGTTGTTTAGAGACGACATTTTACTTGCACATGCTGTGGTATCTGATTCTTATAATGTATTGTCATTGCTGTCCAGCTGTAAGGTAAGACTACCCAAATGAATATAATCTAAGACGTAAAGAAAATGAGTCATCACAGGTTATATATGAACATTCTGAATATGGACAGTACACTATTCTTGTAATTGCCAAATTTTGGAGAAGGGAGTTTACATTACACCATAAATTGCAATAGGCTATACTGCTCTATTGTGGGTCAATATGAAAATTTATTTGATATAGTTCTTATCATTGTCATTTATGAATATTTCCACCAATTAAATGTTTATCAGATGTACTTCATTCCCCAGCAAGTTTTTTCTGCTCCATACATATTCTACAATCCTAGTGCTTCAGTAAATTTTAGAGTCTTATGAATAAAAGTAGTTATGTAGTAGTTTGAACATTACAGTGATTTTAAAGACCGTGTTCATACTAGAGGTGATGAGGCCTTACATATCTCTGACTGTTCAACTAATTTACCCAGTTACATGGCCTACAATCAGATGTGGACCTCAAGCCCTGCAACATTGAAGTTAAATTTCCAGATGTGTGCAAACAACTATATAAACCTATTTTTCTAATAACACCTGTTGATAACATATTTAGTACTTTCCTTTGTTCTAATAGATCATATCAATTTAATATAATATTTATTTTCATAATTTTGACATTAAAGCAACTAGAAAGAAACTTTAGTTACTTTTTTTGCCAGAACTAAATTTAAATGTATGTAGTTTTTGACTGTTGGAACTCATCTCAGTAACTGTTATTTTTTAATTAAGTTGAGCTACTTTTCCTTGCATCTAATGCCCACTACCAGCACTGAAGTAATGTGCTCGGTTGGTTATCTGTCTATTATGAAGAGGAAGTTAGTTTCTTAGTTCATAGAAATAACTGTTTTCCTAGAGCTGGAAAACTGACTTATTTTAACATTAATGTATGATAAATTTCCAGGAAAATACTAAAATAAACATTTGGGAAAACCTAATTTTTCTTTGTTCTTCAGTTTCATGACATTTTCTGTAATTTTCCAGATACTGATATTTATAAAAGTATGTAAAGTACCTCAATATTACTTTCTCTAAGGTAAGACATGAGAAAACACTTCCACTCAGTTTTTAAGATTTTTTTAGAACTAGCAGAATCAAAAGCAGTCTATATGTTTTGTCTAAATCCACGTCATGAATTTTCAGCTTTCTATGGATCTGAACAGTTGTTGTTGTTGTTGTTGTTGTGGTCTTCAGTCTTGAGACTGGTCAGATGCAGCTCTCCATGCTACTCTAACCTGTGCAAGCTTCCTCATCTCCCAGTACTTACTGCAACCTACATCCTTCTGAATCTGCTTAGTGTATTCATCTCTTGGTCTCCCTCTATGATTTTTACCCTCCACGCTGCCCTCCAATGCCAATATGTGATCCCTTGATGCCTCAGAACATGTCCTACCAACTGGTCCCTTCTTCTAGTCAAGTTGTGCCACAAACTCCTCTTCCCCCAATTCTATGGAATACCCCATCAATAGTTATGTGATCTACCCATCTAATCTTCAGCATTCTTCTGTAGCACCACATTTTGAAAGCTTCTATTCTCTTCTTGTCCAAACTATGTATCGTTCATGTTTCACTTCCATACATGGCTACACTCCATACAAATACTTTCAGAAATGACTTCCTGACACTTAAATCTATACTTGATGTTAACAAATTTCTCTTCTTCAGAAATGCTTTTCTTGCCATTACCAGTCTACATTTTATATCCTCTCTACTTTGACCATCATCAGTTATTTTGCTCCCCAAATAGCAAAACTCCATTACTACTTTAAGTGTCTTATTTCCTCATCTAATTCCCTCAGCATCACTCGACTTAATTTGATTACATTCCATTATCCTTGTTTTGCTTTTGTTGATGTTCATCTTATATCCTCCTTTCAAGACACTATCCATTCCGTTCAACTGCTCTTCCAAGTCCTTTGCTGTCTCTGATAGAATTACAATGTCATCGGCGAACCTCAAAGTTTTTATTTCTTCTCTTTGGATTTTAATACCTACTCCAAATTTTTCTTTTGTTTCTTTTACTGCTTGCTCAATATACAGATTGAATAACATCAGAGAGAGGCTACAAGCCTGTCTCACTCCCTTCCCAACTACCGCTTGCCTTTCATGCCCCTCGATTCTTATAACTGCCATCTGGTTTCGGTACAAAATGTAACTAACCTTTCGCTCCCTGTATTTTACCCCTGCCACCTTTAGAATTTGAAAGAGAGTATTCCAGTCAACATTGTCAAAAGCTTTCTCTAAGTCTACAAATGCTAGGAACATAGGTTTGCCTTTCCCTAATCTTTCTTCTAAGATAAGTCGTAAGGTCAGTATTGCCTCACGTGTTCCAATTTTTCTACGGAATCCAAACTGATCTTCCCCGAGGTCAGCTTCTACAAGGTTTTCCATTTGTCTGTAAAGAATTTGCGTTAGTATTTTGCAGCTGTAACTTATTAAACTGATAGTTCGGTAATTTTCTCATCCGTCAACACTTGATTTTTTTGGGATTGGAATTATTATATTCTTCTTGAAGTCTGAGGGTATTTCGCCTGTCTCATACATCTTGCTCGCCAGATGGTAGAGTTTTGTCAGGACTGGCTCTCCCAAGGCTGTCTGTAGTTCTAATGGAATGTTGTCTACTCCTGGGGCCTTTTTTCGGCCAGGTCTTTCAGTACTCTGTCAAACTCTTCACGCAGTATCGTATCTCCCATTTCATCTTCATCTACATCCTCTTCCATTTCCATAATATTGTCCTCAAGTACATCGCCCTTGTATAGACCCTCTATATACACTCCTTCCACCTTTCTGCTTTCCCTTCTTTGCTTAGAACTGGGTTTCCATGTGAGCTTTTGATATTCATACAAGCGGTTCTCTTTTCTCCAAAGGTGTCTTTAATTTTCCTGTAGGCAGTATCTATCTTACCTTTAGTGAGATAAGCCCCTACATCCTTACATTTGTCCTCTAGCCATCGCTGCTTAGCCATTTTGCACTTCCTGTCAATCACATTTTTGAGACATTTGTATTCCTTTTTGCCTGCTTCAATTACTGCATTTTTATATTTTCTCCATTCATTGATTAAATTCAATATTTCTTCTGTTACCCAAGAATTTCTAGTAGCCCCCGTCTTTTTACCTACTTGATCCTCTGCTGCCTTCTCTACTTCATCCCTCAGAGCTACCCATACATTTTCTACTGTATTTCTTTCCCCCATTCCTGTCAATTGTTCCCTTATGCTCTCCCTGAAAGTCTGACCATCCTCTGTTTTACTCAATTTATCCAGGTCCCATCTCCTTAAATTCCCACCTTTTTGGAGTTTCTTCAGTTTTAATCTACAGTTGATAAACAATAGATTGTGGTCAGAGTCCACATCTGCCCCTGGAAATGTCTTACAATTTAAAACCTGGTTCCTAAATCTCTGTCTTACCATTATATAATCTATCTGATACCTTCTAGTATCTCCAGGATTCTTCCAAGTATATAACCGTCTTTTATGATTCTTGAACCAAGTGTTAGCTATGATTAAGTTATGCTCTGTGCAAAATTCTACCAGATGGCTTCCTCTTTCATTTCTTACCCCCAATCCATATTCACCTACTACATTTCTTTCTCTTCCTTTTCCTACTCTTGAATTCCAGTCACCCATGACTATTAAATTTTTGTCTCCCTTCACTACCTGAATAATTTCTTTTATCTCATCATACATTTCATCAATTTCTTTGTCATTTGCAGAGCTAGTCTGCATATAAATTTGTACTCCTATGTTTTTATTCATTATTAAACCTACTCCTGCATTACCACTATTTGATTTTGTATTTATAACGCTGTATTCATCTGACCAAAAGTCTTGTTCCTTCTGCCACCAAACTTCACTAATTCCCGCTATATCTAACTTTAACCTATCCATTTCCCTTTTTAAATTTTTTAACCTACCTGCCCAATTAAGGGATCTGACATTCCACGCTCCAATCCATAGAACACCAGTTTTCTTTCTCCTGATAATGACATCCTCTTGAGTAGTCCCCGCCTGGAAACCCGAATGGGGGACTATTTGACCTCCGGAATATTTTACCCAAGAGGACGCCATCATCATTTAACCATACAGTAAAGCTGCATCCCCTCAGAAAAAATTACGGCTGTAGTTTCCCCTTGCTTTAAGCCGTTCACAGTACCAGCACAGCAAGGCCGTTTTGGTTAGTATTACAATGCCAGATCAGTCAATCATCCAGACTGTAGCCCCTGAAACTACTGAAAAGGTGCTGCCCCTCTTCAGGAACCACACGTTTGTCTGGCCTCTCAACAGATACCCCTCCATTGTGGTTGCACCTACAGTATGGCCATCTGTATCGCTGAAGCACGCAAGCCTCCTCACCAACGGCAAGGTCCATGGTTCAGTACTAAAAAAATTGGTGTGTCTGATTCTATTACATCAGTGGAAAGACAAAAACAAATAGCCTGAAGTATTTGTTCCACTTGAATGAAATTTTAATACCTGTAACACCGAAGGCCTTTATGGAGGTAACCAAAGGGCAAAAAATTCAAAATGTCATGCACAACACCTTCAACACCTAGCTATACTGTATCCTGGATCAATTCAGAGATAGTATAATAGAGATGTTGGATGTTTTCTTGGGAGATATTGTTGCATCCTACTTTCATCTGTTATTGCAATTGGTCAAGTTGTCTTACTGGTATCACAGATTGGGCCAGACACTGTTCCATTATGCCCTATAGATGTTCAATGGTGGACATGTCTGGTGATTATGGGAGGTTACAAGCATCTTGAACAATATGTTGAGTAACATGAGAAGTGTGTGCATGGGAAATACCCAGTTTGAAGATTACATCTCGCTACAGCTGTAAGAATGGTTGTAGAATAGGTTCAATGCATTCCTAGATGTTTTTGGCACTATTCAATGTTCCCTCATCAATTACCAGACCAGTAAGTTTACCAGAAAGTTTTCTGACCATTGTAACAGATGCTGTGCAAGTAACTTTGATTATATTTTGTACAGCAATGGACACTCATTTTGATGCAATTGTCTAGGCAAGAATCTATATGATAGTGTCATTAGGAACCATAATGACAACCTTAAGGTTGGACTACAGGCACCAACAGCAGTAACAGGCTGACATCTTACACTGAAAGTCATGAGTAGTTATTTGGATGAACCATCCCACTTTCTCACAGCCACTATATAAGATTGCTGAAATGCAGCCAATCATGTGAAAGGTATCTTACACTGAAAGTCATGAGTAGTTATTTGGATGAACCATCCCACTTTCTCACAGCCACTATATAAGATTGCTGAAATGCAGCCAATCATGGAAAGGTATCTTAGACATTATTATTGCATGCCTACAATACTACTGATGAAGTGAAATGCCCATTTAAACAGGGCTTTCTTTCATCAAATTCAGTATGTTGTTGCAAGTTCAGGGTTTCTATATACAGTAGGCTTATTTACTAGATTACCAGTGGCTCACTGAAGTACTGCCTGTACAGTTATCTATCAATGTCCTCCACTCACTCACACACACACACACACACACACACACACACACACAAAATGCATCTATATTATAACTTCTTCAGAGGAAGATGACCCAACACAAAAGCAAGTCACAAAATATGGGGTGTCAGCTGTGATGAGGAATATCATTACTCTTCTGAAGAACAAGGAACTGCTACAGGTAAAACAACTATGCCCTAGAATGCTAGCAGCACTTGGCTTGTATTGGCTTCCAAATATACACATGTATGAGATCCTTTATGGCTGATAGTAAACAGTCTCAGCTCACTCACCTGTGGACTAACCAAATACTTGGCAGAATCTTTGTAGCTATTAGTGGAGCACTGGTTCATGTGGGTACTCATGCTGCACAGTGTCCACAGGTGTATAATCACATTTCTAAAACAAAAACAGGTGGATAAACAGAACTTTAAAGTCAGGTAGTATGAGATGTGAAAAGAGAAAAACCTGCAAGTCTATTACCAACCTGGAAGCCATTTTGGATGCAACTGCCATTTTTAAATGGAAAGGGACCATATGGTATATCGAACAGATAGAGAATTACATGAGAAAACCAATGGTGCCTTTCATTTAAATGTAGCTTTATTCATTCTGGAGTTGTGAGTGATATTTATTGCTTAAAGGTGACTTGAAAGCTGATGGAATTACTGGTAACACAAGCTGTACACAACGAAATTGTCCTTATAACAGGAAGTTACTAAAAAGCATTTCAACTGATGCTAGTCAGACACATCACACATTACTTATAATGCAGTTGTGTAACGCCTCATGAAATTCCATTCATGTGGCTCTGTAGCAAACAAACAGAAAGCAGGATGATTGAAAACAGCTATGGATGAAGCAACATCAACTACTGTTCTGACATTGGTCAGTAAGAGTTTAGAATGTAGTACTTGCTGCATCCTGCGGGCAACTTGGGGCAGCTGTACTTCAGTAATGAGAGTTTTGGTAAAACATAATTCATGCCCTCACAAAATTCAAGTGCTGCAACATCCAAATGAGGACAATCCAGATTGTCAGGTTCAGTTTGCAGAAATGATAATATACATTCTGGATGAAAACTGTCATTTCCCTATGTAGCATCATATGGCTAGTGCCTATGATCCAACTCATTCATGCAGCTGTGTGTTGTGAGTGGCTGCCTTCCTCCCTCACTTGCTACATGGGCTTCAGTGATCGGAGGAAAAAAATTCTGATGTACATATAAACATACAGGATCATTTTCCTTCCAGTCTCCAGCAGTTGCTATGCTTCTTACTGGCACGAGCCCCACCATATGGTGTGCTGCCAATACATCACTGGTCCTTGTACCCTTCCACAACCCTGCTGTATACACTGTGCACTCCACCTAAGGGGTACGAAGGGGTTGCCTGCCTTCAGGCACTAGAGCAGCTGCGAGGTAACAGTCATCTGAATAAGTGTCAAAATCTCTGAGAGGTAGATTTTTAATGTGCTCATCAAAGGTGCATGTTTGTCACTGATATTGTTGCTGAATTGAGGGGTCTTAGAGGGACCCTTTCCCATTTTATTCATGCACATTTCAATGTCATACCCCTCCATGATCACACAACATGGGGGTATAAAACAGGAGTGCTGAAAAACCACAAATATGTATCAGTTAAAGTGCATGAGGAATGGCTGAAGTGGATACAACAAGATGTACAGATCACCCTGAAGCCTTTATGTGTAAGCACTGTCACTTACCTTGTTGTGTATTAAATGCAACAGAACTTCATAATGAATAAAGCTGTGCTTACATAAATAGTGACATCATTTTACTCTTGTACTTCTCCATCTGTCTGAAATATCATATAACCTCCTTTCCATTTGAAAATTACATGTTACATCAAAGATAGTTTATATGTAAACAGAAAAGTAAATTAACAGGTGACTTCCAAAATAGTCTTATGTTGGTAAGACAGCCTCACAGGTTACCCCACTCTCTACTTTTATCCAGCTGTTTTTGTTTTAGAAACTAGGTTCCATGCCTATGATAAGTTTGTTGAGACCCATAACTGAATACTTTTTATGTGTATGGGACTATGGGACTTGTGGCACAAGAAGGGTAATTGTTGAACATGGAAAACTTCGATGTTTTGCACCATACCTCTTTGCCTGCACCACAGAGAAGTTGAAATTTTTTATCTAGAATAGATTAGAAAAATACACACTGCTAATCTCATGAGAAGTAGAAATCTTCAAGAATCTTCTTTCAGGAAAGAAGTACTGTGGTGGCTGAAATACTTAGCTTCCACAGGGGCAGGAGTGAAAAGGGTTGGTAACACTCGACATCTCCTGTTCTGCAGGACCAGCCTGTTGTATCAGAATGCGTTACAGGTGGTATATATGTTAACAGGCCCAAATGACCAGAGAGAGTGGGGAGGAGGGATGGACAGAGAGAGGGATGGGAGGAGGAGGGGGGTAGAGACAGGAAGGGATCGAGAATTGGATAGAAAGAGAAGGGAAGAAGAAGATGGAAAGGGAGAGAGAGAGAGAGAGAGAGAGAGAGAGAGAGAGAGAGAGAGAGAGAGAGAGAGAGGGGGGGGGGGGGAGGGGGGGGGGGGAGGTTGGATACAGAGAGGGCAGAGGAAGAGATGTGTACAATGTACGTGACAAGCCTGCATAGGTCAAGAGCCTGTATGGGTCAAGGTGCAGGTAAAAGACTGGTATTTTGTAAATAAATGACTCATTATTTGTATGATTTGTATAAAAGTACTGTCTCGATAATTTACCCCTTGGGGTGGGTGTGCAGATGAGAAGTGACGACATGTAAAAATGTTCCATAATGACCAAGATTAGTAATGACTCCATAGTTTTAAGAGTCACTAGGTTCATTAATGACAGTCCTGGTGATGATTCATCCCTGTGTGTGTGTGTGTGTGTGTGTGTGTGTGTGTGTGTGTGTGTGTGTGTGTGTAGATGGAGGGGACATTGACATATCAGCCCATGTGTGTAGCATCTGAAGCAATTTCTATCACACTGGGCACAAGCATAATTTGCAAGCCAGAAAAAAATTACTGTGACAGTAAGACACCCCTAACACACATACAGCTGAGGTTGTGGTTAGAAAGGGGTGACATAAAGTATAGCCCAGGGATGCATGGAGCAATTTCAATCAAATTTGGTACATACGTGACTGATTTTATGTGTGAAAGTACTGTGAGAGTAAGATGCTTCTACTACCACCAGGGATAGGCATAGGGATGAGAGAGATGTGACAAGTAAAAATGCTCCAAGATGACTTGTTGGTAAATCATTACTTTATTTATATAACTTTGAATACTGGAAAAGTATGAAATGCAGTTTGTCCCTTAATTGTACAGCACAGTGAGTCAACCAGGCCATAAGAATGATCACTATAATGAGTCAATAATTTTGTTAATGTGTTTTGGGACCTAAGACTATGTCACATGACTGAATAGCACAGATAAATTTAACATACTCTCTGGAGTCATATGTTGTAAAACAGCAGATAATCTGACACAAAAGTTTTCAATACCAATATACACTACTGGCCATTAAAATTGCCACACCACGAAGACGACGTGCTACAGATGCAAAATTTAACCTAGGGGAAGAAGATGCTGTGATATGCAAATGATTAGCTTTTCAGAGCATTCACACAAGGTTGGCACTGGTGGCGACACCTACAATGTGCTGACATGAGGGAAGTTTCCAACCGATTTCTCATACAGAAACAGCAGTTGACCGGCATTGCCTGGTGAAACATTGTTGTGATGTCTCGTGTAAGGAGGAGAAATGTGTACCATCATGTTTCCGACTTTGATAAAGGTTGGATTGTAGCCTATCGTGATTGTGGTTTATCGTATTGCGACATTGCTACTCGCGTTGGTCGAGATCCAATGACTGTTAGCAGAATATGAAATCGGTGGGTTCAGGAGGGTAATACGGAATGCCGTGCTGGATCCCAATGGCCTCGTATCACTAGCAGTCGAGATGACAGGCATCTTATCTGCCTGGCCATAATGGATCGTGCAGCCTCGTCTTGATCCCTGAGTCAACAGATGGGGACGTTTGCAAGACAACAACCATCTGCACGAACAGTTCGAGGACGTTTGCAGCAGCATGGACTGTCAGCTTGGAGACCGTAGCTGTGGTTACCTTTAATGCTGCATCACAGACAGGAGTGCCTGTGATGGTGTACTCAATGATGAACCTGGGTGCACGAATGGCAAAACATCATTTTTTCGGATGAATCCAGGTTCTGTTTACAGCATCATGATGGTCACATCTGTGTTTGGTGAAATAGCGGTGAATGAACATTGGAAGCATGTATTCGTCATCGCTATACTGGTGTATCACCCTGCATGATGGTATGGGGTGCCATTGGTTACATGTCTCAGTCACCTCTTGTTCACATTGACGGCACTTTGAATAGTGGACGTTAAATTTCTGATGTGTTCCAACCCATGGCTCTACCCTTCATTCGATCCCTGCGAAACCCTAAATTTCAGCAGGATAATGTATGAGCACATGTTGCAGGTCCTGTATGGGCCTTTCTGGATATAGAAAATGTTCAACTGCTGCCTTGGCCAACAGATTCTCCAGATCTCTCACCAATTGAAAATGTCTGGTCAATGGTGGCCGAGCAACTGGCTCATCACAATATGCCAGTCACTGCTCTTGATGAACTGTGGTATCATGTTGAAGCTGCATGGGCAGCTGTACCTGTACACGCCATCCAAGCTCTGTTTGACTCAATGCCCAGGCATATCAAGGCCGTTATTACGGACAGAGGTGGTTGTTCTGGGTACTGATTTCTCAGGATCTATGCACCAAAATTGCGTGGAAATGTAGTCACATGTCAGTTCTAGTATAATATATTTGTCCAATCAATAGCCATTTATCATCTGCATTTCTTCTTGGTGTAGCAATTTTAATGGCCAGTAGTGTATGTAACATACACTGATGTGGGTGAAGCCATGGGTAAAATGCTAGTTACAAATACTCTGCAGCTCTTTGCTTATCAATGAGTATTGTCTATATCATAGAGATTATACAGTAAAAAATTATACAAGTAATAGCTTGCACAGATCAGTAGGGCCTACACTTTCTCTGTGTATGGAACTGAAGGAAACTTTAACGTCTGGTATGATAAAAAGTACTGTGAACTACACATCTCTCAGTGATGTGCAGTATAAAGATATAGATGTAGACATTTAACCCACTAATGAAGACCTGTTGGTGAGCTTTGTTACAACAGCAACTTTTCACTCGAGTACCTATGAATGATCAACTGGATTCAATAGAGTAACATTTTGAACCAGGGATGGTAATATTTTTCCACAATGCGCTCATAACCATTTACGCTACCAGACTAAAAAAGAAAAGGACCCAGAAGGGGAGGAGAAAATGAAATGAAAGGCCTTTGCTGAGAAGGTAGGTGTTGTTGTTCTAGTGATTAGAAAATTAAGACAAAGTTACAAAGAACTTGGCTGTACGAGTGCACTTGTCAGTATGATGTTGCACTCCCTCTGCCTGGCTGTCTGCACTGATTCCGTTGTAAAGGGTGTCATAAAGCTGTTGTATCCTCTCCTGAGGCATGCTGGCCCACAATGGTTTTAGTTGGTCCTTGATTTTCTGAGTACTGGCATTGGGATGGACTTTATATGAAGACATGCACAGAAAAACAGGTTAACCCACATATGTAGAAACTTGAGATAAGTGTTGCCATCTCATACTGAGTATAGGGCCTATCAAAACTGACATCGGTCTCACCCATAAATATCACTTAGTGGTGAGACCAATGTAAATTTTGATAGTTCCTGGACCTAGCAATAGATGGCAACACTTATCTCTAAGCTTTTACATTTGAAGCTTACCCTGTTTTTTCGCACATGTCTTCATATCTGGGTTGGTACCAGGCATTTTCAATCAGGAATAGATTTTATTGGCCATGGGGATGCCTCAGCATCAAGCAGAGAGTTCACAGAGACATGTGCCATGTGCGGATACGCTTTATCCTCTCAAAAAATGGCACCACAATACTGTTGCATAAGAGGTAACACACAAGGACACAGGAAGTCTGCAATGTGCTGTTGCACCATTAGAGTTCCATCAGTCACAAATAGATGTGACCTGCAGTTATATCTGAAGGCTCTACACACCACAATGCCAGAAGATATACTGCTGTGCCTCTCCGAAATATTAGAAGAATGAGACTTCTCCCCAGGTCACTGTCATACTCAAAAACAATGAGCAACCACAGTAATGCACAGCTGTGATTCATCACAGAACAAAATGTGATGACAGTCATTAGCAGTCCATGCTTCTGGTCACAGGACCATTCTTAAAGGCAGCCTATGCATGAGACGGTAACCCTATAGTCTGGTTTCTGCTAGTCTGTGCATGATGACACAGAATTTTGCAGGGAGTCCATTTCTTGTTTTTGGATGGTAAGTTCAGATATGAGGGGTTACGATGTGCTCACTGCACAATATGATGATCTTTCCTTGTGGTCAGTCACAGGTGATTGACTGGATGCTGAAGGAAGAGTGTCCCTTGTCCCACGCTATCTCGAGAGAGTCACAGTTATGACTACCATTGGGAGGTTTGGGGGGCAGGTTAGATCTCCCAACACATCTGCAAGGGGTTGGCAGCAGTCTCAGCAAGTTACCCCTTCACAGGACCCATGCATAAACTGGAAAATGTATGTTGTGAAGCAAAACTACCATCATTATACAAAGCTACTCAGGTGGCTGGTTTCCCTGACATCTTCAGTTATGACTGTTATTACCATCCATATATCACCAAAAATGCTATACAACATAATTTTTTATATCTGCATAATTTTCATTGCTCCTGAAGTCCTTTCTTGCCCTGGTTTAAAATCTATTGTTAGCTTTTTATATCATATAGGGCTCTTCATGAAACAAGTAAACTCCTTTTTCATTGAAGCATGAGTTTAACAAAGAGAAATTTTACTACAATTAAGGGAATTTTTATTTTAGTGAGATGGAGTAATTGGTTACTCCTGTCACACCCACCTGGCTGTTAGGCAGGAAACTTTAGTTCATTGTTAACATGTTGAAGTATTATGAGGTTATATTTGTGCTACGGTTACCAGACACATTTTCTTTTTTTTTCTTTTTTTTTGTTTAATCCCCCCATTTATTATTTACTAGGAGTGAATAATTCTTCATTTTTGTATTTAAGTCTATTATGAATTATATTTTATGGAATAAATATAATGTTAAAACTTATCTAATTGGAAAATGACTTTTTTGCAATTTCTTTGGCTATGTCGGAAATACCTGAACTTGCAAACCAAAGTAACAACCAATAATACTAACTTACATTCCTTTCCCCAGCCTCTCCAGTCTGTTAAAAAGCATGGTTTGGAGTAGGTTCTAAATTTGATAATCTTTGTAAGAAAATTAGTTTCAAGTTAAAAATGATTGAGCAAGAAGAGGATCCATCGAAGACTACTCTGTAAAAAAAGTTTAAATATCAAGGCAAACATAACCAAATATATCTCAAGAAATGTGAAGGTATGTTTTCATGGGTTAAGCTAGGGCTAGCCAAAAGCTGAGCCTTTTGTACTTCATGTGGGAAGCATTTTAGTATTTCACATAGTGGACAAACTGACTTAAGGTAACATGCACAATACAAGGGACATCGAATTAAGGAAAAGTGTGATTCCAAAAAGAAGAGTATAATAAAAGCACTGTGTGTAGTGGGCTTGGATTAGTGTATCATGGAGTGAAACGTAACCTAAGTTATTCAGATGAGGACTGCAGAAATATATTTGTCCCATATTTTCTGTGATTCTGCAAATTCTTCCAAACTTCCACATGAATGCATTAAAGTGGAAATGATTGTGAGGAACATTCTAGCTCCTAAAAGTGCTAAATGTACTTTTGTGTTCTTTAGACACTTGATTTTGCTCTATTAATATTTTGTGCACTCTGATAAATATATGGAAGGGCTATGTAATGTTCTTGTGAAGGAAACATTCCATGTGGGAAAAATTATATATAAAAACAAAGATGAGGTGACTTACCGAACGAAAGCGCTGGCAGGTCGATAGACACACAAACAAACACAAACATACACACAAAATTCAAGCTTTCGCAACAAACTGTTGCCTCATCAGGAAAGAGGGAAGGAGAGGGGAAGACGAAAGGAAGTGGGTTTTAAGGGAGAGGGTAAGGAGTCATTCCAATCCCGGGAGCGGAAAGACTTACCTTTGGGGGAAAAAAGGACAGGTATACACTCGCACACACGCACATATCCATCCACACATACAGCCACAAGCAGACATTTTAAATATGTCATGGTTTGAAGGGAGCCTCAAAATCATGTATATGATATTTATTTTTGTATGGTTAATGTTGAAAGTTATACAGCAAAAAGTAAGAAGGACATCCACTGATGAGACAAAACATTATGACCACCTATATCACCGATTCTGTATATCATTGATTCTACAGTTTGTTGGTAGATTTGTGCAGCTAAATCTATGCACAAGTCTTGTAATTCCCATAAATAACTGGATGCTGGTCTGTGTATGAGGTGATAGTGCTCAATAGCAACCCAGACGAGAACCATCAGATTCATATCAGGCGAATTTGGTGGCCAAGACATTACCATGATTTCACTATCAAGTGTAGTATAGTTATGGCTTTGAGACAAGGCCAATTACACTGTCAAAAGATGACATTGCAGTCAGAGAAGACATGAAGCATTAACAGATGCAGGTGGTTCACAGCTGCCAGTGTGTCTTCAGTACTACCACAGACTCCATGCAAGCACAGGACAATATCTATCATATCATAATACTGCTCCCACCAGCCTGTCTGTGGCACAGTGCACATTTTGAGCAGCCATTAGCCTGGTTGATGGTGTTTGTGGAAGTGACCATTGACCTAGTGTAGCAAAAAGGTGATTCATCCAAGGAGCTGACATGTTTCCAGTGAGACATGGTCCAATCTTGTGATCCTGAGCCCACTAAAATCATAATTGACAACGTCATTGGACCAACATGTGAACAAGCAGGGGTCACTTGCCGTAGAGCCCCTTGTTCAATAGTGTGCGATGAATGGTGTGCTCCAAAACACGTGTGTGTCCACCAGTATCATGCTCTTTCAACAGAGGTGCTACAGATCACCATCTATCCTGCCTTACAGAGCAAGAGAAGCCTCCAAACGCCACCTTCTGTGAAGGGTTGTAGATGTCCAACCAGTTAGTGCCTAGTGGTAGTTTCACTGCCCTTCTACCACTTTCCATAGATACTCATAGAAGTATGTGAATATTCAACCAGTTTCACCATTTTCAAGATACTCTTTCACAGGCTCTGCATAGTAATAATCTGCCCTTTCGCAAAGTTGGGTATCTCAGTGTATTTCTCAATTGTTGATGCATATCTTCACTAGAGTAATCCCCCATCCATCTCTGCTTGGCCTACATACTTTTCTTCCCGCATCACACACCTGAAATGGCACCAGGAGGAATCCAACCTAGCAGTGGGCAGTGATCATAATGTTTTGGCATATCAGCATAAACTACCTGAACATTTCTTCAGCTTTATGAACAGTCACACATAGTGAAGCTCTCCATATCCAAACTGTACATAATATTTTTGAAGATATGCAACAGGTGAGTAGCTCACAAAATGAATGTGATAATGGTGATGATTGCAAGCTAGAAGAAGAATCATTCAGTCAAAAGGAACTAAATCATTTAATTCATGACTTGAACCTGACAAAAGATGCATCCAAGTTGCTTGGGTCAAGACTGAAAGCAATACATCTTCTAGTACTTGGGGTATCTTACTCATATAGGCTTCAAGTCAGTGGAAATTGTTTATAGGCTTGTCAAAATGTGGCCTGAAAGGTCTACTTGTTCATAATGGAAATTTGTTTGGCTCAATATGTTATGCCCATTCTGCACATCATAAGAATATGTATTAAAACTTCAAAGCTATGTTGAAATATGTGAAGCACGAAAAACATTCTTGGACAATATGTGGGGATTTGAAAGCAGTTGACATGTTACCTGATCAAGAACTGAGCTACATGAAAATGCAATGTTTCTGGGACAGCCAAGCCAAAGACAATTATTCAATGGTAATTAACTAACCTGAAAGGTGAGCCCTTCAACCTGGTTCACAGAATATAATAAATGAACCAATCAAACAAGACATGACAACCTCCTTTTTACATAAAGCTTGGATTAATGAAAAAGTTCAGTATAGCACTTTCAAAATATGACGACTGCTTCCTGTACTTGGTAACAGGATTTCTAAAAGTGCCTTATGAGAAAAAGAAAGGATCTTTGTGGGTATGTACATCAGAAATTTAATGAAAGACAATTTGATTGAAAGTAAAATGAATCTAATAGAAAAAAAGGCTTGGGTTTCATTTAAAGAAGTAGTGGGCAACTTTCTGGGCAACAAGCAACATCTAAATTATAAAATCATGGTTAAAACAGTGTTGCAGCATACCACAAAATTAGGATGTAACATAAGTGTGAAGCTTCATTTTGTGTGTTGATATAATGACTTTTTTCCTGGGAAACTTGGTGATGACAGTGAAGAACTTGGAGAACAATTGTACCAGGAAATCAAGGTGATGGGAAAAAGATGCCAGGGAAGGTGGAAACAAACATGATGGCTGACTATTGGGAGACAATCAAGGTAGAGAAGTTTCGCACAATGCCAGAAAGAGGTTGATAAAGTGAAATCAGCACAGAGAAATTAGATTGTCATTCGTGTGTTGCTTATTTGTAATAATTATTAGCATTTTAAAGTAAACATATATCACTGTCTACACTGATGAAGTGTAGTGATTTGATACAGGGTTGAAAAATGAATAATTTGTTTTAAATCCAATAAGAAAACTCTCTGTTAGAAGAAATATGTGATTTCAACAAACCTACAGCCATGATTTGAACAAAAATCTGACAGGATACAGAAAAACCAAACAGAGATTAGAAATAAAAATGAAAAATGCTTCAAATATCACCCTGCAGTCATAAAACATCACTCCATATGTTTTAAAATGCAGCACAGTGAAATGGATGAAGACGGCCAGGGAGGACCAGACAATTTCACTCAACTGACATCTGATCAGATGCCAACTACGCTCCCATCACTTCTGCAAATACCTGCATAGCACAGAATCTTCCAGCACATCCCAGAATTGCATTTCTTAAAGTACCTGAAGTGGCAACCCTTGCAGCCAATTCTGGGAGGACATGCTCAGACACTAGCTCTGAAGCCACACACACACACACACACACACACACACACACACACACACACACCCCTGTCCACAGTAATTGTTTTAGGAAGATTACTATCGCAATATGTGGCAAGTCACCACTGAGGATACTTACACATTATCTCTTCCACACATCTATTGCTGCCAATGATGTCTGTCATCCACATACATGTGACGGGGTAGTCAAATGTAAACACGGTGTGGTCTACTCAGAGTCTTCATCGTGGCCCTAAACAGACACTCAGGTCCTAGTGACTCCCACGATGTGCATAGCCCAGAACCTCAAATGACTGGCCCAGCATTTACCAAACAACAGGCAATAGTCACTTCTGAATGGCTCATAAATCTGGATACTGCACGATTCAACCATGTGGCCAAATGGAGACCTATATTGAGACCTCTTTCAAACTCTGTCAGGTACTGACTATGCTGTCTCACATGAATATTCAGCACCTTCATGTTATTCACAGTGATCCCTCAACATCTGGCACTGTTCATGCCTTTTATATCCCCTAACTGGCCTGGTAACAACACGAAAGATGAACAACACTAATGCTCTCTGCTGGTCTTTCTACTTGCCAGAGAAATGCAACTCAGTAGTGGGGGAGAGCTGCTACAAGAACAACCAATAGTCAAGATATAAGGTCAAGGTCACAGGTCACAGTACTGAGGCATTTGCCTTCCTTACCCTCAAGGTTGCAGGTTGATGTTCTGAGGCACTTTCCCTCCTGGGACAAGAGGTCCACTGTTATCTACAAGTCAGGCACTTGACCTAGCCTCTTTATCTCACATAAAAATAGGTCAGTTATAATTAGTTATATCCTGTCTCCCTTATCACCATTATTTATTAGTTAATTAAGGACCTGTTATAACTTATAAACCAGTTACAAAGATTTATTACCTAAAAAATATTTCCCCCAACTCTCAAGTCATCAGACTGACTCCTCACTTGTGTTCAGTGCATCACACTGAGAGCACTAATCGGAATAAGAAATACGAATTTTTTCCTCCAGTTTATTTTTACCAATGTTACACTCTTATAGGTAGAAAATGAGGGTTACTACTACGATTCCAATGATATAGTTGTAACTACTTTTCAAGGTCATCCTACTAGCCACATTCAACTACATTTTTTGACAGTGTCACCCAATTACTTTTCAGGATTGTCATCCAATGGTGTTTGTAGATAAATGTAATTATGGGACGTTTCATGCTTAAGTAATCACTCTTGTGTGTGTGTGTGTGTGTGTGTGTGTGTGTGTGTGTGTGTGTGTAAGAAGAAGGAGTAGTATAAGGACCTTTATTCATTTGAAACAAAATACAAATTGAGACATGTTGATCCACATGTCAAACACTGACAGAAGCCTCCGCAGAAGCCTGATGCCACCAGTGTAGGCAGCTAGCCTCATTGTCATCCCATGACAGTGCACAAATGTAGCTTCCATTACAGATAACAGATGCCATTAACACAAGATCATGTGACCTCAGGTCATGCCTTCCGCCTCTGTCCACAGCGGGAGAATTATTTTTGTTCCTTGTCTTTCTAACTGCCAGTTCAACTGCAAAACCTATTTGAGTAATAGCCAGCAGGCACATTTCTCAGTGGTTTTAGCAGGTATTTCCAATATCTTTTGCAATTTGTAGCTGCAGCCAGCACAAAGAAATACTGAATGTTGTGTCTGAATGCAACAGAAGGCTCTGGTTTGTTTCACGCAATGAATAAAATGATTTTATGTGGTTATTCAATATTTGTTTAACCTGTATGTATTAGCAGGGATCTGCTTAAATCTACTCCAGAATCACGTTTCAGATTAGAGACCCTAGTACGCAGTCAAGCTCTGATTAAACTGTATTGCAGTGTGCATAGCACAGAATTCGTTCATTCCATATTCCATAAAGCTTCTTTGAGATTGTGACATTGTTTATATCGAAACTCAGATGTGTAACACTTGTATATCAATTTAAAATGTGTGGTGAAATTTCTCCTTTGGTCATTTCAAGAAATGTGTGATAGAAAGCAGATTGTATATATTGCCAGGAATGTACTCCCTCGGGCTTTTTTTTAACAGTGAAACTTCTCTGTGATGCAGCATACAGCACAGAAGTCACACCGACTAAATTGGTGCATTAGTGTCACTTCCCATTAAATCTTGTATTAATCTGACATGGTAAGAGTTCCAGACTGATGAGTAATGCTTAAAAATCGACCTAGGTATTTTCACAGTACTAGTTACCATTTTCAACAAACGTGTAATAGAGCAGTATGGTATTTCTCCCCATATGTATGCGCAGTAAATTATAGTTATTTGCACGAAGTCTCTCTCTGTAGCAATCATCGATCTCTACAGGCACTGCTGTCTTATGTTTATAGTCAACATGCGTTTGTTTCGTACACACACTGCTACTCTAGACCACCAAAAAGCCTATGCTGGGAAAACAATTAGCGGTGTATATATATTAAAGCAAAAATTATATTGTGTCCTTACATGGTAAAGCAATATCTATTGCAAACCACAAAATTTTCTTAAGACTTTGTTTATAATTGCAATCCCGCAAGGAAGCCACTGACTGATGTATGAAATGTTCTGATGGACCTTGGACATACACGCCCCTGCTTAATCCACACTTGCACTCCCTATTCTCTGGATGACGTTGTATGTACATCCCATAAAGCTTTCTCCTACAGATGATGCTAACCCCTGCAAATACTGGTACTGTTATTTAAACAACTGGTGAGATAAACTAAATTCACGAAGGCTGTAGTTTTAATAGCACATAATTAAGATGAAAGGGTAGTTTTAAACGAATGTTAAGATGCATGGGTAGCTCTGAGTCATCAAATAGCGAACGCAACGGAGGATCAAATAGGTAAAAAGGCAATGGCTATTAGAAATCCTTGATATCACAGGAGATGTTGACTTTAATTGATGAATAAGAAAATATATAAATGCAGCAAACTAAGCAGATCAAAGGGAATACAAACGTATAAAAACTGACATTTAGAAGAAATGCAAAATTGGTATGCAGGAATGGCTAGAGGACAATTTTGACGATATAGAAGCATATATAACAAGGAAAAGATACGTTGAAGAATCAAAACATTACGACCACCTGCTTAATAGCCTGGTTGTGCGTCTTTGGAACGAAATACACCACGGATTCTGCGTATTAGGGACTCAACAATATGTTGTTAGGTTTGTTGAGGTAAGTGGGATTAGAGGTCCACGTACCGGTCACGTAGTGCAAGTAAATAACTGGCCGTTGATTTGCGTACTCGGTGATGGCGCCGGATAGGGACCCAGATGGGTTCCATAGGATTTACATCAGGTGAATTTGATTGCTGAAATATCAACATGAGTTCACTGTAATGCTCCTGAAACCACTGTAGCGTGGTGCTGGCTCCGAGACACGGACAATGATACTGTTGAAAGATGACATCGCTGTCGGGGAGGACTTCAAGCACGAACAGACGCAGCTAGTTCGCATCTGCCAGTGTGTCTTCGATTACGACCACAGGTCCCATGCAAGAGCAGCAAAATGTCTCCGATAGCATAACACTAAGTGGTAGTAATGAAACTTTTCGTATTTAACGCATTAAAACACGGAAACTAAACACCGTACGAGGACAAAACTTGGTAGCATTAATGTCAAGGACATGGGGAAGAATCAGTTCAATTGAAACACACTTAATGTGCTGCATCGGTACGTCATACCATTACATACCGGTACCATTACTGCTAACAAAATGGGCTCAATATGGCGCCCATCAATGTCCAGAAGAATCTGAAGGCGCAGGATTGAGTTCTGGACAGAAGAACGAAGCATGTTCGTAGGTATGCTGGCTACCTCTCTTCATATGCTGCACTTCAGACCAGCACATATACGAATGTTCCCACGGTAACTCCTGTCCTTCAGGTAGCCCCGCAATCAGAAATCATAGGGAGTGAGATCAGGTGATCGTGCCGGCCAAGCATTTGGAAACGATCAGCTGATAATTCGATCGTTTCCAAAAGTGTTTCAAAGAAGCAGATGTCCTGTAGGGCGAGTATGACATGCTGGCGAAGCATATCGCAGTAATGCTGGTCCTTAAGCGCCAGCCTCTTGGTCCAATGATGATCATAGCCGTGAAGCCACTCCATAGGGTCACACGTTCACCATACAGAGGAACATCATGAACAGAGACTGGAGGTGAAGATCCCCATACTTGGCAATTCTGTGTGTTCACCTCTGCTGTCAGAAAAAAAATGAGATTCGCCTGTCTATAGGATGGTCCAGGGCCAGCCCTCGTCAACTTCAATCCTTGCGAGAAAGTAGAGAGCAAAGTCAACACGTCGTTGTACGTCCTGTGGTGCAAGCTGCTGTAAAATATGGATCTTGTACGGATGCCATTTGCGAATGTTTCAAAGCACCTTCCGTACAGTGGATCACGGGATGTTCAACTGTAGTGACACAGCACACGCACTGCCTGCCGATCAGGAATTGCACGCAGCGTTGTCTGCCATAGTAACAGCGATTTCATCAACCATCTGTGGCGCAAACGGTCGCTGGCCTCTTCCCGGAGCGACGTTCAGTTCTCCAGTTGATTCGAACTTCTTCATCATGCTCCGCACAGCAGGTGGAGAAAGAGGACCCTTCTGTAATCCTTTCAGCTGCCGAAATTCTCGAAGTGCAGCTGCAGCATTACTGTAGTTTTGATAACAGAACTTCACCAATAATGCCCTGCTCCTTTTGTCCAAGCTCACGTTAACACGTCAACAAGTACACTGCGACTGGTCAGGAGTGTGAGACTAGAAAACATGACGACTGATCACGGCACCTGGTGGCCATAGTTGGAACTGAACAATGACACTGTGACGCATGGAAGTCATGCACCCCATATTCTGGACATTAATGCTACCAATTTTGGTACTCATATGGTAATTATTTTCCGTGTTATAACGTGTTAAATAGGGAAAGTTTAATTATAACCACCAGCCTGCGTTGGTTGGTTTGTTTGGGGGAAGAGACCAAACAGCGAGGTCATCGGTCTCATCAGATTAGGGAAGGATGGGGAAGGAAGTCGGCCGTGCCCTTTCAAAGGAACCATCCCGGCATTTGCCTAGAGCGATTTAGGGAAATCACGGAAAACCTAAATCAGGATGGCCGGACGAGTGACTGAACCGTCGTCCTCCGGAATGCGAGTCCAGTGTGCTACCACTGCGCCACCTCGCTCGGTCCACCAGCCTGCGTCCGTGACGTGCTGCTCGTTTAGTGCCGCCATTTATCTCGATGACACGACATAGTGTAGCAAAAATGTAATTCACCCGAAGATCCGACAAGTTTCCATTGATCGATGGTCGAATCCCGATGGTCCTGTGTCCACTGCAAACGTAACTGACGATGTCTTTGGGTCAACATGTGAACACGCAGAGGTGGTCAGATGCGGAGCTCCATGCTCAACAATGTATGATGAACGTTGTGCTCTGAAACACTTGTGCGCGCGCCAGCATTGTGCTCTTTCAGCAGAGATGCCACAGGTCACCATCTACCCTACTTTACAGAGCAGACACGCCTCCAAACCCAACATTCTGGGAAGAGTCGTGGACATCCAACCATTTAGCGCCTAGTGGTAGTTTCACTGTCCTTCTACCTCTCTCCGTGTATGCTCACGACAGCATCACATGAACATTCGACCGGCTTCGCCGTTTTAGAGACACTCGTTCACAGGCTCTCCATAATAACAATCTGCCCTTTGGCAAAGTCGCTTATCTCAAGGGATTGCTCCATTTGCAGCCCATGAGCCGTCCGTTGTGGCCGAGCGGTTCTAGGCGCTGTAGTCCGGAACCGCGGTGCTGCTATGGTCGCAGGTTCGAATCCTGCCTCGGGCATGGAGGTGTGTGATGCCCTTAGGTTAGTTAGGTTTAAGTAGTTCTAAGTCTAGGGGACTGATGATCTCAGATGTTAAGTCCCATAGTGCTTAGAGCCATTTGAGCCATTTTTTGCAACCCATGTCTTCGCTAGCGTGATTCTCCATCTGTGTCCGCTTCGCTTACATGCTTTTATTACCATGTCACGAGTCCGCAACGTCGCGGGTGGCAGTAGTCATAATGTTTTTGCTCGTCGGTGTAGATACCGCCTAGAGAAGAATTAAAGCGACATTTTGAGGAAAGAAAAGTTAATGAACACCTCCGAGGACTTCACTTTGATAGCGATGAAGTGGGTCAAGCAAAGGTGAGGTTGTGGCTCCGTCAACAAAGTCAAACATTCTACAGTGATGTTACAAACAAGTTGATCTCTCGTTGGGAGAAATATATTCGGCACCAGTGTGACTGTGTTGAGAAATAAATACGAAGACGTAAAAAATAAAGATGTAGAATGTTAATAAGGTTTGTGTTATTTAAAAAGCTTTAAGAATTTTTACATAAAATATTCAGAAGCATTATTTTTCATCACGCCCTCGTAGCTGTATGAATATGTAACGTCCGAGCTTTAGTTTCTCTCGCAGTGTAGTGCAGTGCATCAGTGTCGAGTTGTGACATGTGCGCATGAATGTGGAAGTTCCGTTATGGCGTAGCTGTCAATTTGCTTTCCGTGTCAACCGTCAGCGACACTCATATCGATGGTGAAGTATTCTGAGCTGTCAGACAGATTTATGATGTTCGTGTGTATTCTTCTGTTGTCCTGATCTTTGCGACAAGAAATAGTTTCTAGTTCAGATACATTTTACCTGTACAAAAACTATGTATCGCCAAGCAAAGAGCTTGCTGCTCTTTGTAGAGAATTCAACTCCTTAAGAAAACGCAGTAAAGAGAAAGATCGCATATGTAATAATAAGTCAATTCACGCATCTGCAGGCTAAACGACAAATCGTTCAATGACAAATCTAGTAGTATGACCACAGTGGTTAACCCAACATGGTCTAGCCTGCAACAACAAAAGTTGTGACTACGCCGGATCTGGTACATTGGAAGCGACGATTCCATCAGTTTCAAAACTTAAAGTGCGCTTACCCTCCATCTGGCCACACAACCTGGCACTATTGTTCATGAATATGGAAGCCAGTTTCCTCTATGCGGATATTATGGCAGACACCACTAAATTCACGATGGTCGTTAGCCAGCTGGAGCACCATTACGCCACTGAATTAGAAGATGTGATCACCGCAGCACCCTGAGCCAACTTATATGAAAAGCTAAAATCAGAATTGATATGATGGGTGTCCACATCCAAAGAAGAACCCCCCAACATGTGTTAACCCAAGAGGAAATCGAGGCCAAAAACCTTCCCAATACTTGCGCAGCAAGGTAGACACTAGAACAATTTCGGACAACAAGCTGTGCACGTTGTGGAGCAGCTGCTTGCAGTCATAATTGTATCTCAGATAGAGATGCCTTTGGTCATGGTGGCCGACCTGGCCGACAGCATAGCAGACGCTGTAGTTCCTGCCCCAACTGGTGTCAGTCACTGTGTGTAGCTGCACCGAGTAATCAAGTACCATTGACGATGGTCTCTGCCCCAACTTGTGCACCAGCTGCAACGTGTCACAGCCTAGTGCCAACACTGTGACATAGACAAATTACGAAAATCTGGTAGCTAAGGTGGAGGACCACACCAAGCATATTAATGAGTTGCTATCCCAGCATGGCAGCAGCAGCAACAGAAACTGGTACTGAGATCAAGAAGTCATTCCGTTGCTACCTCGTTGACATCCACAGAAGAACAGTACTCAGTCTTCTGGCATCACAGAAGATTTGGGGACCATACACACAAGTGCACATCGCCATGCACATAACCATATGCTGGCGGCAATTGGACGTAGGTGTTGCCTCTGACTGCCAAGCATCATCCCAGCTCCTTTTTATCAGTGATCGAAAGTAGAGCTACAAATATCTAGTTCAGGGCTTCCCAACCTTTCCAGCTCGCCGACCCCTTCTTCAGTCGAAAATCCATGGCGGACCCCTAATCAGTCAAGAGCACAGTAACTTTAACTTTCAGAGCGAAACCCATGGGAACTGAAAGCTTCTTAATGCAAGTGCCATGTTCCAAATGACCCCCCTCACCCCCCTCTCCACAAAAGTATGAATAGTCTTTGGTTTAGAGATGAATGAAAACAACTTGAAATTAACGATCCAATTTGAATTCCCACTGTATCCAGACACTTGCTAGTGGATGTACTCCCTTTTTTCAACACACTGTAGCCTGATTAAAATTACTTTGTAATTAACATTTCACACGTTGGAGCTGCCTTCCTCCAAGAGCAATCAACGTTACATCCAAACTGTTCACTGATTGGTCGACAAATCTCGCTCCGCGAATGCGTAAAAGGTTTCAGCGCATCTAGCGCCGAGAGCCGGCGCACAAACGACCCCCGTATTGCCGCGAAACAGTCGATCAGAGAAGCCGCATTCTCCGGCACTACACTGTGTATGCGTTCTCGATTAACAACCGCAAAGGCTACTTGGGAATACGACCTGAAGTAAAAGTAAACATGTTTTTCACACGAAAAAAGAAAATAGTGATGAATTTGATTTTCACATCTTTATTCAATAATTTTACTCATTGTTTTACACAATTTGGTGAAAGGTGGCCGCGGACCCCCTAGAAAGAGCCGTTCCGTTTGTCTGCTAGGAACAACTGTTCAATATCAATGTACAGTACCCAACGTATTGAGTTAGACGTATAGCTGCAGCGAGTATTCACGTGGGATTTTACGATTGCGGGTGCCAATGAGCCCATTATCGATGCTGATCTGTGGGCGTATTATGACCTGCTACATGACATGGCGAATTTGCAATTGGCGGATGGCATAACCAGCATGGTGACTTTGGACTTCCGTCGCTGCACAGTGGTGCAAAGTTGTGCAGACAGATGCGTGCCTACTACAATGGTACCCAGCCTTGACGCGACCCCCAGAGCACCAAAAGAAGTATATCGTGATTCTGTACATCATATCAAGATCACAAATAGCCCGCAAGTTTCCTGTGGACCACGATGTCTGGCATGAGATCGGTTAGCAGTCGCAAAGCCATAATTTAACACCATGCAGAGAGAAAGGATTATATGGCCATCCAGTTGTCAATGATCTTCTCTTTTGCATCTGGTGCCAAAGAAAGACAGTACATGGCGTCCATACAGGGATTACTGTACCCTCAATGTATGCACAATGCTGGATTGGTATCCCATTCCACCACTGCAGCACTACAACTACGCATTACGTGGCGTGACAATTTTTAGTGTACTAGACTGCACTAAGCTATACACACAAATAACCATAGGGGAAGGACATAGTCCAAATATATATATATATATATATATATATACAAGGTGTTCCAAAAAGGTACGGCCAAACTTTCAGGAAACATTCCTCACACGCAAATAAAGAAATGATGTCATGTTGACATGCGTCCGGAAACGCTTAATTTCCATGTTAGAGCTCATTTTAGTTTCGTCAGTATGTACTGTACTTCCTCGATTCGCCGCCAGTTGGCCCAATTGAAGGAAGGTAATGTTGACTTCACGTCATCAACACAGATTTTCTGTGAACGTTTGGGCAGGCATTGTTAATGATGTCTTGATTGGGCCCCATGTTCTTCCACCTACGCTCAATGGAGCACGTTATCATGATTTCATACGGGATACTCTACCTGTGCTGCTAGAACATGTGCCTTTACAAGTACGACACAACATGTAGTTCATGCACGATGGAGCTCCTGCACATTTCAGTCGAAGTGTTCGTATGCTTCTCAACAACAGATTCGGTGACCGATGGATTGGTAGAGGCGGACCAATTCTATGGCCTCCACGCTCTCCTGACCTCAACCCCCTTGACTTTCATTTATGGGGGCATTTGAAAGCTCTTGTCTACGCAACCCCTTTACCAAATGTAGAGACTCTTCGTGCTCGTATTGTGGACGGCTGTGATACAATACGCCATTCTCCAGGGCTGCATCAGCGCATCAGGGATTCCATGCGACGGAGGGTGGATGCATGTATCCTCGATAACGGAGGATATTTTGAACATTTCCTGTAACAAAGTGTTTGAAGTCACGCTGGTACGTTCTGTTGCTGTGTGTTTCCATTCCATGATTAATGTGATTTGAAGAGAAGCAATAAAATGAGCTCTAACATGGAAAGTAAGCGTTTCCCGACACATGTCCACATAAAATATTTTCTTTCTTTGTGTGTGGGGAATGTTTCCTGAAAGTTTGGCCGTACCTTTTTGTAACACCCTGTATATATATATATATATATATATATATATATATATATATATATATATATATATTCGGCTTACGAAATGCTGCACAAGCAATTGATGCAGTACTTCTGTTTCGCGCACTTAGACGATATTTCAATCCACTCGTCAACCATGGAACAACATGAGCAACACCTAATACATGTCACGGAACGACGAAATAAGTACAGTGTAGTACTGACCACAGCCAAGTGTATATTTGGACTGCCACGGATGCATTTTTAGGGTGCCGAATTTCGTCCAAGGGCTCACTTCCCCTGTCTCAAAAGGTGGGAGCCACTTTGCAGCTAGCACGCTCACACATTGTTCGGGATTTACGACATTTTTTCGACATGCTGAACTTCTATCTCCGATATTTGCCACACTCAGTGACATTAAAAGAACCTCTCATCACAGCACTCATCTGCCTGAGAATGATGGTGACTTCGTTAATAAAGAATTAGAAGCACCCATTACGCTGGTAGTTGGGGTGAGTCAAATAGAGATTGGGGCTACTGTACAACAGTTCCATCAGGGCGCATCGAAACCTTTGGCCTTTTCTTCCCAGAAGCTGACATTATCTCAGCAGAAGTGGAGCCCTTACGATCAGGAACTCCTCGCAATATATGAGGCAATAAAATACTTCCACTCAGAGTTGGAAGCAGAGAGTTTACGGTTTTTACTGGTCACAAGCCATTGTCATGAGCATTTTGGCAGATCAACAACAACTGCTCACCTCGCCAGCACAACCAACTCGTTTTCATAACAGACATCAGGCAGGTATCGGGTATTGACAATGTGGCGGTCAATTACCTGTCTTGGGTCTATCATATTTCGAACAGCTCAAGCAATATAGATTTCACCCAATTCGCTGAGGCACAGAAATCTGACCGTTGCTTCAAAACTAGCTGAATGATCTGTCGCCAGCACTGGAATTGATGTTAGTCGATGTGTCCAGTGCTTACGCCAAAATATACTGTGACCTCTCTACTGGAAAACCAAGGCCGTCCTTGCTGGTAGTGTTTTGCAAGCCCAGTTTCGAGAACCTCCACAACTTTAGTCATCTTGGTGTCAGGTCAACACTTTGCTTAGTGTCCCAGCGCTTTGTGTGGTTGAGAATACAGGACGACTGCCATGAACAGAGCAAGGCACTGTCATGTACCTACACAAATTGGGAACTTTCCGATTACTAACGCTCGATTTTCACACGTCCACTACCTTCTTTCAACGGACAATGATATATCCTTACCATGATCAGTCCTCTTACACGTTGGCCTGAAGCAACCCTGGTGGATAACATGTCTGCAGAAACAATGGCGTCTGCCTTCACATCAAGCTGAATTTGTTGCTTTGGTGGCCTGTTGCTCATAACAACAGGTCATGGTCGCCAATTCGAGTCAGACCTTTTCTCCAAACTAAGAAACTTCTGTGGCACATTGGACACAGCCAGTAATCGTATGACTGAGTGCTGACGTCGCTCACTCTGAATGTCAATAATGAGCAAAGATTCAGATTGGACGAGAGCATTACCAGTGATATTATTGGGCCTCCAGACGACGTACAAACCTGATTTAGATGCGTCAACAGCAGAACATTTTTACAGTGAAAACCTGCGCCTATCTGGAGAGTTGTAGAAGAGTGACCATCGCAGTTACTTGGTCTTGATTACAGCTGATTCGTACGTCGACTGAAGGAACGTGTAAGCAGACTGCCCACACCAAGCTTCAGGGCATGGCACCCTTTCTATCTACATGCATCGGAACCCAATAAAATTCACCCACGTCATACTCTGCTTGGACGTCATCAAACCCTTGCTGTAACCCCTGCACATCGGTCTTCACCAGGTGTTGCAATGTGGAGAAAGCAGCTTCAAAGTTTTGGTAAACGGCAAGCCTACTTGTCTCCATAGACAGGGTGAAACCAACGTACGTTCCACACGACGATCGACTACCTGAGGGCCACTATCACACTCCCGGCATTACCCAGCACCGGCATCAACACCATCACACACATCACGGAACCACCGCTGACACGCACAACGAGAACTGGACGGCAAGTACACTTCCCAGCATGCTACCTCGACAGTGGTCTGCTTCTCCTGTGGGTGCGATGTAGCAGCCAAGTTTCAGTTTCTCTTGCGAGGTACATGTGTCGAGTTGTGTCATATATGCACGACTCTGTAAGTATTCTTACGACACGGCTGTCAATTGGTTTTCCATGCCAGTCGCCAGTGGCACTGACACATTTAGCAGTAAGACCACAAATATCATGATCTGCTGATTTTTTTTCAAGTGAGATACCACACAGTATCAGTCTATCTAGAGACAGGTAACATCTAGAAAGGTCAGTTCTTGATGTGATTACATTGTGATCTTAACACTTGTTTCGATAAATCTTGTCATCTTTAAGAATTCATAATTTTAGTGCTAAAACACAGAATTGACAGCCAATACCACTTTTTGTGGATGGTCTTCCACAGAGTTAAAAAGACACCATTTTATTCCTTCTGAGTGCCACTGGTAAAACATTTGAGTTTGTATCATCTATCTGGAGTGGTGGAGGGAGCGCTATCAAGTTGAAATCGGTCCAGAGTAGGCGCTTTGGATCGATGGAGCGTTGGTGGAGCAGGTTTCTACTTTGAATTTCCTGGATGTAGAGCCTCTTGCTTTTTATCTTAATACGTACAAAGTTTGGCCACAGATGATGCAGCTGTCTATAAGAAAAATATAGTAGTGCTGGTCGACTGTAGCGAATTGCAGAGACATTTGGAGTTGACACTGGATGTAGTACACATAAGGGAAGGAATCCAGTACTCCTCTACTACACCGTTGCTAAAAATGGTAGTTGTAGTAAAGCACCTAGGAAAAATTTACCTAAAGTGGAAAGAGTACACATGGCAGAAGTAGATGCCAGGTTGTGAGAAATGTAATTCATCCATGAGAGATGTGGTTTCTAAAACATTGCTACTGGTAAAATTACGTTACATGATTAACTGTGACTACTATGATTATACCAGGTAGATATACTCCAGTACCCCTCTCGATTTATAACTCTAAGATGGTGGAGCTATGCTTTTCTATACCAACAAACATTATTTTCTACTATGTTCTGTATTGCACCTAGAATACCATAGTACAAATACAAAAAAGATAATCCGATTGAGTACATTCCTGGCAATATATACATATTGCTTCCTACCACATGTATCACGAAATGACCACAAGCAGAACTTGCAGCACAACTCATAAAGTGATATGCAGGTATTGCCACGTCTGAATCCCGATACAGACGATGGCACCATCACGAAGAAGCGTTATGGAGCATTGAATGGAGGAAAACTGTATTATGCATTTCCAGAATAAGACCAAACCCGACCCTAGTACGAAGTTACATGTTCTTAGACTTGTCACGTGACGCCATGCAAGCCATTTTCGTCTCAGGTGTGGTTGTACGGATTGAAGAAGAAGTCCACAACACTCAGTTTCAGAGCTTAGAAAATCTCCATCCTGGGCGGAAATCGAGCCCGGGTCCCTTCGGTTAGCAATCTGTCTCACTGACCATGCAGCTACCGAGGCGAACCGCATTATATTTAAAACAGAGCTTTACTGCATGCTAGGTCTCGAATATGAAATGGGACATTGGAGTAGACTTTAACAGATCCCTGTTGATGCATACAGATTAAATGAATATTGGATAACCTAATCTCGGCCGGCCCGGGTGGCCGTGCGGTTCTAGGCGCTACAGTCTGGAACCGCGTGACCGCTACGGTCGCAGGTTCGAATCCTGTCTCGGGCATGGATGTGTGTGATGTCCTTCGGTTAGTTAGGTTTAAGTAGTTCTAAGTTCTAGGGGACTGATGACCTTAGAAGTTAAGTCCCATAGTGCTAAGAGCCATTTGAACCATATTTGAACCTAATATCGTGTTGGACTTTCTTTCGCCCAATGTGGTGCAGCAACTCGACGTAGTATGGACTCAAGAAGTCGTTGGAAGACCCTTGCAGAAATATTGAGCCATGCTGCCTGTAAAACTGTACGTAAGTGTTAAAGGGTTGTCGGAGAAAAACGTTGTGCACTAACTGACCTCTCGATTATGTCCATAAATGTTCGATGGGATCCATGTCGGGCGGTCTGGGTGCCCAAATCATTCGCTCGAATTGTCCGGAATGTTCTTCAGGCCGGCCGCGGTGGTCTCGCGGTTCTAGGCGCGCAGTCCGGAACCGTGCGACTGCTACGGTCGCAGGTTCGAATCCTGCCTCGGGCATGGATGTGTGTGATGTCCTTAGGTTAGTTAGGTTTAAGTAGTTCTAAGTTCTAGGGGACTGATGACCACAGCAGTTGAGTCCCATAGTGCTCAGAGCCATTTGAACCATTTTTTTGTTCTTCACACCAATCACGAACAACTATGGCCCAGTGACATGGTGTATTGTCATTCATAAAAAAGTCATCGTTGTTTGGGAACATGAAGTCCATGAATTGATGCAAATGGTCTCCAAGTAGCTGAACATTACCATTTCCAGTCAATCATCGGTTCAGTTGGACCAGAGGACCCAGCCCATTCCATGTAAACACAGCCAGCACCATTATGGAGCCACCACCAGCTTGCACAGCGACTTGTTGACAACTTATGTCCATGACTTCGTGGAGTCTGCGCCACACTCCAACCCTACCGTCAGCTCTTACCAACTGAAATTGGGACTCATCTGACCAGGCCACGGTTTTCCACTTGGCTGGGGTCCAATCGATATGGTCAGGAGCCTAGGAGAGGTGCTCCAGGCGATGCTGTGCTGTTAGCAAAGGCACTCGCGTCGGTCGTCTGCTGCCATTAACGCCAAATTTCGCCATACTGTCCTGTCAGATACGTTAGCCGTACGCCCCACATTGATTTATGAGGTTATTTCACGCGGCGTCGCTTGTCTGTTAGCACTGACAACTCTATGCATATGCTGCTGCTCTCGGTCGTTAAGTGAAGGCCATGGCCCACTGCGCTGTCCGTGGTGTGAGGTAATGCCTGAAATTTGGTATTCTCGGCACACTATTGATACTGTGGATCTCGGAATATTGAATACCCCAACGATTTCCGAAATGAAATGTGCTAACAGACAAGCAACAACGGTGAAGTTTTTATGGATGAAGATGCTCCATGTCACTGGGTCATAATTGTTTGCGATTGGTTGGACTAACATTCTGGACAATTCGAGCAAATGATTTGGCCACCCAGATCACCTGACATGAATCCCATCGAACATTTATGGAACATAATCTAGAGGTCAGTTTGTGCACAAAATCCTTCACCGGCAACACTTTCGCAATTATGGGCAGCTATAGAGGCAGCATGTCTCATTATTTCTGCAGGGGACTTCCAAAGACTTGTTGAGTCCATGCCACGTCGAGTTGCTGCACTACACCAGGTAAAAGGTGTCCAACACAGTATTGGAATGTTTATCATGATCTTTGTCACTTCAGTGTAATGCGTTGCAGAAACCTCCAGCAGTACCTCAGTTTGATAATGAAACAGGGTAGAATCTCATCAGTCATGCTGATTGAACGATGTATCTCTCTGGAGATGGCTAATGTTTCGATAGTGTTCACAAACCATGTCTATGTCGATATGTGTATATCAGAATAACTGAAGTTCCACATGTACCATTTCATTATGAGTTTGTAAAAACTCATTTCGCCAGGCACACAGGTGTTCGACACGATATTAGGATACATCCTGTGTTGGCATAAGCTGTCGCCAGCACACCACGTGGCAAAGAGGTTGCGAGAAGATCGATAATAGGCGCAAGCAATGCGCCTATCAGGAGAGAGGCCAAAGACAGTCTCGTAAGAAACGTGCAAAAACAGCCTCTCAAGCAACGTGCCGCCAACACTCTCTCGGCCTCCAGTATTTAGATCGCCGCCGTGTACCAGTCAGTTTCAGTCAGCGAGTTGAGTCATCAGTCGCAGCCCAGTGGGAGTTGCAGTCGCAGCTGGCTCTGCCTCTAGCTCAGAGACTGTCAGTACCTAGCGACCAGAGTAGTGTGCATAGCGGAATGTGTACTTCACCAGCACTGAGGCTAACATAGACTATTACAGAAGAGCTTGTACCACAACACCTGGTTCATATTAAGTTAAGTAACTTCTTGTTCTTCTGAATAAAGAAACCAGTTAATTCAAGTGTTCGGTTGTCTTAAAAAAGAGGATATCGGCCATCAAACAACATCCTATCCTTGCTTCCGATGGTACAAGGCTACAGTGACAACGAGGCGGCAGAAAATATCCCACGACCTTTGTCACCTCAGTTTCAAAACGGAACAGGTTAAAATCACCATCAGTCAGGTTGGTTGAAGGATTTATTTCTCTGGAGATGGGTAACGTTTTGATAGTGTTCACAAAATCTGTCTATGTCGATATGTGTATATCAGACTCATCCAAACTGCAATGTACTGTTTCATTACAAGTTTTGAAGATGCAAAATTACTTTATATGGATACGAGGAGTTTCATCTCCTGGGTGAACGAATGTGATCTTTGAGAAACAATAAGGTGCCACGTGAACAGATTCAGCACGTATGGATATGCCGCTGAAAATGCACGTGGTACAATACCTCAAAACTATAAGGTTATCGCCTGGTGAAAGACGGGGCTACTCTGTTGCAGACTGTAGAGCTTGTAGGCCTCAGATCAAAAACGTACGCATACTCTACAGATACAGTTATCACAGGAAGATGTGTATGCAGCGAGCGGACTCAATGGCGTTCCAAGTCGACGATTATAAGGAGTGCCTGCTCGGTGTTGGTGATACCACCTGCATACGGTGCACCATGTAAGCTTTCAATCACGAGTCCATGTGGTACACTGTATCGGAGCTGAAAGTCAGTCAGTCACACCGTGATGACAAACGGTTTATTTGTGGGTATGGGATCGAGATCCTCCAGAGCTTATATTATTCACTAAGGTGATAGAGGAAGAAAGAGTGAGTGGTGGAGGAAAATCCTCTTTTTTGGGTAACAAATAATTATAATTGGCTTATGAATTATGACATGTCATTAATTAACTGATAAAGAATGGTGATAGGAGTGACAGGCAATAAATAGTTATGACTAACACATTTTTGTGTGAGTTAAGGAAGCTAGGCCAAGTGGCTGACTTGTAGAGAACAATGGACCCTTTATCCCGGAGAGAACATTGACATGTAGCGTTGAAGGAGGACAACTGCCTCAGGACACTGAGCTGTGACCTTGAAGGTAGAAAGGACAACTGCCTCAGTACGGTGACCCATGACATCGGCGCTGTATCTTGACCCTCGATTGCTCCTGTACAGGCTATTCTCCATTACACAACTGTAATCATTTACATACCCGCCAATAGCGAGTACGAAGTTACACTGACATCCTACCATGTCTTCTATGAGTTTCACTTTTTTTACTGCGAGTGTACTTTTATGGCGGCGAGCAATACCACAGACGAGTGAACACTAGAACTATCAAGTCTCCCCTGGGTCTAGGAATAGCCAATCTATGTATGGAACATTTTGATGGATATTCTGTTAAAAGTGCGTGCTTCAAACGTACGTATTTGTACAGATACAAAATCTCGGCCACAACAGTCTCATCCACAAAATATTCAATTTCCCATGGAATTAGGGGAAAGCTTTATGCCCAGTTGTGTGTCATCTGGGTATGAACGAAGGAAGATGGAACGTTAAGTTATGCTACTTCCGGGAAATTGACGCACAAGGACATGTTTTCAGATGCTGTGACCATACTGCACACTGCTTCACGGTTTTGGTGATACTGGTGGAAAGAATTCGGAGGTGGCTAGGAAAGCCTGTCCACTAAACTGCGACATCTGAGAGAGTGAGATAACAATGCAAACAACGCGCAGTTCCGAAGTAATCAGGAAGCGAGCAAGCGATTGGAATTTTTGCCCTTTGTGGGTCAACCAAGATCAGAAGGAGTCCGAAGAAACATTAAATCAAAACATATCTCAGCCATCGCAGAGTATTCACACTACGGAACACTGTCCAGACTTAACTCTGTGAGCTGCTATGTTCGCCACAGACTGAAAGCAAAGTCGGCGATTGCTCGACGTTTTGGATCGAGACCATACGCTTGATGCAAAATGTACCAGAGAGATGTGCAGAGCCATAGGAATCTGGGATCATATAACAAAGGAATTCATGGAAATAAGGAGAAGTAAACCACTCGGAGGCTACCAAGTGCTCTTTCTTCTTGGAGCCAATACTGCCCATAAGACGCTGCAGGCGCGCCCAGTAGAGAGGCGAGGTGGAGCCTCACTGACGTGTACGGCACTTCCAAATAGACGTTTCAAATCACAACAGCGCTGAGTAATAGTGGTGGCAGTTTATTTGAAGAAATTTTGAAATCGTAAGATCTAGGTCCCGAATGAACTGTCTCCTCAGGACACGTTCAAATTAAATCTTCACCTCCACGAAATTTGCATACAAAAATCATTATGAATTTTATGATCTGGGTTCGGTTTTCAAAGGTAGGCTTTTTTTTCTCACGAGATATACTTTCGATTAAAAAAATTTCTCCATAAAAAATGCCTTCCCGACCTGGTCTTGAGCTGTCACTATCCTGCTATACACCGAGATGAGAAAAGTCATGGGATAGCGATATGCAAATATAAAGATGACGGTAGTATCGCGTACACATGGTACAAAAGGACAGTGCGCTGGCGGAGATGTCACTATACTCAGGTGATTCGTGTGAAAAGGTTCCCGACGTGGTTATGGCCGCACGAAGGGAATTAACTGACCCTGAACGTGGAATGGTAGTTGGAAATAGACGCATGGGACAGTCCATTTCGAAAATCGAGAATCGTTAGGGAATTCAATATTCTGAGATCCACAGTGTCAAGGGTGTGCCGAGTATACCGAATTTCAGGCATTACCTCTCACCACAGACAAAGCAGTGGCCGATGGCCTTCACTTAACAACCAACAGCAGGGGCGTCTGCCTAGAGTTGTCAGTGCTAACAGGGAAGCAATGCTGCTTGAAATGACCGCAGAAATCAAAGGGGGACGTACGACGAACGTATCCGTTAGGACAGTGCTGCGAAATTTGGCGTTTTTGGTCTACGCCAGCAGGCGGCCGACGCGAGTGCATTTGCTAACAGCACGGCATCGCCTGCAGCATCTCTTCTGGGCTCGTGGTTATATCGGTTGGACCCTAGATGACTGGAAAACCGTGGCCTGGTCAGATGGTTCCCGATTTCAGTTGGTAGGAGTTGATGGTAGGATTCGAGTGTGGCGCAGATCCCACGAAGCCACAGACCGAAATTGTCAATAAGGCACTGTGCAAGCTGGTGGTGGCTCTATAATGGTATGGGCTGCGTTTGCGTAGATGGACTGGGTCTTCTAGTTCAATTAAACCGATCATTAATTGGAAATGTTTATGTTCGTCTGCTTGGAGACCATTTACAACCATTCATGGACTTCATGTTCCTAAACAACCACAGAATTTTTATGAATGAAAATGTGCCATGTCACGGGGCCACAAGTGTTCACGATTGGTGTGAAGAACATTCTGGACAATTCGAGATGACGATTTGACCACCCAGATCGCCCGACATGAATCCCATCGAACATTTATGGGACATAGTCGAGAGGTCAGTTTGCGCACAAAATCCTGCACCGGCAGCACTTTCGCAATTATGGTCGGCTGTTGAGGCAGTATGGCTCAGTATTTCTGTGGGGGACTTCCAACGACTCGTTGAGTCCATGCCACGTCTAGTTGCTGCACTACTCTGCGCGAAACAAGGTTCGTCATAATATTAGGTGGTATCCCATAACTTCTGTCATCTCTGTGTGTAGTGGAAAAAAGAGATCTCGATACACAGCCGCGGGGCACTTCAAATGTTACCCATTGGCTCCAAGATACCATAAAAGGATTTGTCGTCCTCATGTATTGTCTTTACTTCACCTTGCTTTGTAAGTATATTATTACTGCAATACCGTATTCAACAATATTACTACCCAATTTGTAGTTTAAGTCTGTAACATATGCCACACGATCATTACCGAGCCGCGCGGAGTGGCCGCGCGGTTAGAGGCATGTCACGGATTGCGCGGCCCCTCCCACCGGGGGTTCGAATCCTCCTTCGGGCATAGGTGTGTGTGTTGTTTTAGCATAAGTTAGTTTGAGTAGTGTGTAAGTCTAGCGACTGATGACCTCAGCAGTTTGGTTCCTTAGGAATTCACACACATTTGAACATCATTACCGAACGGAACTTTATTTACATTCTGAATCCCAGCTTTTGTGCTCTTCACAGTACATTTAGTCCGTCAGAAAAAGACTAGTTCACTCAGTGTTCTTGTTGTGCTTGGCAGGAGAACCAACACCGTGTTACTAGAGGAAGCCGAAAGGCACGCGTTTTGGCTCACGCAGGCTGGCGTGAGGTCTGGAACAGGACAAGGAAATTAGAATTTAGAAAAAAACGGACGTAGCTGGTGGAATACTTAACTTTAATCCATTAATGGTGAACGTCGCTATTGACGGTACATTATTCAGAGTATCAATAGTAACTGGTAATGGCGCCTTGATAGGTCGTAGCAAATGACGTAGCTGAAGGCTATGCTAACTATCGTCTCGGCAAATGAGAGCGTATTTTGTCAGTGAACCATCGCTAGCAAAGTCGGTTGTGCAACTGAGGCGAGTGCTAGGAAGTCTCTCTAGACCTGCCGTGTGGCGGCGCTCGGTCTGCAATCACTGATAGTGGCGACACGCTGGTCCGACGTATACTAACGGACCGCGGCCGATTTAAAGGCTACCATCTAGCAAGTGTGGTGTCTGGCGGTGACACCACAGTTCTAGTACCTGTAATGATAAGACACATGAAAACACGGTAAACCGACTGAGGTAACATAGATTCACACGCCCACAAGTTACATTTAAAGCTTTTCCTGCTACGCGCTAGGGAAGCCAAACTGAAACACGGGCATTATTTATAGGATATGAATGTCTTAGAAGTAGCTCATAGTTGTGCAAGTGTTCAGAATAAAAAGAAGAAACCTTGTCAAATTACTCGCAGACGGTGTACATCGCATTTGCAAGATTTATACATGAACAACTGAAACGCCTATCGAATTTTGAATGTACGTATTAAGACGATTCTAATGCAGTCAAGTAATTGATCTGATGTAAAAACAAATGTATTATGTGCAGTGAAACATTACAAATGCAGGTAATGGTTTGAGAATGAACGAAAATGTTCGAAACTGGTTACTAATAAAAATATCAGCTGCAACTCTGATGGAAACTTTAATTAATACATTAAAAACAGTGGAATGCTTAAATTAGGAAAACCGAACGATAGGACGAATCCCGTTCCTTTCGAACACGAGTACAGCGTCTTAAACACTGCGCCACCTGGAGGTGTGATTTGAAACAGGATGCTCGAGGCACTCGGCGTTTAACTTGTATCTGTAACTGATTCTTTGTCACACTTTTGCGAATCACGTGCGTTTGATCGCAGCGCTGTCTTTCTTTTCTAAAACAAAGTTAATGTCGAATTTCTACACGTTTTATGTGTTTTGCGCTGGTACTCCGCTTGCATTTGAAGGACAAGCAGCACGAAGATAAAAAATGCTAAACATCCAGTATTAGGAGTACTACGACGATGGAAATGTCGGTGATATTGGAGATGCTAAGTGAGCCAGAATTCTGATACTAAATTCGCCTCCTTCGTTGTTCACTGATTGGTTTCTTACTACATTTACGCCTAAGTTCCATTTCAATGTTCCTACAATGTAGCGTAAGAACTTGTTAAACGAATAGTCGCTTTCTATTCGAATATAACACTGATGGAGGAAAAGTTTCAGATATTTCACGAGAAATATTGAGTCACATATTATCAATAGCTGGTAACAGCCCGAGAACGTGAAGATTCTTGTGTTTGAAAAGATCTCTTCACTATTACCCCTAAATGCTCCATCGGAGCGCGTGCATGGCAACACGGCCGTGAAATTGAATCCTTTGTAGTAAATTTAGAAAAGCTTCAGGATGTAGTTTCTTGCAGATTTATGATACTTTTTAATCGTATACCTCAGCATCTTTTTTCACGTGCTTCGTAATGGCTGTCTTGTCGCGCCCGGTAAGCATACGAAGACCTTGAACGTACATTACGCAACCAAGGACCACTATTCGAAACCCCGTAATGCTCAACCATTGCTACGTATAAGTTTTAAATTTAGCTTAAAAGTCGCTATAACCTTCCTCTGTAAAGGTGCAAAAGAGTGTCGCCCTGTGACGTCACCCTAGGGATCGGCAAAATTTCAAAGAGCAACGTATCGACACGTGCGGAAAAATGGCCACAGCTTAGTTCATATGACCTGTAAGGTGGGTTAATGACATCAAATTGGCACCAAATTTCACCATAATTTTTTCCAACGCGATCGTGGTTGTGTCACACGATGGGATGGTCGTCACACTCCCTTTTACTGACATTTCACCTCTTCTTTTGATGCCTCTGCGATGGAGTTCAGAATAGCGACAGCCAATGTTGAATTTACGCTCAGAATCGGCACAAAAAAGCCTCAGGGAATGGTATAAAGTGCGTCAATGGAACAGTCCTTTTCCTTGGGCCACTTATTTCCCCATTTCGTCGTTGAAACCAAAAGTTCTCAGTGTGATGAACAATATCACGGCGTCCTTGACAACCTTTGACACTGCTGACACTCCCGGCTGTTTCAACGCCTCTCTGAGGACACTATGGTGCTGCATCCCCAGTGAACGTCATCGCATCCCTTTAGAATACACCACTACCGCAATTTTTGCTCTCGTGTACAGGTTCGAACCATTAGGGACTGTTCAAAACCATTCGACGAAATCTGAAAGTGATCCGAAACAGCAGTGGGTGCTTATGCTTTTTCAACACTCCAGTTTCATGCCCTTGTGTGGCGTGATCGCAGAGGGGTGTGAAACTGATATATGCACGAATAAAATGACAAAGGATCTTTCTAAGATCCCCCAGGTAGTTAATATTCTCGATGGCACCTGCCCACATTTACTAAGAATTTAGAAATGTGCCTTTACAGAGAAAACCTACGAAATAGCCATAGGTGTCTCCAGGCAGGCAACCACTTGACACATGTCTGATGCCAGTTGCCTGCCTGCAGGTGTCTAGGACCATTTCGCAGATTCCCTCTGTAAAGGCACATTTGTAAAATCCTTGGTGAATGTGAGCAGGTAGCACTGAGGGTGCTGTCGAACTGCGGGGGGGGGGGGGGGGGGGGGATTCTTAAAGGGGCCCTTTGCCGTTTTAATCACGCATCTGTCAATGTCAATGTCGCATCCCTCCAGCATCACGCAACTGGAGGGTGTCAAACAGGAGGGCTGAAAACGCATAAACACCCTTTGCTGCTTCAGATACGTTCAAATTTTGTCGAATGATTTGAACGGTCCCTTGTGGTTCCAACCCGTACACAAGAGCAAAAATTACGGTCGTGCAGTATGCCAAATGGGTGTGATCGCGTTCAGTGTGGATGCAGTTTCACGATGTCTTTAGAGGGGGTTGAAACATCCCGGGGTGTCAGCAACGTCACAGATTGTCAAGGACTTCGTCCTGTTGTTCATCTCACTGCGAACTGACGTTTGCGACCGCGAAATGTGTTTGAATCAACACCCCAAGGAAAGAGGTAATTTCATTAACGCCCTTTGTGCCACCCTCTGAGGCCTTTTCGTATCTATACTGAGCGGTGTTGTGTCTCCGGCCGCCCATAAGAAATCCGCATAATTTCAACGCCGGCTGTCGCCGTACTGACCTTCAACGCAGAGGCGTCAAAGAAGAGGTCAAATGTGGGTAAGAGGGGGTGTAACGATCTTCCCATCGTGTGACAAGTCCACGGTAGTGTTGGGCACAACTGTGGTGAAGTTCGGTGCCAATGTGGCATCATTAACCTACCTTACACGTTATATGAATTTCTGAGCTCTGGAATGGTTCTAACTCTCGCTGTTTGAAACGTCGTCGAGCCCAATGATGACGCTTTTGCACCATTACAGTGGAAGGTTGCAATCACCTCTGAGCCAAATTTCAAAACTTAGAGGTCGCAAACGGAGTTAGTTACAGGGTTTCGAAAAGGTGGTCCTTTAATACTGTTGCGCTGTATATTATCACATTGTGTGGATATTCTTATAGTAACAAAGAGTACATGTAACAAACAAAAAATTTACCCTGTGACGAGGTCCAAGGCTCCTTATATAAAAAAAATAAGGTTTAGAAGATAGTAGAGAGGTATTGGCTTCGTGAGCAGCGTCTGGGTAGCTCAATTGGTAGAGCACCTGCTTACCAAAGGCACACGTCCCAGGTACGAGACCCCGTCGGGCTCGCAGTTTTGGTCTCCCAGGAAGTTGCATTCAGGAAGCAGTCGGATAAACCTCCGAAAATTTGTCGGCAAACTTCGGATTAACTCTGCATATCCCGTATATTTCTTACAGTAATGTTACTATACTAATTTCCGTATTGTTGTTCAAAGATATTAATAGGGCGTGTGAGATTCGATGGTGATGGTGCTTGGGGAAGTTCCAGATTCCTACATAAAATACATTCCGTTTGACTTCTATCTCTGCTAGTGTAGTGGTCTACGAAACTGTACACTGCTAGAACTTGTGTAGAAGGATATAGGTCGTCGCATTTACTGTGGTTCCTTAATGATTATGTTCCCGGTCCAGTCACTCCGAGAAGTTGAGAGAACGGTAGCATGCAATAGATGTTTCGTGGCGCCTCTTCTACCTAACTACGAAGAGGAAGTTGTACACACAACTTGGCAGCCATTTTATAGTCCAGTACAGACATTTTACGTACCTCTACGCTCACTAGCATGATTATACAACAGAAACTTATTAATCATGCGTCAGTCGTTAGTTGTGTATTGTTTTCATATTTTACACTGAATGAGGTGGAAGAGTGAACAGACACTGAACTCGCATTCAGATGGAGCGAAATTCAAGACCAATTGCTCCTCCCTCCTTCCTTAGAGTCCCCGCCTTGTCTAGCTGAGTTAGTGTTCCGACTCCAAAGTCCACGACATCGACAAGGCTTTAAACTGAAAATCTCTTTCGTATTTTTCTTCTCATACTTTCGTCAAGTTTGTAGTTAGCAAAACTGGTAACTGGTTCAAGTTTCTCGACCTCCGCTATCGGGTGGAGAAATGTATGGTCCCCCTGAATAGGTCAGGCGTGAACAACACGCAGGAACCGTCTACAAGAATAGCGGAGTGCGTGTGGAGTGCAGATGTGGATCTTTTAGGTTAGAGAATTCCGTCCCTAGGTCCGACAAGACGCCTCCTGACGCGACAAGGTAGCAGAAGGCAAAACGCAACAGGGAATGACAACATGCAGGAGCGTCTATAGAAAGGTCCCAGAACTGCTCTCATTAATAAACGGTCGCAATGCCCATCTAGTACTAGGGGCGGAAAGTTGGCTGAAACCAGATGTAAACAGTAATGAAATTCTAAACTCAGATTGGAATGTATACCGCACAGACAGGCTGGACAATGAAGGGGGAGGCGTGTTTATAGCGATAAGAAGTGCAATAGTATCGAAGGAAATTGACGGAGATCCGAAATGTGAAATAATTTGGGTGAAGGTTACGGTTAAAGCAGGCTCAAACATGATAATTGGATGTCTCTATAGGCCCCCGGGCACAGCAGCTGCTGTGGCAGAACACCTGGAGGAAAATTTGGAAAATATTTCGAGCAGATTTCCCGACCACATTATAGTTTTGGTGGAGATTTGAATTTACCAGATATAGACTGGGAGACTCAAAAGTTTATAACGGGTGGTAGGGACAAAGAATCTAGTGAATTTTTTTAAGTGCATTATCTGAAAGCTACCTCGAGCAGTTAAACAGAGAACCGACTCGTGGCGATAACATATTAGACCTTCTGGTGACAAACAGACCAGAACTATTTGAAACAGTTAACGCAGAACAGGGAATCAGCCATCATAAAGCGGTTACAGCATCGGTGATTTCAGCCGCAAATAGAAATATTAAAAAAGATTAAGATTTTTCTGTTTAGCAAAAGTGACAAAAAGCAGACTTCAGAGTACTTGACGGCTCAACACAAAAGTTTTATCTCAAGTACAGATAGTGTTGAGGATCAGTGGACAAAGTTCAAAATCATCGTACAATATGCATTAGATGAGTATGTGCCAAGCAAGATCGTAAGAGATGGAAAAGAGCCACCGTGGTACAACAACCGAGTTAGAAAAGTGCTACGGAAGCAAAGGGAACTTCACAGCAAACATAAACATAGCCAAAACCTTGCAGACAAACAAAAATTACGAGGAAGGCTATGCGAGAGGCGTTCAACGAATTTGAAAGTAAAGTTCTATGTACTGACTTGGCAGAAAATCCTAAGAAATTTTGGTCTTCTGTCAAAGCGGTAGGTGGATCAAAACAAAATGCCCAGACACTCTGTCTGCAAGGTTTTGGCTATGTTTATGTTTGCTGTGAAGTTCCCTTTGCTTCCGTAGCACTTTTCTAACTCGGTTGTTGTACCACGGTGGCTCTTTTCCATCTCTTACGATCTTGCTCGGCACATACTCATCTAATGCATATTGTACGATGATTTTGAACTTTGTCCAGACTAAAGGACGAAATACTAAATGTCTTTTTCCAAAGCTGTTTCACAGAGGAAGACTGCACTGTAGCTCTTTCTCTAGATTGTTGCACAGATGACAAAATGGTAGATATCGAAATAGATGACAGAGGGATAGAAAAACAATTAAAATCTCTCAAAAGAGAAATGACCGCTGGACCTGATGGGATACCAGTTCGACTTTACACAGAGTACGCGAAGGAACTTGCCCCCCTTCTTGCAGCGGTGTACCGTAGGTCTCTAGAAGAGCGTAGGGTTCTAAAAGACTGGGAAAGGGCACAGGTCATCCCCGGTTTCAAGAAGAGTGTCGTCGTAACTGACGTCTGCTTCACGTCTGCTGTGCAGCGAGCTACGTTAATTTAAGTTCAAATGGTTCAAATGGCTCTGAGCACTATGGGACTCAACATCTATGGTCATCAGTCCCCTATAACTTAGAACTACTTAAACCTAACCAACCTAAGGACATCACACATTACCCAGTCATCACGAGGCAGAGAAAATCCCTGATCCCGCCGGGAATCGAACCCGGGAACCCGGGCGTGGGAAGCGAGAACGCCGTCGCACGACCACGAGCTGCGGACTATTTTAAGTATTAACTGTATTTTCCTTACTTGTCACTTCTTCTTCCGTGTATTTTTGCTTTTAGGAAGCTTTAATTGGCGAGTGCTAGTAATAGTGTTCCTTAGATTTCGTATTTGCTTTGAATACAGTTAGAGAGATTCCCTTTAGTCAACCATAGTGCCAGTAGAGCTAGTGTTTGTTTTCAATACAGTCCAGAGACAGGTAGTGTTATTTTCATTGTTTTCTACAAGAAGTGTCTAGCAACCACAGTTTAGTCAACAATCAGCCGCCCTTAGTGAATTAGCAGTCTAGTTAAAAGTTGATTAACTCTCTACAGTAAATTGATTTCTTAGCATGGATAGGATGTGTGACTGCTGTGTACGGACGCAGGAGGAGCCGGCCACTGTTCGTGAACAGCTGAACGTGTTGATGGCCGCGGTCAGCCGTCTTCAGGCTGCTGCCTCGGACTGTAGCGGCAGTGGGGAGTCTGGTGCGTCGCATGGTACACCCCAGGTGTTACATGCTTCACCCATTGTCCCTGCTGTCGAGACATCTTCGCGGGTACCGAGCGCGGTTGGGCCACCCTCTCCCCAAGGGGAGTGGCGCACGAGGCGGAGGGTCAATGTGGAGGCTGGCCGTGTGGCATCGCGCGCTCTGCCTGTGAGTGAACATGTGGCCGCTCCTTCAGCAAGGTCCGAGCAGACACACGGGGCGAGGGGTTTATTAGTTATTGGGAGCTCCAACGTTAGGCGGGTTATGGAGCCCCTTAGGGAAATAGCGGAAAGGTCGGGGAAGAAGGCCAATGTTCACTCTGTCTGCTTGCCGGGGGGTCTCATCCGAGATGTGGAGGAGGCCCCGCCGGCGGCGATAGAGAGCACTGGGTGCACCCGACTGGAAATTGTTGCTCATGTGGGCACCAATGACTCCTGCCGTCTGGGTTCAGAGGTCATCCTCAGTTCGTACAGGCGGTTGACGGAATTGGTGATGGCGGAAAGCCTCGCTCGGGGGGTGGAATCTGAACTAACTATTTGTAGTATCGTTCCCAGAACCGATCGCGGTCCTCTGGTCTGGAGCCGGGTAGAAGGCTTAAACTAGAGGCTCAGACGATTCTGCGGAGATCTGGGGTTCAAATTTCTCGACCTCCGCTATCGGGTGGAGAAATGTAGGGTCCCCCTGAATAGGTCAGGCGTGCATTACGCGCCGGAAGCGGCTGCAAGGGTAGCGGAGTACGTGTGGAGTGAACATGTGGGTTTTTTAGGATAGAGAATTCCCTCCTTAGGCCCGACAAGACGCCTCCTGAGACGCGGCAAGGTAGGAGTAGGCAAAATGCAACAGGGAATAACAATATTAATGTGCTAATAGTAAACTGCAGGAGCGTCTATAGAAAGGTCCCAGAACTGCTCTCATTAATAAATTGTCACAATGCCCATATAGTACTAGGGACAGAAAGTTGGCTGAAACCAGACGTAAACAGTAATGAAATCCTAAACTCAGATTGGAATGTATACAAAAGAGACAGGCTGGAAAGTGAAGGGGGAGGCATGTTTATAGCGATAAGAAGTGCAATAGTATCGAAGGAAATTGACGGAGATCCGAAATGTGAAATAATTTAGGTGAAGGTCACGGTTAAAGCAGGCTCAGACATGGTAATTGGATGTCTCTATAGGCCCCCTGGCTCAGCAGCTGTTGTGGCTGAGCACCTGAAGGATAATTTGGAAAATATTTCGAGTAGATTTCCCCACCATGTTATAGTTCTGGGTGGAGATTTTAATTTGCCGGATATAGACTGGGAGACTCAAACGTTCATAACGGGTGGCAGGGACAAAGAATCCAGTGAAATTTTTTAAAGTGCTTTATCTGAAAACTTCATTGAGCAGTTAAACAGAGAACCGACTCGAGGCGATAACATATTAGACCTTCTGGTGACAAACAGACCAGAACTATTTGAAACAGTTAACGCAGAACAGGGAAACAGCGATCATAAAGCGGTTACTGCATCGATGATTTCAGCCGTAAATAGAAATATTAAAAAAGGTAGGAAGATTTTTCTGTTTAGCAAAAGTGACAAAAAGCAGATTACAGAGTACCTGACGGCTCAACACAAAAGTTTTGTCTCAAACACAGATAGTGTTGAGGATCAGTGGACAAAGTTCAAAACCATCGTACAATATGCGTTAGATGAGTATGTGCCAAGCAAGATCGTAAGAGATGGAAAAGAGCCACCGTTGTACAACAACCGAGTTAGAAAACTGCTGCGGAAGCAAAGGGAACTTCATAGCAAACATAAACATATCCAAAGCCTTGCAGACAAACAAAAATTACGCGAAGCGAAATGTAGTGTGAGGAGGGCTATGCCAGAGGCTTTCAATGAATTCGAAAGTAAAGTTCTATGTACTGACTTGGCAGAAAATCCTAAGAAATTTTGGTTTTATGTCAAAGCGGTAGGTGGATCAAAACAAAATGTCCAGACACTCTGTGACAAAAATGGTACTGAAACAGAGGATGACAGACTAAAGGCCGAAATACTAAATGTCTTTTTCCAAAGATGTTTCATAGAGGAAGACTGCACTGTAGTTCCTTCTCTAGATTGTCGCACAGATGACTAAATGGTAGATATCGAAATAGACGACAGAGGGATAGAGAAACAATTAAAATCGCACAAAATAGGAAAGGCCGCTGGACCTGATGGGGTACCAGTTCGATTTTACACAGAGTACGCGAAGGAACGTGCCCCCCTTCTTGCAGCGGGTACCGTAGGTCTCTAGAAGAGCGTAGAGTTCCAAAGGATTGGAAAAGGGCACAGGTCATCCCGTTTTCAAGAATAGACGTCTAACAGATGTGCAGAACTATAGAACTATATCTCTAACATCGATCATTTGGAGAAATTTGGAACACTTATTATGTTCGAGTATAATGACTTTTCTGGAGACTAGAAATTTACTCTGTAGGAATCAGCATTGGTTTCGAAAAAGACGATCGTGTGAAACCCAGCTCGCGCTATTCGTCCACGAGACTCAGAGGGCCATAGACACAGGTTCCCAGGTAGATGCCATGTTTCTTGACTTCCGCAAGGCGTTTGATGCAGTTCCCCACAGTCGTTTAATGAACAAAGTAAGAACATATGGACTATCAGACCAATTGTGTGATTGGATTGATGAGTTCCTAGATAACAGAACGCAGCATGTCATTCTCAATGGAGAGAAGTCTTCCGAAGTAAGAGAGATTTCGGGTGTGCCGCAGGGGAGTGTCATAGGACCGTTGCTATTCACAATATACATAAATGATCTTGTGGATGACTTCGGAAGTTCACTGAGGCTTTTTGCAGATGAGGCAGTGGTGTATTGAGGGGTTGTAACAATGGAAAATTGTACTGAAATGCAGGAAGATCTACAGCGAATTGACGAATGGTGCAGGGAATGGCAATTGAATCTCAATGTAGACAAGTGTAATGTGCTGCGAATACATAGAAGATAGATCCCTTATCATTTAGCTACAAAATAGCAGGTCAGCAACTGGAAGCTGTTAATTCCATAAATTATCTGGGAGTACGCATTAGGAGTGATTTAAAATGGAATGATCATATAAAGTTGGTCGTCGGTAAAGCAGATGCCAGACTGAGGTTCACTGTAAGAATCCTAAGGAAATGCAATCCGAAAACAAAGGAAGTAGGTTCGCCCACTTCTTGAATACTGCTCACCGGTGTGGGATCCATACCAGATGGGGTTGATATAAGAGATAGAGAAGATCCTACGGAGAGCAGCGCGCTTCGTTACAGGATCATTTAGTAATCGCGAAAACGTTACGGAGATGATAGATAAACTCCAGTGGAAGACTCTGCAAGAGAGACGCTCAGTAGCTCGGTACGGGCTTTTGTTGAAGTTTCGAGAACATACCTTCACCGAAGAGTCAAGCAGTATATTGCTCCCTCCTACGTATATCTTACGAAGAGACCATGAGGATAAAATCAGAGAGATTAGAGCCCACACAGAAGCATATCGACAATCCTTCTTTCCACGAACAATACGAGACTGGAATAGAAGGGAGAACCGGTAGAGGTGCTCAAGGTACCCTCCGCCACACACCGTCAGGTGGCTTGCGGAGTATGGATGTAGATGTAGATCTAGAAGGGACGTCGAACAGATGTGCAGAACTATAGAACTATATCTCTAACGTCGACCAGTTGTAGAATTTTGGAACACGTATTATGTTCGAGTATAACGACTTTTCTGGAGACTAGAAATCTACTGTGTAGGAATCAGCTTGAATTTCGAGAAAGACGATCGTGTGAAACCCAGCTCTCGCTATTCGTCCACGAGACTCAGAGGGCCATAGACACAGGTTCCCAGGTAGATGCCGTGTTTCTTGACTTCCGCAAGGCGTTTGATGCAGTTCCCCACAGTCGTTTAATGAACAAAGTAAGAACATATGGACTATCAAACCAATTGTGTGATTGGATTGATGAGTTCCTAGATAACAGAACGCAGCATGTCATTCTCAATGGAGAGAAGTCTTCCGAAGTAAGAGTGATTTCATGTGTGACGCAGGGGAGTGTCGTAGGACCGTTGCTATTCCCGATATATATAAATGACCTTGTGGATAACGTCGGAAGTTCAGTGAGGCTTTTTGCGGATGATGCTGTAGTATATCGAGAGGTTGTCACAATGGAAAATTGTACTGAAATGCAGGAGGATCTGCAACGAATTGACGCATGGTGCAGGGAATGGCAATTGAATCTCAATGTAGACAAGTGTAATGTGCTGCTAATACATAGAAAGAAAGATCCTTTATCATTTAGTATGATATAGCAGGTCAGCAACTGGAAGCAGTTAATTCCATAAATTATCTGGGAGTAGGCATTAGGAGTGATTTAAAATGGAATGACCATATAAAATTAATCGTCGGTAAATCAGACGCCAGAGTGAGATTCATTGGAAGAATCCTAAGGAAATGCAGTCCGAAAACAAAGGAAGTAGGTTACAGTACACTTGTTCGCCCACTGCTTGAATACTGCTCACCGGTGTGGGATCCGTACCAGATAGGGTTTATAGAAGAGATAGAGAAGATCCAACGGAGAGCAGCGCGCTTCGTTACAGGATCATTTAGTAATCGCGAAAGCGTTACGGAGATGGTAGATAAACTCCAGTGGAAGACTCTGCAGGAGAGACGCTCAGTAGCTCGGTACGGGCTTTTGTTGAAGTTTCGAGAACATACCTTCACCGAGGAGTCAAGCAGTATATTGCTCCCTCCTACGTATATCTCGCGAAGAAACCATGAGGATAAAATCAGAGAGATTAGAGCCCACACAGAGCATACAGACAGTCTTACTTTCCACGAACAATACGAGACTGGAATAGAAGGGAGAACCGAGAGAGGTACTCAAGGTACCCTCCGCTACACACCGTCAGGAGGCTTGCGGAGTATGGATGCTTGGACTAAAAGAAGTTAGTTTGCTTCATTGTTCGCTTTATGCGAATATAGTTTTGAATTAGCTCTTTAGCTACAAAAATGTCAAGAAATACCGATTGTATCATCACCTTTTAGTTCTTTAATTGGAAACATTCCGCACAGAATGCGCACATCAAAACTGGTGTTTAAATGACGTTTTCTTAGACTGCTAGAATTTGATTCATACGTTGTCAGGAAAGTTGTAACAGTGCATGGGATGCATGTCCAGTCAGGTTTGGGACACAATGTGCCCTCGTTTAGATAAATTTCTTGGCTCCATGTTTAGATGCTGCTGACACAAGTCAAGACCAATTTGGCCACAAGCATTACCATCTGAAAATGATCTATTCTCGAAACATATTGTTGCTCAGGATTAAAACTGGTTCGTTTATGATAATGTGGCACGCCTAAAGCAATGAGCCGCGCATTATTATGTCCGCATTGACTCAACACGGCACGTGAGATCATAAGACCAATCCGAATCCATTCCCGGATGCTAATTAGCAGAAAAGCATTCTGAACGATAATATATTTGTTTCAGCCTTTCTAATTCTTATTTCAGCATGGTGTGGGGAAACAGAAATAATAACTTGTTAGCGCACATTTTGAATACAAGTTTTACAATTTTTAAAAGTAGCCCATCACATGATTCAGGGTACATTTCTTGACGAGTAGCGATTTGTATTCGTTAAGATATCTCTACACTCTCGTCAATACTAAACAAAAAAATAAAAAATCGTGCAGACCTATTTGAAAATTAAATATTTTCGTTCTTGCCTCATCGGAAGTCTAGACAGACAAGAAGTATTCAAAAATGGTTCAAATGGCTCTGAGTGCTATGGGACTTAACATCTGAGGTCATCAGTCCCCTAGAACTTAGAACTACTTCAACCTAACTAACCTAAGGACATCACACACATCCATGTCCGAGGCAGGATTCGAACCTGCGACCGTAGCAGTCCCGCGGTTCCAGACTGAAGCGCCTAGAACCGCTCGGCCACTTCAAAAATGGTTCAAATGGCTCTGAGTGCTATGGGACTTAACATCTGAGGTCATCAGTCCCCTAGAACTTAGAGCTACTTAAACCTAACTAACCTAAGGACATCACACACATCCATGTCCGAGGCAGGATTCGAACCTGCGACCGTAGCAGTCCCGCGGTTCCAGACTGAAGCGCCTAGAACCGCTCGGCCACTTTGGCCGGCAAGAAGTATTCAAGCAAGAGCTGTGTGAGTCTTTCGTAAGCTTCTCCTAGTAGAGAAACTATAGTTCCCCAGTCTTCTGTCAGTGGATTTAAGTCTGGCATTTTATTTCCACGCTGTAGGTTTTGTGTGATGATTTAACCTAGTGTGGTTTTCACAGGCACGTCAAAACATCAGACCAACATCACTGAATCTTCGGTGGGAAATATTAGATTTGATACCAGAAATGGTCGTCATACGTTAACAGAACGTTTCGTGGAAAATATCATATATGTCACTTAGAAGCTTTTCCAAAAGAAAGGAAATAGAAAACAGATTTGACAAGAAACCATAAAGTAAATTGGCTGAATGTTATCAGGCATGTTGTCAAGCAAATTTTATAAAGCAGGCTGTACTGAATGTGATGCAACTAAAACACTTAAAGACTTCTAGCGGTTAAAGACTCATAGGATGGTGACTAAAAGTAGATACAATGCCGTCCCAGGTAGGAAGTCAAAAACATGGATTATATGAATTTATTTAAGAATAGTGAGTTATACCAGATTAATTAATTTCAGTATCTCAGAAAACGAATTGAGTAACTGATACATGTTTAGTATCACGAGCCGTGCAGTCTCAGGAATATTCCTTTTTTCCAAAAAAAATGCTTTCGGAATTATCGGTGTCACTTAGGAACGATTTTACCGATGGTTTCTATTTAGACAGCTGACCACAACGAGTGTTGATTCACAGTTCGTACAATAAGAGATATGTGAGACTTCTAAGAAATCTTCCTTTCTATAACACACGGACTGAAATATTTTGTATGGTTTCGAATGGTGTAGGAACTAATAAATTGTGCCAAAAAAAGTGTTTTAAGAGCTTGTAGTATCTGTGCAGCTTATTTGTCCACTAGAAAGTTCCTTAGGTGTCCTAGGATGCATTATAGTTAGGAAGATAGGAAGGATAGGAGGAAAGAAGGAAGACAGGTTTTATCTCCGGTCGACGACGAAGTCAGTAGAGACGGTATTTGAATTAGTTAACTAGATATGGTACCACACAGTTCCGTATTGTTTTCGTGAAGAAGTGATCACAGAGCCCAAAAAGCAGTTGCGGTGCAATATGCGCTGAAGATTATCAAAAAGAATAGAAAAGAAGGAGCTATTAATCTTGGCTATCACTAGTTAGGACGGAACGATAACGGAAAGAAGTTCATATATTGTTAAGCGGAAAGCGTTTCCCACGATCCGTCTACACACAGTTGAAGGGCTGAGCAGCAGAGGCAACAGAGAACATTGCAAAGTTTGTCTAGCTTCAGTGGTACCGCTTCACAGGGCATCAGGCGGCGTAGAACGTGATAGTACGAATGAGATGCGTAATTTAAAAACGAAAACACAACCATTCTCACAAGTGACTATCATCATAAAAAAGGTGACTGAGTGTATCAGTAGCAAAATTGGAAAGTGACAGTTATTACAACGAAAGTTTTATATTACGACATAATGCAAATAGGATTTGTGCAGTATATAGCTACAGCTCCAGGTTATTGCTCAAGTAATCGTAACCCTCTAGGGAGCCTGCAATGATGACGAGTCACTTTGCCGACTTATGGTCAAAAAGCTGCATGTGCGGCTGAAAAATCATCATATAACAATTTTAAGACTGCAGAGTCCTAAAACGTTCAAACTTTAGCGCAATCATATACAACATTGCATAAAAGAAATTCTGTACTCGTATTTTACATCGACCAGTTAATATGGAACATTCCTTGTAACATCTGCCATTTCCAAAACTTGTTTTGATGTTTTGTTCTAAATAGTGTCTTTGAGTGTGATGTGCTTTGTAAGCCAAAATCTAACTCATAATGTAGGCGTCCAGTGCAGCACCCACAACTGTATTTCAACTTTAAATATTGAAATGGTCTACCAAAGAGTGAAGAAGATTCTATAGCCGTGACACATATAAACTAATTTTAAGAATTACTGTAGCACACATTTTGTTTTACTTTATATAATTAAATACGTGCAATACTGTAGCACTACCTCTGATATGATTACATACGTCTGCACATATTGACCAGTCAACTTAAAAGTTTTGTGTAAGTAATTTATGAACGTGAAATGGAGAGGATATATTCTTTAGAGGCCGTTTTGTAAGTGGCATTGAGACTTGTCTAATATAAGCCTGTAATTCTTAACATTTAATGAGTTTTTCCTCAATAGTTATTTTAAAAAAATGGGTGAAACTGAAATATGTTGCACAGGTGTTGGTCACGTGTTGAGGGAGGTTCTTTTTATCTTAATTTTCATCCTACCGGAAATCTGGAAAACAGTAATGAAATATTACGGGAAATAATACACTCGGTGAAGCGAAATTCGCACACTCGGGCTTCGCAGGGCGACTCCTCACATGCCAGCGATAAAAAAATCTCACTCACTATATTTCGTCCGGCGAGTGCATCCAGCAGAAAAAGGGCGTTAAAGAGTGGCAATCAGGCAACACTATAACCATATGTATGGTAACTACCTCTGTAAGAACCTATTAGCTGTGCTTTATAGTTGGTGTAGTGGACAGAGTTTTGGGTGAGCATGCAGGAGGTCGAGGGTTTGATCCTGGGTTGGAGTGCTTTTTCTTTATTTGATAATTTCATTCGAACATTTCATGCTGTTTCTTAGATCACATGTATCCTAAATTTACAACATTTTGTAACGCTAAACGTAACAAATACGTGGTTAGACAAATAAGAAACAGACAGTTGAAACAAATGACCTGTCATAGGACAGAATAACTACAAAAACAATTTCGAGATGTTAAAGATGGTAGCACAGAGCAATAACACAATATCTACTTGTCATTTATACCACATATAATACGAGCGCTCAGGTGTCACACATTAGCAATCAGTGACAATAATAATGTCCATATTAATGACCACATGACCGTCACAACAGAATACGTTGTCCTCAGAACAACAGATGCTCTAAGCTCCCTGCACGTCCAAACATTGCGCAACCCACCGTATCATACTGCTCTGGACCCTCAGCAGCAAAGCTGCGTCCACAGTAACATGAGCAGCATGAACACGCGCTACTAATTCTTCCACATTCGTTGGCGGAGTAGAATGCACTTGCTCCTTCAGGTGTCCCCACCAGAAGAAATCCAGCGGATTTAGGTCAGGTGAACGCGGTGGCCATACAACTGGACCTCCATGACCGAGCCATTTCCCTGGAAATGTTCTGTCCAAATACTGTCGCACATTAATTTCAGAGTGTGGGGGTGCAACATCATGTTGGAGCCATATCCTCTGCTGAACATGTAGTGGAACATCTTCCACAGCATCAGGCAGAAAGTTTGAGAGGAATGCATGATACCTTCGTGCAGTCAACTGGTCACACAACATGTAGGGGCCCAAACACTTGTCGCCCAATATTCCGGCCCAGACATTGATCCCAAAGCGAACTTGATATCGAAGGTCTTGGGTGATGTGTGGGTTAACCTCACACCAGTGGTGGGCATTGTGCGTATTGAAGATACACTCACGAGTGAATGCTGCTTCATCCAACCATATTACGGTGTTCACGAACTAATTGTTGGCTTCCTGTTGTCGTTGGAACCATTCACAGAATTGCATCCACTGATGCCGTTCTACAAGCTGCATGTGTTGCATGAAAGCATAGTGATAGGGGTGCAGTGCCAATTCGTGCAGCACGTTAATGAGCATAACCTTACGAGACCCGCAGCTGCCTTGCTACGCTACGAGTACTTCGCTGAGGTTCTTGGTGTAAGACCTCCAGAATAGCTTCCTCAGTAGCTGGAGTATGGCGAGTCCGTGGACGACCTCTGTCACTTGACGGTGGAAGGAGAGAACCTGACTCCCGAAGGTGCAGCTCCAGATGACGAAACACATTTTCATCTGGATGATGTCGACGAGGATATCTAGCAACGGTTATCAGATGCGCCAAGAACCAGAAACATATACACGTATTCATCCTTTGTGTATGCCATACATCTTCCACACAGGTTTAGAGGTTTACAATGAGAAAATTCGATGTGTGTACACATGTACATTGGAGTCTATCATGGGTGCGTCACTCCACTCGTAACTAGTCCCTGTCTGGTGAACAGCGCGTACAGTATAAACATGCTGTCAGTCCTGTGCGCTGTTCCACCTAATGCACGTTACCGCTCTGATACATACTGTTCTGCATGATTCATCCTGACACCGCTAATTGTGAAATGTTTAGTTTCGAATTACACTGCTTCCCTAACGGTAATGGACGTGATATTTCTGCAATCCCATCAATAATAATAATAATAATAATAATAATAATAATAATAATGCATTGAGAGACTTACCAAACAGCATGCGGTTACCAGCCTCAATGTTAAAAGGCATAATTAGTGGAGCCATGGTGATAACACATACAAATAGTAATCGAGTTTGGACATTATTCGCAAAGCACGTTGCTAGTCCTGCAGATAACGTAAGGCCTTAACGAAATGTAATGGACCTGAACGGGGCATGAGTAATAGTTAGTACTAATCTGTGCGACCATTGGAGGAGGGCACAAAGAAAACAGGCTTCGTATCTAGTAGATGAAGTGGTGCAAATAAATTCACTCCCACGACGTGGAAAGGGCTTCTTTCAATGCTGACCCATCTTCCATTTCTACAACTGTAGTATGTAAGTGCAAATGTTTTCTAGAGGACCCACTGCAATCGCTGTTGACGATTAAGATGCCAGATTCCGTACCACGTGGACTACATTTACCAAATAAAGAACATGTGCCTAAACCCAGGATAGAGCCATCGACCTCCTGCATGCTAACTCAAAACTCTATCCGCTGCACCGACTGTACAGCACAACTAAAATGTGCTTACAGAGGTAGTTACCACACATGTGGTTACTGTGTTGCCATACTGGCACTCTTTAACGTCCTTTTTCTGCCGGATGTACTCGCTGGACGAAATTTTCTGAGAGACATTTTTTTATCGCTGGCATGTGAGTAGTCGCCCTGCGTAACACGAGTGCGCGAATTTCGCTTCACCCTGTATACTTCGAGGGCGTTCACCATTTTCATTCATATTATTACTATACGCGCCCATATAATGTACATAAAATACAAGATAGTCTAAGGTTATATCCAGTCGATCGACTGAAGCAAATCTTGAGTGAATAAAATATTTAACCTTACTTTTAATACACTTATTTTAATATATAATACAGTTAATGTGATATAGTTAGGTCACTGTCAATATTCTCTCTACAGTAACAGGAATGTGATCATATTCAAATATTTTTTAAGGTGGCAGATTATTTCTGACAAATGTCTAGAATAGCACATCTCTCTTTTTTTCCAAGTTGAAAAACAGGCTAACAGCTTTTAGTTCAAAAAGCATATGTTTATTATACACCAGTTATTCGCTAATTCGAATTTTCAGGTAACACCTGACTAACATCCACAAAGAAGCTACCATGCAAGAAAAGTAAAGCTTGGAAACTGTAGATATTAGGTGAGTTCACATTGTATCTGGTGGTAACAAAGGCAGAAAATTGTTATTCGCTATTAGGTGGTTTCTTTAACCTCAAACTGGGTGAAGTAGTCAGTTTGACAGTTACATTTTTACTAATCTGACGACATACTGTGTATCTATTATTGCAAAGAATTTGTCCTTCTTACGATATGTTTTGTCTATCTCTAGGTTTGTGATAGTAGGTCACACCAAACGATGTCTAGTTCAGTTGGAATGGTTTTATTTCTTATGCACTCTTAATTCTGTTTTATTGGAGATCTGAGACGAAGTTAGCGAAACGCGTCATGCGTGGACCTTCTTTAAACTAAAAAGGAAGTGCGATCAAGATGGAATATTTCACAAATTCCGTAAGCAAGAAATGTCACATTGAGAGCTCTTAACTATCGATATGTGTAAAATGTGTAAATAAGCTATATTTACACATTACTGGTGCTTATTTACTATATTGTGGTACAAATATAGAGAAAATGAAGGAGATGAGAGCATTAAGAATAATAATCAGTGGACGAGGGACACGTGGCTACTAAATTTCAAATAATCGTAGAGTTACTACCATTTGCACTTTGACGTAATATTCTACTGTCTCTATTTCCGCTACGTACTTAGTTTTTTTGCACGTGTACTAACGATTTGTTATCTGATGATGACCTAATAACTCGAATATCACTTCGCAATAAATTAAAAATATTGGAACGGCCTTAAATATAGATCTGATCGCCAACGAAGCGAACAATAATCCATTTAAATAATAATTTATGGCTGCTGCCAAATGACAGCAAAATTCAATAACCCCCATTTCCTTACAACACTCACACAACGTATCAGTGTTCCAGAAACATCGAAATTATTTGTACTATTCTCTCGAGCGCAATGTATTGAACTTATCATGACAATTGACTCATCATCCTTTATCATTACGCGTCTATCGATTATATCATTGTTGGCAACCACGAACACAGGTTCATGGTTTGATGCATTTTGTTTATAATCTAAGCAGAAAGAAGTAGAATTATAGTTTGTTAAAGCAGAGCATGTAGTTTGTAAACATATATGGTTAAAATATAACGGTTGAACAGTTATTTAAAATGTTGGGCCGTGCTGATAATAGACACTGGATAAATGTTTAATAGTCACGAGATGCACAACAACCGCCTTATTGACGCGTTTCGAATACACTCATCTTCAGAATATCAAGTGAGGGAGACGAATTCATTAACTTGCTTTTCTGAAGATGAGGGTATTCGAAACGCGTCAGTAAGTCGATTACCTTACGTCTAGCGACTATTAAACATTTATGCGGAGTCCATATCAGCACTGTTCAACGTTTTAAATTTCATAATATTAACGCATACGTTTTTCAAGACTACATTTCGGATCTTGAACAATTATTGCTCTGAATTTAATCCTTTATAAATATCAGTTTGTTAAACTAATGTGACAGTTACGGTTTTTATGTATGTTATATGGGCACATATGAATAGTGTATGTCAAAACTGGTGATTGCCTCCTCAGTATAATTTTTTTTTTTTTAATTTTCAGAGTATGTTACGACGACTTTCCCGATTTAGTGCGGAGTGAAAATCACAAAAAGCTCTCGTACATAGACTTCTAAAACCTGTTAAGTACCTATCCCTGAAGTCTGCTGTGTCTGTTCGAAAAAAATCTTAGAAAAGTCAAGAATCAGAAACTAGTATTTAGCTATTCTCAGTGCCACTTTTAACACAAACTCTGATGAAAAAGTTAGTTACATCGGTGCAAAGGTGGGTTCATCAAAGCTGACCTCTTACGCTTACAGACAGTGTACTCTGTGAGTATCCCAGGTAAACAGAAGAAGTGTGCCTCCGCAGGGGAACGTCTGTGCGCAATACGCTAGTAGCTGGCTTCAGTAACGTGCACTGTGTGTGTTGTGGTGCGAACCTCTGCATGCCGGTAGTGTCCTTTGTTCCAAGTACGTAGTGTGTACCATTCACAGACAAAACATCTAACACAAAATCCGTCAGAATAAGATGCAGCAAATTCTCTGGTGTTATTTTACACAAGCCGTGGTTTTAGGTCTATAACGAATGTGCTACTGAAATAAGTGCAATAGGACAGATGTTTGCAAGAAATGCGACTTAAGTGAGGCTAAGAGTATTTTGAATTTACAGAACAGATTCGCAAATGGTTTTGTGGCAATAGTCTCTCGGACTGTTTAAGCTTTGGTGCCCACGAGACAGACGCCGCTGCCGCTTTGTTTTGCGCAGGTGGGGAGCCTTCACAAGCGGGAAAACTGCTCGAGTTCTGCAGTCGAAAGCTTCGTTCCCTTCATACCTTCACACCATCTGTAATTTAATTTTTATATCCACTGTACTCAAACTGCTGATTCCGGCCATGTCGATACGCGAGGCGTTCCCATAAACACCTGTCCCTCCTTCCGCCAGAGGTCCACGAGTATTTACTTTCAAGTGGCCGTACAGACGAATCATGTGCGTGTAGCGGATGTTTTTTAGTATTTGATTTCATTACCCCCCCCCCCCTCCCTCCGTCCCACACAACATACCCATCCACAACCACACACACGACATCCACGCACACACAAGTAAAAATTGTGTTTGTGAAACACGAAAATTCTTCTCCACCCAATTTTTGTACACCTGTTGGAATAAGATTCATTGAAATGTGACTTTTAATAGCTAACGAGAAGTAGTGGACAAAATTTAAACGAAATAACCAGTTTACTGATATCATTCACAGAAACGTGTATGTATCTGCAAGTGATAAATTGTTCTGTGAGGGAGCTGCACTGCTTCGCTAACACAGTGCTATCGAATCGACATCTGTTGGGTCCGTAACATTTCATTTACAGTCTCGCAAGCCGAAGTTAAGCATTGTATGCTTTAACATAAAAATAATTTCGAAAACTGACGAAGTACATCTTTGCTTGCATTTCTTACAAGTCTGCACACAATGAGACCATTTGTTCCTTGTAGGAAATAGTAAGTGTTATATGGAAATCCGGAAATTTTCTCCGCGACTCGAATATTAAATGACGTTTCGACCCTGCACCGCGATATTCTGCACTTTTTAAGGAAATATATCGGCTAGACACCTTTCAACCATTATTACAGCGGTTCGGACACTAAAGCATGGATTGCTAACAGGAGGGCAGATTAGGCTTCAACTTCCCGTCCGCGACGAGGTCATTAGGGACTGAAAATAAGCTCGGAACGGGTAAGCAGGGGATGAAGAACCTTCCGCGTCTTTTTCAGAGGAACTATGCCGGCATTGCCTTAAGCGATTTAGGGAAATAGCAGAAAACCTCAGAACGTGGGTTTGAACCGCCACCCTCCAGAGAGCGGGTGGAGAGTCTCAACTAGTGCACCACCAAATTTATTCCTTAAACACGACGTTGACTGCGAATGCGTCATATATGATATAACCTCGTGTGAATATTTGTTATGTTGCATGTTGTATCAGCTGAGACGCGCGGGCAGACAACACCCTTATCGAGAAATAAATAAACGTAAAGTAATTCGCGTAACGAACGTACGATTTACCCGAACAACAGCGGAAACATCTTTGCGACAGGAACGTAACAACTGACTGCAATCCCTGGAGTATTGGTTAAGTCACTGAAGTCGCATTCAAATCGCCACCCGAGCACCTCATTCTAGGTTTTCCAAGAGTCTCTAAATCGCAGAAGGAAAATGCAGCGCTAGTTGCTTCTAAATGGTTACGGTTATTGCCTTCTCCTAACCGAGCTTGTGCTAACTACCTCGCCGTCGAAGGGACGTTAAGCCATAATCGTCTTTCCTTCGCCTTAAATCCCAAACCATTGTTATAGTATAAGTATTTTGTCCCCATCTAAAATTAAAATTATATTCAGCACGCTTCACTTTAATATCAGCAGATTGCCTATAGTAAAGTACAGGAACCCTTACGTTGTGCAATTCGTTTACAAAGATCCTATTCAAAGAAAGATGATTCGAAGAAAGCGGATGAGCATTTTTTAAAATAACTTAATGTATGCGTCAGTCGACGCAGATTATAGGCTTCGCTTGCCTTCTCTCGATCTGTCATGGAATTTGCTGAAAATTTGGTTTACACTATCTTCACTACCCTCCCTTCCTCAAAGCGCAGCAGAATGAAAGGAGCACTCCTTCGATGCCCAGGAGTAGTCTCCCATTCAGGCGCACAACATTGAAATTTGGCTTAAAGGTGCGTACAGCCTTTCTCTGTAATCGTGCAGTAGCGTGTTACCCTGAGACGTCATACTGGAGCTCGACGACGCTTCAAACAGTAATGTCTCGACACTAGGGAAAGAAAACTCATAGCTCTGAAGTCCATATGACGTGTAATGTGGATTTGATGGTATGGCATTGAAACAAAATTCCACCTAATTCTGCGTAACGCCACTGTGAACGTGTTTCGCGATTGGAGGCTCTTTACAGCCAATCTTACCCACATTTCATTTCTTCTTTTGACGTGTTTGCGATGGAGGTCAGAACCGCGACGCCCATTATTGAAATCACGCGGTGTTCTTGCGAGAGGCCGATAAGAACGTTCCAGACACACCGCTATTCAGAATCGCCACGAAAAGGCCTCGGGGGATGGGGATTACACTGGGGCGTTGGTTCCCACAGATTTCGCGGTCGAAAACGACAGTTCTCAGTGCAATAAACAACATGACGTTATTGACAACCTTTGACACTCTGATACCCTGGGACGTTCCAACCCTTCTCTAAGGACATTGAAAGTGATCGCACCCCTTTGGAGTGCAGGACGACAGCAATTTTTGCTCTTGTGTACAGATTGGAACCACTAGAGACCGTTCAGAAACACAGAAACATACGACGAAATTTAAATGTGATTCGAAGGAGAGAAAGGTGCTTATTGTTATCGAGCCCACTTGTTTGACGTCCTTCTGTTGTGTGATAACGGAGGGGTGCGACATCGATACACGCACGAATAAAACAGCAAAGCGTGCATCTGAGGTCTGTCAGTTCAACAAAGCATTCGGTGACACCCTTCCACCTTTATTGAAAATTTTAAAGGCGAACGTGTAGAGAGACAACATTTAAAGGAGTCCGAGATGCTAGTAGCTAGGCAGCTTGAATCTCAGGGGTTTTGAGAGTTTGCAGATACTTAGGACTACTTTACAGGTTAACTCTGGACACGTTCATTTTTAAAATTCTGAATAAAGGTGGCCCGGTGCCAGTGAGAGTTTTGCCAACTGGGAGAGCCTAGAGGGACCCAATGCCATTTCATTCAGGCATGTGTCAGTGTCGCAGCTCCACAGGCGGATGCGAAATAGGAGTGCTCAAATAGCATAAAAACCATTTGCTGCTTCAGATCATCTTCAAATTCCGTCGAATGGTTTTGATCGGTCTCTGGTGTTTCCAGCCTATACACGAGAGAAAAAACTGGAGTCACGCTGTGCTACAGAGGGTGTGACAACATTCAATGAGGATGCAGCTCCTCAATGTCCTTAGGGAATGTCTTCCTGTTGCTCATCGCGCTGCAAACTGTCGTTTTGACAGACAAATGTGTGGGAATCAACGCCCCAAGGAAACAGGCCTTTTCGTGGCGACTCTGAGCAGGAGTGTGACTGCACGTTTTCCTTGGCCACTCGTAGGAAAACTTTGCGATTTCAGCGCTGAGCGACGCGTTTCTGACCTCCTTTGCAGGAGGATGAAAAGAACGGATGAAATTGGAATAAGGGGGCCTGTTATGACATTCCCGTCGTGTGACGCGTTAAACGGTGGCGTTGGGCAGGAATGTGGTAAAATTTGGTGCCGATGTGACATCACGTCACACGAACTTCCGAGGTGTGTTTTTTTTGTTTTTTAGCATGTGTTGACACCTTGCTGTTTGTAGGTCGCCGAGCCAAAGGGTGCCGTCGCAGGGCGCCACGCTTTTCACCATCGCACAGGAACGTCGTAGGCACGTTTGACGCAAATTTCATACTTACGCGTGGCAGTGGGAGAAAATTACGGGATTTCGAAAAAGCGATACTTTAAATATGTTGCGCAGTGTGCAGATGAGCACGAGTGTAAGTGGACGAGTCATTACTAACACTGAAAATGGTGTCAACGTTTTGACGAAAGACACGGAGCATCACAGCGGCCTGCTTACACTCAAAATACCAGTAATCAAACGAAATGTAACACTCTTACGAAGGACAAGGTGCTTCATTGTTTGGACAAACTTCGTCAGAACGACGGATGCCAAATAGACCGCGAACACGTAAATACGTTAACTTGTTGGGAAAGATCGACGTCGACTGTTGACTGCAGTGAACCGGCGCTTAACTCGACGGGTAGGTACGTGTGCTAACTTCTCGTATCGTTGTTGGCTACTATAGGCGAAATTTGTCGGACGCGATGCTAGGGTGTAGGCAAGAAGTGTGTGGGAGGCGGCGCGTCTGGCTCGGGGCAGGCTGCAGGCTGCGCGCTGCTGCGGCGCCGGCTGAGGGGGCGCACCCACCTCCCGCCAGGCGGCGCTGGCGCAGGCTGGTGACGCCGTCGCCGCTCGTGGGGCTGGCCGCCTCCTCTTCCTCCTCGGGGATGGTGTACACCTCGCCCGGGCTGCGGTCCAGGAAGGCCCCCGGGCAGGGGCCGGCCGCCGCCTCGGGGCCGGGCTGCGCGCCGCCGCCAGCCTCCTCGTCGTCGTCGTCCTCCTCCTCCTCCTCCTCTTCCTCGTCCAGCTCCTCGCCGCTGCCGTCCGACTCGTCGCTGTCTTCGGCGTCGGAGCCTCGGGCGTCCCGCGCGCGGGCCGCGGCCTCCTGCTCGGGAGTGGGAGCGGGTGCGTGGGCTCGGGGCGGGGGAGGCAGGGGAGGTGGGGGCGGCGGGGACGCGGGGGGCGACGGGCTGGGGGTGGCGGGATACTCACGCTGGCGCTCTTCGCCTCGCTGCGCCGGCTCCCTTCTCATATCCTTGACGCGCATGTGCGACTCCCACGCCTGCAACACACATCGCAACACTTTACCTAATCTCCTGCTCTTTGCCTTTCTCTATTTTGTTTTAATAGGGTATAGATAGTTAATTGAGCACCAAAATGCCAACATTTACGTCTATATCTTAACTATTCCCACAAATGTACACTGACGGGAAAGAAATCGCGACACCAGAAAGTAACTGATATAAAGTAATGACATTTCCTGAATATATTTGCCTAGGTCAGATATGTAGGTGATTGACATTGTAAGATCGCAGGTTAATGTAAGCATGAGATAAACCATTCCAAATGTGAAATGCTGCTACGTTAATAATCGGTGTAACCGCCAGAATGTTCAATGGAAGCATGCAAAGGTGCATGCACTGTGTTGTACAAGTGCCGGATGTCAGTTTGCGTGGTGGACTTCCGTACCTGTTGCACTCGGTCGGTCAATACAGGGCCGATTAATGCTGTTTGTAGATGAAGCTGAAGTTGTCATCCGATGATATCCCACATGCGCTCGGTTAGAGACAGATCTGGTGATCCAGTACACCGAGGGAACATGTCGATACTCTGTACAGCCTGTCGGATTACAACAGCGATATGTGGGCGATCGTTATCCTGCTGGAAGGCAGACCCCGAAATAGCAGCACAACGAGTCGAATCGTCGGAATGACGTACAAATTTGTAGTCAGGGTGCGTGGGATAACCACGACAGTGCTCCTGCTGTCATATGAAATCGCACCCCAGACCGTAACCCAAGGCACGTGTCCAGTGCGAATAGCACGCAGACTGGTTAGTTGCAGGCCCTCAACTCGCCCCCTTCTGACCAACTCAGCCGTCACTGGCCCTGAAGCAGAACCAGCGTTCATCAGAAAACATAACAGACGTTCACCCTGCCCTCTAATGACCTCTCGCCTGACACCACTGGAGTCGCAAATGGCGGTGGTTTGGAGTCAGTGAAATGCACGCTGCAGGGCGTCTGATTCGGAGCTGTCTTGGAAGTACCCTATTTGTAACAGTTGGCTGTGTCACTGTGTTGTGAACTGCTGCTCAGATAGCTGCGGCAGATACAGTACGATGCGTCAGAGCCATACGCCGAACACGGTGGTCTTTCCTCTCGGTAGTTCTATGTGACCGTCCGGAACCGGATTCCAGAGACCGTACATTCTCGTGACTACCCTGCCAGCAATTATGTACAGTGTCTACATTCCTGCCAAGTCTTCCTGCAGTATCCCAGACGGAACATCCAGCTTCTCGTAGCCCTATTACACGATCTCGTTCAAACTCAGTGAGGTGTTGATAATGGCACCTTAAAGGCAGTCTTGATTACCATCAATTCACCAAGTCCAATTTCAAAGGTAACTAACCCTCGCGACCACTACAGCGCGAATTTAAAGAAAAACTGATTAGCATCTTCATAGTGGCGCCACTCTTTGAATAGACATCATCTTTCAAATATACACACATCAAAAAAGTTTTGCATCACCCCAGTTCCCAGAACTCCTGAAGATAGACGTTGACTGTGGAACTGTATCACAAACACAGTTCCTTTAACGATTCAGCGATGTCACTAAACCCACCCAAAAATGTAAACAACAATGCATGAACAGCGCCTATTAGACGGTGCGGGTCCGACAGCCCATCAGTTCCAGTCATTCCACCAGGAAGGAGGTACACGGCTCGTGTTGACTGTAGTTCAACCATGCCAAGACGGTCAATACCGCGGTTCGATCGCGTCCGCATTGCTACTTTGTGCCAGGAAGGGCTCTCAACAAGGGAAGTGTCCAGGAGTCTCGGAGTGAACCAAAGCGATGTTGTTCGGATATGGAGGAGATACAGAGACACAGGAACTGTCGATGACATGCCTCGCTCAGACCGCCCAAGGGCTACTACTGCAGTGGATGACCGCTACCTATGGATTATGGCTCGGAGAAACCCTGACAGCAACGCCACCATGTTTTTCGTGCAGCCACAGGACGACGTGTTACGACTCAAACAGTGCGCAATAGCCTGGATGATGCGCAACTTCACTCCCGACGTCCACGGCGAGGTCCATCTTTGCAACCACGACACCATGCAGCACGGTGCAGATGGGCCCTACAACATGCCGAATGGACCGCTCAGGATTGGCATCACGTTCTATTCACCGATGAATGTCTCATATGCCTTCAACCAGACAATCGTGTACAGCAATCTGGACCACCACCACTGAAGGTCTCGCTGTATGGTGGTACAACATGCAATGTGTGCTTTTCATGAGCAATAAAAAGGGCGGAAATAATAGTTATGTTGATCTCCGTTCCAGTTTTCTGTATAGTTTCCAGAACCCTCGGAATCGAGGTGATGCAAAACTTTTTTTAAGATGTGTGTAAAAGCACGCCTACTAACTTTCGTTTATATCGCACACCACAACTCCTTCTTGCCGTTGCGATTTCTTTCCGTCAGTGTGTATTCTAATTATTTCTCATTTGGTTTTGAAGCTCTTGCAACAAATCGGATCCTCCTGTTATGCAGCCAACTTTTTCTTTATATAAACCCAAACATATTTCAGCACGTCTCCCATTATAATCCTGCAAAAAACACTCCTGACATTCTAATGTACATCACTATTAGTCTGTGAATGTCAGCATGCATTGCCCCATTTAAAAAGTGTACGTTGGCACAAAAAATACACTTTCTGAGTGTTATCACAATCTGTTTATTGGCTAACAATATCAGCTCCTGACAAACAATCCATTCTGTGAAAACCTTACATTAATAGCACTTTCCATTTCCACATTATCTGTGGTGCAAGTTTTAGGCGATTCACCCAGTATACTTTACAGTTTTCAATCTGTAATACACTAAGAGAGAGAGAGAGAGGGGGGAGGGAGAGAGAGGGAGAAAGTGGGAGAGAGAGAAACATGGATATCGTCCCAAATTCCGTCCAATTGGAGCCCTAGATAGTCAAAATCCCCAGCTGGTTGGAGAGCCCTGCCCTTAATGCTCAAAACGTTCTCAATTAGGGAATGATCCGGTGACATAGTTGGTCAAGGTGGGGTTAATGAACTACGAAGACAAGCAGTAGAAACTCCCGCTGTGTGCGGGCGGGCATTATGTTGCTAAAAGGTAGTCTCAGAATGGCTTGCTATGAAGCGCAACTAAACGGGGTGTAGAATATTGTCGACGTACTGCTGTGATGTAAGGGTGGGATGCCAACCTGACTGTCACCGCCATACGCCACGACAACGAGGAGTGATTATGGACCCTGCAACCACGTCAGGAGGCTGACAACCTAACGAGCCAGTCTGGCTCAGGAGGACATCCGCCCACTCTGTCAGTCGATGCCAACCCGAATAACTGCTTGGATGAGGCCCAGAAGTCCACTAACGCGTAATTGACTCTCCCGGTTTATGAAGCCCTTTTGCTTGAAAAAATTATCCAATTTTTCTGAAATTCTAATCGATTGTTTGTCCGTACTAGTACAGCACATCTACCGATTTAGGTCCCATACGGATAATTCCTTCGTGGTGCGTCGCTATTTTTTATCTTGAAGTGTATATACAGATTTAAAGGTCAGCATGCAGGGGGTAAAAAAAACTACGTATACAAATTTGTTGTAGAGTTGTAAGGTGGGGTGAAAATAACACTTCGGTTATCTGACACAAATGCCACACGGGTAGTGTTTCTCCGCTATGGGCCCTCGAAGTGTTTGGCGCTAGACTTTCCTAAGACCAAAGTTCGTATTTGTTTTGACTGCTTCGCACGCAGCACATTAAGACTGGAATCTGATTTGCAAGAAAATTACATCTTACTGCTAGGAAGGGTGTGTTTTCATCACTAGTAGTAGTGTCCACGTTCCTGGATAAACAGTTACATTACTATTGTTTATGTTATGCCGAATTTACGTGAAAGTTTCTACTAATGTTTACAGGTTCTTGATCTCTGATTGCACTCTAATCGAGTTGGCTGACGTGTACATAATTTATGTGGAGGCACGATACAACTGCCGAGATTGCTGGAGCCTGTATCCAGAACGAATTCTAGATAGGACGTTATCAAATCATGTCACATCTCGAAGACTTGAAGGCCGTCTTCGTGAAACAGGATCCGTTACACCAACCCAATGGAAAACTGGTAGACCTCGCAGTGAGCGAACTGTTCAGTTTGAGGAAGCTGTGTTACAGTGAACTGAGGATGACCCCACCAACAGCTCATTATCCATAGCCAAGAAACTAAATGCCACAAACGCTAATGTGTAGAATATCTTGGACGAGACAGGCATGCAGCCATTCAAGTATCAGCTGACGACTTCCCCAGTGTGTGGAATTCTGCCAATGGTAAATAAACAGAACTTAAAACATCCCTGACATCCAAATGTGTGATTTGTTTACTGACGAAGTTGCCTTCATAAGGGAAAGATTATTCAGCGGCCACAATAGCCATGTCTGGGAGTTGTAAATTCTAAGGGAACATGAGTGCTTTACCATCAACATAGACACACCACAAAAGTGTGGTCGCCATTGTTCACGACCATCAGATTGGACCACATCTTCCGTCTAGTGCGTTCGGTGGAAGAAATAATCATCTCCGAAAAGTACTATCGGAAATATTGCAGAATGTCCCACTATCAGTCACGCAACGATTATGGTTCCAGCATTATTAGGTTCCACCACGATTTGCTGTTGATGTCAAAGAACATTTATTCAATATTTCCTCCAGCTGTTGGATTGGGTGGGGTGGGCCAGTACCGTGGTCATCACATTCTCTCGACTTCACTCTTATCGATTTCTCTTTTGTTTGCGGGGGAGGGGTGGGCGGTGTAATGGGGTGGGGGTGATGAAGTATTTGGTGTATGAGAGACCAACAGACACTCCAGAAGAGCTGGTTCTTCATTTTACTAAGGCTGCAGCCATTACACTGCCTGCTGTGGGACACGTTGCATTGTCCTGCTAGTAGATGCCATTGTCCCTAGGAAAAACAACTGCATGTAGGGCTGGATATGGTCCCCAAGGATAGATGCACACTTGTGTTGAGCCACTGAGTCTTCCAGAATGGCGATATCATGCAGAGAATGCCGCGAAAGCATTCCCCAGACCGCTACTCTCTCTTCTCCGGCCTGCACACTTTCGACGATTGTTGCAGGGCCGTGCACGCCAACGGCCATATGGACAACAGAGAATAAAAAGTGATTCATCTGAAAAGCCCTCCTGTCGCCACTCAGTGGACGTCCAATTCCAGTATTGGTGTGCAAATTCCAGCCTTCGTCGCCGTCAGCATGGGCACATGAATTAGTCACCTTCTGCGAAGGTCCATATGCAGCAACGTCCGCTATAGTCATTGAGGTCAATTGGTCTACAGTTGTACGTCTGTTCGCCCGCTCACATGTCCGCAGCCGTCGTTCACCCCTGTCATCTATGGCCCATGATGCGAAACTTAGCCGTTTCGGAAATGCTTCCATCCTTGCCCCGAAAGCCAATGAGCATTCCATTTTCGGCGTCTGATAAAGCGCTCCATTTCCGCAGTATGACAAGGAATGCACTGCTTTCCGCGTACCCCGATACCGTTTATATACCCTCCACTGCGACTGCTGTCATCTGCCGTGCGAGAGTGCTTATTTGCACCTTGACGTCAAACATGGATTGGCAACACTTCACCATTCATAAAGTGGTCGAACAGTGGACTCAGTCGTGCCTATGTAGTTTCTACGACGGATACTGTTCCAGGTGATAGGGAACGTGAAACAAAACTCTCAGGAAATAAGCAGTCAGTCCGTAATTGTAGCCTATTATTTAGCTTTTCTACGCAACAGAATCCCTGCATTGAAGTCGCTGTTATTTTCAAAGGAAGCTATTGCTAGGAACTTAGCACTTCAACTTTGATGGATTTGCACTGGAACGTGAAAGAACGACAGTTCCGCTCGATATGCTTGGACGCCAACTACCGCAAAAAGAGCTCACCAATTCTGTTATATGCCTCATTGAGCTCCAGTCGTGGAGCAGAGCGGAGTTCAGTGGCAGCAGCTCTCGGTTTGTACACAGATTATATTCACCGTTTATTTTAGTGGTGCTTTAATTGTTTCTGAGTAGTAGTAAAAGGTAGCGTTTTATTTATGTGTTTTTAGCAGTGCTAATTATTTTGTTGTGGGAGTTTGCGTGATTTTGATCGTCTGTGTAAAATGCGTTAACTTTGTACTGTAGTTTTCCGCCGCTGTAAAGTTGATGTAGCTTTATTTCCCTTATTTCTGCGACTTTTGCGGCCAGCCTCTTTTTTCTCAGTCTCTGATGATTGGTCTTGAAATTTATTCGTGATGTAGTATAGTTTTTATATACGAAGAAATGGATACAGATTGTGAATGTTGTGTCCAGACACTAAAAGTATTGGTCACTGACTGGAAACGGTTAGAAGCTGCATTGCTGCCATAAGCTGGGGCGTTCTTGGGGCAGCGCTGGAGAAAGCTGCAACATCTCTGGTGCCTTGGAATCCCTTGGCTACGTCAGAGTCGCTGTTTCTACTTGCAGGTGTGTGGTGGACTGTGGTAGATGCGCGGACCTCTTGGCGGAAGGCCTGGCCGCACGACTGTCCCCTTACACCTTAGCGACAGGAACGAAGTGCTGCAAATGTTGACAACACATCTGAGCCAGCGGCGGATGCCTCGTCTGTTGGGCCAGTGGCCTATTTTGTGCCAAGTCTGGTCAGTCGCAAAGGCTGGGTTAGTTGGTCCAGGAAACTTCTACTTTAGGCGCGTAATGGAGCCCCTCAGAAAAATAGCAAACATATAGGGAAAGTAAGTCAGTTTTCAGTCGGTATGTTGACCGGGAGGTCTCGTCTGAGATGTGGATGAGGCTCTGCAGACGGCTGTTGAACGGAATGTGTGCAACCGGCTGTGAATAGTGGCCCATGTTTGCACGAACGACGCTTGTCACCTGGGTTCTGAGGCTATCCTCGGCTTCTCCAGGCGGTTGGTTGGATTGGTAAATGCAGTTCGCATTGTACGTGGAGTGCACGCAGGGCTCACCATTTGCAGCATCGTACGCAGTGTCAGTCACGGTTCTCTGGTTTGGAGTCGAGTTGAAGGTCTAAGCCAGAGTCTTAGTTCTACGACAATCTCGAATACGAATTTCTCGACGTACGCTATTGGGCTAAGAATCGTAAGGCACCCTTTAGAAGGTCAATACTGCACTACTCGGGCAGTGCAGTACTACTCGGGTAGCAGAGTACGTTTGTAGCGCACATTCGGAGTTTTTAGGTAAGAGGGACCATTATTTATTGTCAATAATGAAACGCCTGCTGAAATCAAAGACAGATCAGGCACTAAATTTAATATTAGTAACCTGCAGAAGCATCCATTGAAAGGTCCCAGAATTAATGTCGCTAATTAAAGGTAATAATAACTACACATAATTGAGGATGGGAAATTAACTCAGACCGGGAATGAACTGCACTGAAATTCTAAATTCAGATTTGGATATACAGGGTGACTTTTTTCCCATCGTGTACAAACTCTAGGGATTGGCCGATGAGAGGATACGGAACAAAAATGGTCTAATGAACTTATGCCCGGAAATTCACCAATGGTGGTGGCGTATTTACTATGGTGAAGTAGTCTATAGTATTACAGATTCCGAATGTGAAATAGTCTGGGTAAAGGTAAGCATCAATGGCGGGTCGAACATTGTAGCCAGATTCTTTTATAGACCAGCTGCATCAGGAGTCGTACTGTCAGTGATTCAAAGACAACTTGAGGAACAGCACAAGTAAGTTTCCTGGTCGTGCTATTGTAATGAGGGGACACTTCAACTCGCCAGCTATAGACTGGGAACCGTTGCATTAAAAACCGGTGCCTGAAAAAGGGATTCGTGTGAGATTGTTCTCAGTGTGATGTCTAAAAATTATTTCGATCAGATAGTTAACAAACAGATCCGAACTTTTCGGATCAGTTAACGCCGGGGAGGAAAACAGTGAACATAAGGTTGTGACAGCGTTACAAGAAATGTTAAAAAGGTAGGAAAATATTTTTGGCATTTTATCCATTTTCCGTCTTTCCTTAGTTGCTTCAAAATTCATGAATCATTCCATCTTTGCAACTAAATGAAAGACACTTTGTTTTTTGCCAGAAGCGTTTCTTTCCTGTTAATTGTGAAGCATCATCAGTGACCTGTAATACTTGTTTGTTTTATGTGTACAGTAAATGAGTTTCATAGTAATTACAAGTATGTTACTATATTACATTTTCTCTTGTTATTCTCTTGTTTTTTGAATTAGAAATAACTTTTCTAGCACAGCAACGGCCTTGCCGCAGTGGATACACCGGTTCCCGTCAGGTCACCCAAGTTAAGCGCTGTCGGGCGTGGCCAGCACTTGGATGGGTGACCATCTGGGCCGCCATGCGCTGTTGTCATTTTTCGGGGTGCACTCAGCCTCGTGATGCCAATTGAAGAGCTACTTGACCGAATAGTAGCGGCTCCGGTCCCAGAAAACCATCATCACGACTGGGAGAGCGGTGTGCTGACCACCCGCCCCTCCTATCCGCATCCTCAATGAGGATGACATGGCGGTCGGATGGTCCCGATGGGCCACTTGTGGCCTGAAGACGAAGTGCTTTTTTCTAGCACAAGTTTCGTAAGATTAAATTGTCATTTGGTGTAACTTACGATTTCTGATGTTGGTAATCCATTCGTGTACTGGAGATGTATTTTACTGGTCTGTAGAAACGATCTAATTAAAAATCCAAATAAGTTTTGGTCTTACGTTAAGTCAGCAACCGGATCGAAATCATCTGCACAGTCATTCGGTGACCATACTGACACCGAAACAGAAGATACAGAAAGAAGGCCGAAATACTTAATTCGCTCTTCCGAAATTATTTTATCGGGGAATGTCGTAATAGATTGCCTCCTTTGAATCTTCGTACGAATAGTTAAATGACAGTTTTTGTGATAAGCGATCGCGGAATAGAAAACCAACTAAAACTGCTCAACAATGGAACGGCAACTAGTCCAGACTGGATGCCTGTGATGTTCCACAGAGATTATGTGAAACAACTTATCCCCTTTCTAGCAGCAGTTTATCTTGTGTCACTGAAGCACGAAGGGTGCCTCGCGATCGGAAAAGTGGCAGGTCGCTCCCCTTTGCAAGAAAGACGTCGGACAGACGCGCATAATTATAGGCCTATATCATGACGTCAGTCTCTTTTAGAATGTTTTATGCTCACGCATTACGACACTTTTTGGAGAACGAAAATCTCTATAAAATAAGCATACTTTCCGCAAACAGATATCTTGTGAAACCCGTCTCGCTCTCTTCGTCCATGAGATCCAGGGCACTGTAGAAAAAGGCGCTCAGGTTGATGCCGTCCCCCATGATGTGGTACAGTTCCACACTGACGTTTAACCAACAATATACGGGCTTACCGAGTATCAGACAGTTGTGTTGTCCGAAGAGCGAGGTGCCAAGCGAGTATGGTATCTCGGAACGCAACCACAAGAAAAAATAGTCACTGAAAGCCGTATCGACGAATGGGCGACACCGGCGTAACCACGCCTAGAAACGTTTCGCTACGCCGCCACATCGGGTCTTCTACTTAAGCATGACGAAAGTACGGCTCGGCCCAGTCCGCGATCATCGAGTAAAACGACAGCATCGTTTTCTAGTAGGTCAACTGTGTGATCAATGGATCAGGCAGAACTCAACAAGAAAGTTATTGTTAAATTTACTCTGAGTGAGAGTCTCGTAATGTAACTGTATCGAGTGATACGTTAAACTTCAGGGTCAGCTGTAAATACTCATGACATTCTCATGGAAATGGATTGTAAAAAGTTTAGTAATTCATCTTACCTATATTGTAATAAAGTGAAATAATATTTTATACGCTGTAGAACTCACTCGGTCTCCTCCCGGAGCAAAAGAAAAAGAACCCACCGTTGCACTGACGAGTGCATTTTCGTCCGGTACAAAACGCACCAGGATTGTGAATAGATACAGAACTTCTTTGAAGACAAAACTCAATACGCCATTCTTACCAGAAAAAAACCGACACCGTGAAGCTATTCGCGGACAATGCTGTTGTCTATAGGGAAACTGCAATGTCAGAATATTGTAACGAAATGCAGGAAGACCCGTGGAGGATCAACGATTGGTGTAGAGACTAACAACTGACCCTGAACGCAAATAGATGTAGCTTACCGCGCATAAAGAGGTGAATAAATCCACTGTTGTCCGATTACACTAACGGCGACGAATCGATGGAAACGGTAACCACGGTAAAATGCCTAGCGATAACCATTCGGCGCAACCTAAAGTGTAATGACCACACAAAGTAGTAATTGGAAAAGCAGATGCTAGAGTGAGATTCACTGGGGAAGCATCTTAAGGAAGTATAATTCATCCACGAAACACTCGTACGGCTGATTCTTGAGTACTGTTCATCAGTCTGAGAGCCTTGCCGAGTAGGATTAATACAGGGTTTTCGGAAATACTCGTTAAAAATTCTACGATTTGTAGAGATGAGTGAGTACACAATAGTTTGAATAAGAACCCATTCGCGGAAACGTTCCGTTTCCTTGCTACAGTCGTTTGAAAACGCGTTTTCTAGGTATGCAACAGGGTAATCATGATGTCGGGGGGGACGGGGGGGGGGGGATGGGGGCTGGTTACATCGTATCTGCTGATGTCATTTGTCGTCTATCCTACCCCTCTGATCTGGTTCGAGTCTCATTCACGTGTCTGTGAGTGTTAGAGCAACACTGCTGAGTGCATGTCTGCAGAATACACCCACACGATCCTTCTGAATGGGGAAGCTCACGGTAATGACGTGATGTACAACGCTTATCTAGTAGCGTCTGCCATTGGAGTTTGTTGGGTATCTCGGTAACGCTCCCGCGCCGAGTAAACTCTCCCGCGCCAAGTAAACGATCCCGACTTGTCACATGTATCAAGATCGTTCTGCACAAAGTCCGACTCCATCGCGTACCCTTTTTGCTCCAATTACGCAACGGGCTCAAGAAAGGGCACCTTCACCGTCAAAAGGCGTGACTTTGGTGCTCCAAGAAACAGCCGCACACATGGATTGGAAGAGGCCGTATTGCATAACGTTGAAGAGAACCCGTGAACGAGCGCACGAGCAAGTTTTTGCCTATTAAAGAGTGGAATTATAAAACAAGTGATGTACTGGGTCACGCCTAAGCAACTACTTGAAAAAGTGGTCGTATTACCAACATGTTCTCGAATGACCCTAACATGGAAATGGTACGTTGCCAGTCACAGGTTCCTCTTTAAAATGTAATGTACTCTACAAGTCCTGTAAGTTTGTAATGGGAATTTCCGAACATCCTGTAGAAGGAACAGAGAGAATAGAACGAGAAACGGCGGGATCGTTTACTCGGCGCGGGAGCGTTACCGAGATACCCAACAAACTCCAGTGGCAGACGTTACAAGATAAGCGTTGCGCATCACGTAAAGGTTTACTGTTGAAATTCCGAGGGCGTAAGATTCAAGCAGAGTCGGACATATACTAGTCTCTGTCATGATCTGATAAAAACACATGTAGCAGACTTTTCAATATTGATAATTACCAAAACTGCATTGGGAATGCATTTGGCAGAAAGCGGCCACACTGTAGGCAATATTGAGAGTCGAATGCTTACTGTACACAGGACAGAGAAAGGTCGCGCTCTCGACTTGTTGGAGGATTAAAAAGCATAAGCCCACTAGAGTACCCAACACCTACTTTGCTTTGTTTGACAACGTACTACGATAACCAATTTTTTTTTTTTTTTTTTTCTTTATTGTATTTCAATTCCCCATCGGGGCGGGCTGGCAGCAGCATATGCGCTGCTCTTCAGCCGAAAGACATAGAGCGATACGATAACCAAATATGCCTCGCGTATTTATAACTAGCCTTGCATGATGATTTATGTCGAGAACAGTAGGCATTTGCCTTACTTCCATACATTAGTCGTTCTAATCCTGTAACTGATTATGTCCTACCTATTCATAGAATGTATGACCAGACTATATAATTTTATTTATTGACTGTTAATATGTTGTTTAAACGTTTTATGTGGGAGACATATCGCGATGTATGTAAAGCCCTCTAGTGGCTAAGTTCTTACGATCGGTGGGCGCCTACATAACATCCTGGAGGTCGACCCAACAGAGGGCGCTGATCATTGACCAGTCTTTTTTCAGCTGTCATATAGACATTTATCTTTCATAGGTAATTTATAGGTTGCTACAGGCAATGTTTTACGTATATTAATTTTTGACAGTAAATTCACCATAAAAGGGTCGGACCTATTATCTTCATATATTTCCTTTTAGTAATTTTATATGGGCAACTGTATTCGTCTTTTAGTGTATCACAATTGGTTTCTATGTTAGTTATCAATATTTAAAAGTCTGCCACGTGTATTTTACCTAAAGTGTTTTTATCAGATTGTGTTTTTGCGTAAATGATGACTACATCTAAGCCCACAGTAGCGACATCTAGGTAGGATCTAGGCGAACAGATTTCTGGTAGCTACGGTACTTCAGTAGCCAGTAGCAATAATGACTGTGTGGACGATGTGGCGTATTCTACACCTTATTTTAGATCTATGTGACGATGCGCTACTGACTATATTTATATGTTTTGACGATGCCATTATGGCCTTATCACTTTAGGACACGGTGTAAAAAAGGTACGTTTTACCGTATTTTATCTGTACATTTCCCTGGTTGTATGATAGTATATTGTGATACGTACTGCTGTATTGTGTTGAAAGACACACTGCACATTAGGTGCATATATTTGTATAGTGTAGATCTGAGGATGGTCATTACGGACTGAAACCGGTCATCGTCAAAAGAATTGATATTATGATCAAAGAATGGAATAAAAAACATTTGTCCAATGGAACATCTTTGGAAATAGTTAAACGTCAACTTCACTCCACCTCCCAGCGTCCAACATCACTTCCTTCTCTGATATCGGCTCTTGAGGAAGAATAGGCGGTCATTCCCACACAGACAGCGACATCTAACTGAAAGTGTTCCTCGCAGAGTTCAGTCATCAGAAAGGGAAGGGTGGGCACACCCCATATTAATGTCCACTAACAGGTGTTCGGGTCCTTTTTATCAGATTGTGTACTATGCATACTGTTATGTTAAGTCACTAAGGATGTCTTGTTACACGTAAGAGACAGCCTGACGGCCTAGTCGTGCCAGTGAAAATAAATGTATAAATTAAAGACGTGTTCAGATAAACATAAATTCAACATAAATTCAAAATTGGCAAAGCCATTTGCAGCGATAAGATATTCTGGAAATAAATATGATGAATTAAACAAGATTAGAGTATTTCTTCGATGAATGGAATTCCAAACAGTTTCTATCCAAATAAAAACATCAATTGTATTGGTTAGTGGACAAGAATCACGGGCTAGTCACTGACTGATGATATAACAAACACTTCCTATGGGTGGACACCAGGTGAATAGGAGAACCACGTAAAAAGCTACATACATCGAAAAAAGAAGTCTCGACATTCCTTGCAATTCGTGTTCTGTAAAAGAGTAGCAGTAAACGTAACTGGCGACAACACAGGAATCACGTATGGTATCCTATAACACCCACTACACTGACACCAGTCTTTCGTGTGGCATAACTTTGGATAATGCTCTCTTAAGAAACGGCCTTCGTTTCTCTACCAGATGAGGTGTACTTGGATAATCTTTGTAGTCCAAATTGAAGCAAGGTCTGTTGAAAAGCTGACTTGTTATTAACCCGCATGCCACGGTCTGTATTGGCAACTGTCAACTGTTGCCGGAGGCGTTTTTAGTAAGAGGTGTCTTTTATGTAGCAATGGTCCAGCCTGGTACCTACAGTTGATATGAAGAGATATTTTAAACATTACTGGAGAATAATTATTCTAGAAACTATGGGAGAACTGCCCGATGTTCGTCACTTCTGCTCACGACATTTCGACGCAGAGCCTTTGGCCTTCTTGAGATCTATACTGCTAAAGAAATACTAAGCTCCTGAGCTTAAGTCTCAAGTACAAGAGCTCAGTATGTATTGGCGAGTATTCGCTGGAAAATAGCCAGAAGATTCGGCGCGGAAATACCGTGGCAAGAGGCTACTGAAATCCAGAAGTTTTCCGGAACCTTCATATAACAATTGAGATGAAGTCCAAGATGCGTCACCCCTTGCGGATGAGGTGTACGTCATCCAGCGCTGATGACACTTTCAGTGATATAAGGTCGGGCATAGGAGTAGTGCAATTCTTTTCACTCTATGACACTTCACTGTAGGTAATACAGGGTGTCCCACTCAGACCTCCCTGATTTCGAAGACCCAGAAAAAAAACCACAGTAGATACGACAATGAAAAATGCACCACATTGTAGAGCATCTCAAACAATTTTTTTATTTATCATCAATACACCTCTACATGTTAACCATATGTTGCACAGAGTATATCGAGTCTATATTCAATTTCTTCCCAAGTTATTTGTAACATTTCCTCTGTTATTGTTGCAATCGCATTAGTGATACGATGTCGCAACGTAGGAATATCGTCCACTTTGGTCGCATACACGCGGTCCTTCAGGAATCCCCACATGAGTAAATCAAGCGGCGTAATTTCGGGTGTACGTGGTGGCCAGGCAATGGGTCTTCCGCGTCCGATCCAACGACTGGGAAGTTTCCTATCCAGGAACTTGCGAACAGCCGTTGACCAACGCGGCGGAGCTCCATCTTGTTGAAAAATGATGTTGGGTTGCAAGTCTTGTATCTGAGGGTATACAAACTGCGCCAAAATTTCCAGATACACTGACCCACTCACTCACTATTTGTTCCACAAGGAAGAGCGGTCCAATAATCCTGTTGTGCATTAGCCCACACCAGAAGTTTAGTTTAGGGCTATCATGAACGTGTTCAATGACAACGTGCGGATTTTGGGAACCCCAAATCCGAACATTATACATATTAACCCTTCCTGGTAGATGAAAGGTTGCCTCATCTGAGAATAAACATCTTTCCAGGAAGCTGGCATCCACATCAATACGCTGCAGCATATCTGCAGCAAATTGTTGTTGGCGTAGTTTGTCGTTCGGCGTCTAATGTTGCAGAATTTGCACTTTGTAGGCACACATACGAAGACGCTGGTGAACTGCACGATACAATGTTGATCGAGGTACATCAAGTTACCTAGATGCTTGACGAATTAACTTACGTGGGCTTCTGAGAAACGTTTGTCTGATGTCCTCCACTGTATCTTCTGAAACTCCGTAGCGTGCACCGCCAGAATGTTTCAGAACATTTCCTGTTGCCAGAAACTTCCTATACTATTCATTTATTGTTTTCTCGTCAGGTGGATCACATTCATACACACAACGATAATTTCTTTGCACAGTAATTGGCGATTTTGTTTCGGCACTTCTGACGCGTGAATATGAATTCTTTGAGATGCTCGATAATGTGGTGCATTTTTCACTGTTGTATCTATTGTGGTTTTTATCTCCTGGGTCCTTGAAATCAGGGAGGTTTGTGTGGGACACACTGTATTACACGTCATACGCTCTAGGGATTGTCGATGTAGCGTATCCAATTCCTTGCCTTTATTAAACGTTCTAGAACAAAGTCAATTGATATTATAGCCAATTCTTAATAATATTGTTGTTGTTATTGCAACTGAAACTGTTATTTTAATTTTAGCATATTCTTAATCAAGACTTCGATGTTTTTTCATTGTTTTACAAACACAAGAGATTCAATGGATTAAGATACTCACGGACACCTATCATTTCATTTCCTTTCAAAATTACATGGCGCTCTTTGCCTTCGATAAGGCACAGAATTATCCATCGGCAGTTCCGATATGAAACGATTTTCCGCAGCATTTTAAGCAATACGCCTTTACCGACGATCAGAGGGTACTGATCAATGCACGAAAGCGCTCACACTTCGTACTTTGTTATGTAATTCTATGGCATTCTGCGTTATTTTCGTAAATCAAAGATAGATTGCGAGCACTCCAGCTATACCTGAGGAGGAAGGCTCTTTGTGAGTCATAACCTAAATTTTCACATAGTAAAATTTTGTTATGACGTAACATAACAGACACTTTCGGTTACTTCGTAAAGTTAATTCTCTCTTCCTACATCGATCTTTTTACTTGTATTTACATTTCATGCGATTCAAGTTTTTCAGAAATTATACCGAGCATTACTAATATGACGGGAGCTATGGATTTGAGAATTCTCTGATGTGGAATAGATTTTTATGTTAAAAGAGTGAGAGTACGTGGATTTCAACATGTAATGGCTCAAATGGCTCTGAGCACTATGAGACTTAACATCTGAGGTCATCAGTCCCCTAGAACTTAGAACTACTTAAACCTAACGAACGTAAGGACATCACACATATCCATGCCCGAGGCAGGATTCGAACCTGCGACCGTAACGGTCGCGCGGTTCCAGACTGAAGCGCCTAGAACCGCTAGGCCACACCGGCCGGTTCAACTTGTAATGTTTTTGATGTCACATCCTGCTTTGAATGTACTTCACGCTCCATACCAGTTGCGTAACTCCTAGATTTAACTGTCACCTTCACAAACAATAGCTTATACACACACACACACACACACACACCATGAGGCCAACACATGGCTAAAACGGAAGTTTTAATGTATTAATATGTCCAGTTCGTGTAGTGGTGTAGCCACCATGTGTGATGTGTCCACACTCTTCGACTTAACTTTCTGCGGGCATACCATCGATTACGTCGCGGAACATTTTTTACAAATTTACGCCCATTCTTGTCTAAGACTCGTAACTACGGTAGACATCGGTGTGAGTCTTTGCCTCATGCGTAATCAATGGGGACAGCCGCAATTTGGCTGATATCTGGCAATCTTATTGCCAGAATAAAAAGGCTATCGCTAAAATAGACAGAAACTGAGCTGACCGTTGAGCAGGGCTATTGCGGTCTGTTTCATCCAGACCAATTCGTGGATCAAGAAGTCCAATTAATAGGGCGTTTTTCACGATGTGTAAATATTCAAGTTCGAGCACCATTGCAGTACATACACAGCTGGCCATTAAAACAGCAACACCATAAAGACAGCATCCAACGAAAGTCAAATTGCCATGAAGTGTACTACATTCGAGGACTTGAAAACGATTAGCATTTCAGCTCAAATGCGCAGAGTAGGTAGGAATATCGCAATGTAAATCCTGTATGTAAGGAAAGATTACGTAGCAGCTTTCTCATGCAGAATTCGCATTTGTATTCTTCCCCCCCCCCCCCTCCCCCGATAAGTTCGTGTTATGTCTCGTGCAAGAAGGAGAAACGTTTACGAACAGTTGTTCGACAACGGCATTATTGTAGACAGAGTGATTTATTGTTCCAGGATACTGCCGCTCGCATTGCTCGGCATCCCAAGTCAGTGATTTGCGTAAGAAATACACTTCTGGAAATGGAAAAAAGAACACATTGACACCGGTGTGTCAGACCCACCATACTTGCTCCGGACACTGCGAGAGGGCTGTACAAGCAATGATCACACGCACGGCACAGCGGACACACCAGGAACCGCGGTGTTGGCCGTCGAATGGCGCTAGCTACGCAGCATTTGTGCACCGCCGCCGTCAGTGTCAGCCAGTTTGCCGTGGCATACGGAGCTCCATCGCAGTCTTTAACACTGGTAGCATGCCGCGACAGCGTGGACGTGAACCGTATGTGCAGTTGACGGACTTTGAGCGAGGGCGTATAGTGGGCATGCGGGAGGCCGGGTGGACGTACCGCCGAATTGCTCAACACGTGGGGCGTGAGGTCTCCACAGTACATCGATGTTGTCGCCAGTGGTCGGCGGAAGGTGCACGTGCCCGTCGACCTGGGACCGGACCGCAGCGACGCACGGATGCACCCCAAGACCGTAGGATCCTACGCAGTGCCGTAGGGGACCGCACCGCCACTTCCCAGCAAATTAGGGACACTGTTGCTCCTGGGGTATCGGCGAGGACCATTTGCAACCGTCTCCATGAAGCTGGGCTACGGTCCCGCACACCGTTAGGCCGTCTTCCGCTCACGCCCCAACATCGTGCAGCCCGCCTCCAGTGGTGTCGCGACAGGCGTGAATGGAGGGACGAATGGAGACGTGTCGTCTTCAGGGATGAGAGTCGCTTCTGCCTTGGTGCCAATGATGGTCGTATGCGTGTTTGGCGCCGTGCAGGTGAGCGCCACAATCAGGACTGCATACGACCGAGGCACACAGGGCCAACACCCGGCATCATGGTGTGGGGAGCGATCTCCTACACTGGCCGTACACCACTGGTGATCGTCGAGGGGACACTGAATAGTGCACGGTACATCCAAACCGTCATCGAACCCATCGTTCTACCATTCCTAGACCGGCAAGGGAACTTGCTGTTCCAACAGGACAATGCACGTCCGCATGTATCCCGTGCCACCCAACGTGCTCTAGAAGGTGTAAGTCAACTACCCTGGCCAGCAAGATCTCCGGATCTGTCCCCCATTGAGCATGTTTGGGACTGGATGAAGCGTCGTCTCACGCGGTCTGCACGTCCAGCACGAACGCTGGTCCAACTGAGGCGCCAGGTGGAAATGGCATGGCAAGCCGTTCCACAGGACTACATCCAGCATCTCTACGATCGTCGCCATGGGAGAGTAGCTGCCTGCATTGCTGCGAAAGGTGGATATACACTGTACTAGTGCCGACATTGTGCATGCTCTGTTGCCTGTGTCTATGTGCCTGTGGTTCTGTCAGTGTGATCATGTGATGTATCTGACGCTAGGAATGTGTCAATAAAGTTTCCCCTTCCTGGGACAATGAATTCACGGTGTTCTTATTTCAATTTCCGGGAGTGTAGAAAGGTTCAAGGGGGCCATATTCAATGTCTGCCAGCATTTCTGCAACCTACTGAGGCTAGCACCCGAGAGGACGGAAAAATTGTTCGCACAGCCAGGTTGCGTACCTTGAGTCAGGAAATTGGGTTGTTTGTAGCACGTTAAGCAGCCAAATGGGCAGTGCACCCACGTGTGGAGTACCTCGAACTGTTGTTGTTGTTGCGTTCTTGAGGCGGTAGGAGAGGTACCGGCCGACTGTGGTGCGCCCAACGAAACCTTTGGACACAAGATTAGAGCCACGTCGTCTTTTCACACGAGCTGTAGTTCTGTTTACAGCACCACGATGAACGTATCTGTGTGTGGACGCGCCAAGGATAACTAACGTCACGGTATTGCATTTATCTTCGTCATACGGGCCCACCATGAGTTGTGACGGTATTGGATACCGTTGGGTGCGTAGCGCGTTCGCTTCTTGTTCTAACCGCTAATTTGGACAGCAGGAATTGCATTTCCGAGCGGTGGCTGTGCTCTGTCTTCGAGGTCCCCATGACGTTATCTTTCAACAAGATAACGCAACGTTGCATGTTACTTGTGCTGTCCTGACCTACCCCGATAGATAGAGTTCGACTTCTGCTCTGGTCAGAACGTCCTCCAGATCCCTAATCCAAGACTAATGAACCCTGGGATAGAGTTCAAGCAGCATATAATGACGTTCTCGAACCTGTCAACAAACCTCAGTTCAACTCGATACTCAACCGGCTTAGAGCCGAGGTTACAGCTCTAGTAAATTTCGCATGCTGTATACCTCCAAATTTAATTATATATTTTTCATACTATACAGTACACGCATACTACGTAAAATTTTCTGAGTGTTGCAGTTTTAATGGCAGCACTCAGATGAGCCATTAAGCAGAAGTGCACGTATTTGATAACTTTTTTAGACAACATCTTAAAACCTATCGAGAGTGTTGTGTTCAACGTAACACTTCCAGAATGAATTTCCGCTCTGTGTTTATTTGAAAGTTCCTGGTAGGTTGAAACTGAACCGGGACTGGAAATTCAGACCATTGTCTTTAGCTGGCAAGTGCTCTACTGCCTGAACTATTCACACCAGGATCACGATCCGCCCACACAGATTTACTTCCACCAATACCTCTTTTTCTACCATCCAAACTTCACAGAAGTCCTCTTACATACTTCACGTGATTGACGCTCCAGATAGAAAGTCGTGCTTGGATGATTCAGTCTGTAGAGCACGTACTCGAGGTGGACAAAACCCTGCGGTGCGAGTCTCAGTGCGGCATACAGTTTTAACCTGTCAGGAAGTTTCGGATCAGCGTACAAAAACCACTGCAGAATGAAAATACATCCTGTGAACAATCGTACACGCTGTGGAGAAGCCATTCGTACGTAATTCATTTCCCTGGTAGTGCAAGGAGCAAGGTATGCAGCAAAACGTCTGTGAAGTTAGGACGGTTGAAGAAGAGGTGCTGGCGAAAGTTAAATTGCGAGGGCGGGTCGTGTGTCGTGCTTGGAGAGCTCAGTCGGTAGAGTACTTGCCCACGAAAGATGAAAGTTCGAGTCCCGGTCGGGCAAACAGATCTAATGTATCAGGGAGTTTTGAATCACCTCACACACTCCGGTGCAGAGTGAAAATTCAGTTACGTGATTCTGTGTAGACGTGAACAGGACCTTGAGTAGCGCTTCTTTTATTTTAGCAAATTTTTACGCATTTTAAGAGCGTTAGTGTTGCGCGATCCTAGTAACGAGCACTTGTTCAAACAGATTCATTCACAGTTGTTGCCACTGGTCTTGGAACTATTAGATGAAACAGCTTTAGATTGTCTTAATTCGCACCTAATTATATTCCATTAATATTTACTTATTTTGTTGCTTTCTTTAGAGCTGCACTCGTTATTTTTTAAATTCTTAGATGTTTTGATTGATTACACAGTTGTAAACATAATAATAATAATAATAATAATAATAATAATAACAATAATAATAATAATAATTAAGCAATGACAAATAAAAAGGAAACATATAAGCTCACCGGACGAAGAATTAATCACTGAACGATGAACTGTTAGGCCTTTACAGATGATCGAGTCACGTGCGGAACCGCGCGCGCACTGCTTGTACGTGACTATGAGGCAGTAGCGATCACTGAGACATTTGTGTTTCCAGTGGACATCCTATGGAAACATGAGTAAATGTAAGGACGTGACACAGAGGCAAAAAAGGGGCAATTATGTTTGGCCGTGTCCATGGCCATAACGGGTGTGAGGTTGCTGGATTTGTCAGTGTTTGGCAGCGGATTTTTCAACGAGTCTACAAGCAGTGGCGTAACGCACGTGGCCACGAATTAAGACTTCATAATTTTGGTCGGAAAAAGATCCTGACTGTGAGGGACAGGAGACGCGTTTCACGGATTGTAAATCAAAATCGCTTCCAAACCCCGTAGGAATTGCTGCAAGCAGTGAATGAAGGTCCATCCCAACGCGTTATCGAGAGAACATTACGACCGGAACTGCTTGCAGTGAACTTTTCGAGTCGGTCTCCACGCAAGAGGCCATTGGAAACCCCTTTTCTTTTCAAGACGAGATCAGCAAAGGTCATCGAGCTAGAAGAATCTTCGTTTTCTAAACACTTCAGCCCCCCCACCCACCCGCCCCCCTCCTCCAGCCGTACTACATCTCGATTGACCTCACGGGCGGCATTACACGGTATTAAATGACCGTTGTAAAGATTTCTTTGGGGTGATTAATTTTTTATCTGGTGAGTTTATATACTATCAAAAATATTATGGATAAGTACCATTGTTGAGAGACTATATGCATCTGTACTGGCTAAGGGAGAAAAATGGAAGTTTAATATGAATAATGAATGTCGGAAAGACGATATTTAATACTAAGACGATTTAAAACTAGGTACTAACGAAGAGGCCTACGGGGGAGAGAAACAGTTACAATGAACCCTATACTCCCATACGTATAAACGTGAACGTACACTGAAAAGACAAAACATTACGACCACTGCCCACCTCGACGTTGGATGCCGTCTGGTAGCACTGCGGGGTTCAAATGGCTCAAATGGCTCTGAGCACTATCGGACTTAACATCTGAGGTCATCAGTCACCTAGAACTTAGAACTGCGTGAACCTAACTAACCTAAGGACATGACAAACATCCATGCCCGAGGCAGGATTCGAACCTGCGACCGTAGCGGTCGCGCGGTTCCAGGCTGAAGCGCCTAGAACCGCTCGGCCACACCGGCTGGCAGCACTGCGGGGACGTGACGCAGTAACAAAAGTATGTAACAGACACAGACGACGTATCACGCTAGCGAAGATCTGGGTCGCAAATAGGGAAATCCATTGTGTTAAGTGACTTTTACAAAGGGCAGATAATTATTACCTAGAGTTTGTGAATGAGTACCTCGCAAACGGTGACACTGGTCGAATGTTGATGTGCTACTCTGGTGAGCATGTGCGGAAAGAAGGAGAAGGACGGCGAGACTACTACCAGGTGCTAAATGGCTGGACGGCCACGGCTCTCCACACAATGTGCAGTTCCGAGGCTTGATAGGATAGATGGTGGTCTGTGACATCTCTGCGAAGGAGCACAATGCTGGTACCCGCACAAGTGTTTCGGACCACACCGTTTATTGTAAACTGTCCAACATGGAACTTCGCAGCAGACCACCCCTTCGTGTTCACATGTTGACCCAACGACATCGTCAGTTACGCAGTCGGCACGAGACCGTCGGGATTCGACTATCGATTTATAGAAACGTGTGGGCTCTTCGGGTGAATCGTATGTTTGCTACGGTAGGTCGATGGTCGTCTCCACAAACGCCGTCATCGGGGGGAAAGGCGATTCGAAACGAGCAGTGCACCACAGACGCAGGCTAATGGGAGCAGTATTATTCTATGAGAGACATTCTCCTGCACTTGAATGGGACATGTGGTAGCAATCGAAGACACGTTGACGCCTGCGATCCCACCTGCAGCTCTTCATGCTTCATATCCTCCACGACAGCGATGGCATCTTACAGCAGTATAATCGTCCGAGTCTCGGAGCCAGAAACGTGCGACAGTGGCTTGAGGAGCATTATAGGAATTCACGTTGATGTCTTAGCTAACAAATTCGCCTGATGTATATCCTACGGAACCCATCTGGATCGCTAACGGACGCCATCGCCGCGTACGCAAATCAGCGGTCCGCTATTTACGCGAATTACACGATCTTTACGTAGACATCTAAAGCACACTTCTCTACAAACCTACCAACAAACTGTCGGATCCCTGATATGAAGAATCAGTGATGTATTTCGTTCCAAAGACGTACAGATAACTTATCAAACAGGTGGTCATTATTTCTTTCTTGTTTTTCTCTGTTTGTTTCAAATGGATCTAAGCTCTATGGGACTTAACATCTTAGGTCATCAGTCCCCTAGAACTTAGAACTACTTAAACCTAACTAACCTAAGGACATCACACACATCCATGCCCGAGGCAGGATTCGAATCTGCGACTGTAGCGGTCGCGCGGTTCCGGACTGAAGCGCCTAGAACCGCTCGGCCACAGCGGCCGGCTCTTTGATAATTTTGTGCTGATGTGTGAACTACAGGTGCCCCCGAGTCTATACTACTGCTTAATACTGTAGATTACTATAGTTGTAGAGTTGTTCAGTGGTCAGCCAGCACATAAGTAATAAAAAGAACTACCAAATGGTGCCCACAGAGGTCCATATGCGGGCCAGTATTTTCTGATTTGGCAATAGAGCCGCCATTTTGCTAACTGGAAGAAGACGACTAAGTCGATGGCGTGGTGGCGTATGCCGTCAGTGCCTCGGCTATCCGCAGCTCGTGATGTAGTGACTAGTATTGCTACCTCTGGATCACGGGAACCCGGGTTCGATTCATGGCCGGGTTGTGAATTTTTTCGGCCCGGGGACTGGGTGTTTGTGTTGTCCTCATCATTTCATCATCACCCGTGACAGTGGTCGGATTGGACTGTGTAAAAATAGGGACTTTGTACGGGCCCTATGACCGAGTAGTTGAGCGACCCACAAACCAAACATAATCATCAATGCCTCGGCTGCGGTGTCGGGGAACTCCGGAGCTAAGTTATAGCAGGTGACGAATCGGGTCAAATGGTTCAAATGGCTCTGAGCACTATAGGACTTAACTTCTGAGGTCATCAGTCCACTAGAACTTAGATCTACTTAAACCTAACTAACCTAAGGACATCAAACACATCCATACCCGAGGCAGGATTCGAACCTGCGACCGTAGCGGTCGCGCGGTTCCAGACTGTAGCGCCTAGAACCGCTCGGCCACTATAGCCGGCCGAATCGGGTCCTCTTCCGTAAACAACAAATTAACCCCAGTCCCACGGAAAACCATGTATGTCAACTTTCACTATGCAGAACTCCCAGAGTTAAATTAGAAACCATTTCTATCACCAGACAAACAGTCACGCAATGCCTTGGAGTCCGACTGGACGAAAAGCGTAGCTTCACGCAACATATTCAGAGAATCGTAAAAAAAGCAAGTAACATTATGCACAAGACTGCCCGCGCCTCAACACCAAACTACAAGCTACTGTTACATGCCGTGGGAACGTATCATGACCCCATTTTTCACGTCCATCATAGATTATGCAGCAAGTGTCACGCGCGGAACAAGCACATCCTGCGACGTGCACAAAGGGGTTTGCTCCTCTGGCTCAAAGAGCCTTTTACACCACTCCATTCAACGCTTTACTGGTTCCTCGGAATCCATCCATTGGAAATTACGGTAAGATGTGCACAATTCTACTGGTTACGTAAAAAAGTTCTGACGAATGTCCAGCATATATTAGAGCAAAACTATAACAAACAAGGCCCATCACGCGCACTCGTGAAAGCGGATACGTGGCAGAACGACTGAGACGACAGTGAAACCGGCCGTTTCCCAACTGTTCCCGCGGCTTCCTAGCGCTTTGGCATGTGAGCCTCAGTCAGGGCATGGTACATTACCTAACGGGACGCGGCTCATGTACAGTTTACCTGTACAGACAATATCTGTCAGTGTGGTCATACGGGAACAGACGACCCCATTATCTTTAAATGTAACGCTTATAATAGAATTAGGGAAGCAGTAGAGACTGACCATTCACTATATAAGAAACAACAAATGGACAATAATAGACAATGTTGCTAACACCATTTTCCGGCATCAGAAAGACTAATTTGCCAGGATACAGCAAACAAAATCCCTCCCATCTCGCACAGTATCACCTTAGGAGCGTCAACGTCAATAACAAAGTGCTAGCGAGTGCATCTAGTGTTGTGAAAGAGGTGAATGCGAATGTTGTGTTACAGAATACGCATGTGCAACCTAGATCACAGTGGTACAAGAGGTAGAAGCCGCAGCGACACATGAGGTAGAACCCGCAGTACCACATCACCTCCACGTCAGCAAAGGATCCAGTTAGACTTCGGCAATGGAGATGAGGATATGCCCGCCGGAGGGAGATTCATAACATATAAAGCGTAATAAAATGGTTCAAATGGCTCTGAGCACTATGGGACTTAACATCTATTGTCATCAGTCCCCTAGAACTTAGAACTACTTAAACCTAACTAACCTAAGGACATCACACAACACCCAGTCATCACGAGGCAGAGAAAATCCCTGACCCCGCCGGGAATCGAACCCGGGAACCCGGGTGCGGGAAAAGAGAACGCTAGCGCACGACCACGAGCTGCGGACAAAGCGTAATACACTGCCGTAAACACAGTCGATATTTTCCGGGGCAGTTTTCAAACACACAAAAGAAAGAAAAAGTGATTATTACGGCAAAGATCGTATGGTAATGTGCTTTGATGTCATTGCACAGTATATTCACATTTATATATAAAGGTACAAATAGTTTTTAAAGGGGACAGTGTTATTCTGTTTCTCTCTGCCCATAGCAGATCCTAGTTTTAAATGGTCTTCTTATTAAATATCTTCTGCCTAAAATTCATTCATAATATTTAATTCCATTGAACACCTTTAGCCAATACAACTGCATGCAGTACTGGTTCCTAATATTTTCTCTCTCTCTCACACACACACACACACACACACACACACACACACACACACACACACACACACATATATATATATATATATATATATATATATATATATATATATATATATATATATATATATCGGACAAAAAATTAGTTACCCCAGAGAATTTATTTACAAGCATCATTTAACACCTTGTAATTCCGTCCCTGATCTTCATAACCGCTTGGATTCGGTTAGCAAGTAAGTCCACAAGGTTGTGTAGGAACGTCGCATCCGTGTTAAGTCACTAGAGTAGGATTTAACCACGCAATTCCACCAAATTGCGGGGATGTTGATGCTTTTTACCAGCCCTTCCAACATGTCGCAGAGATTTTCTGCGGGGTTCAAGTCAGCCAATTTTGCAGGCCATTCGAGATGTAATAGGGTGGGAAGTGTTTAAAAGATCAGTCACTTACTCTTCCAGCCTATGAAACGTTTTGTTATGGTCTTGAAAAACGGCTGTTTGCAATGGTCTCTTGTGCGGTGCCCCACTCCAGATGTTCACTGGACGCAGTTCCCGTCGCATTGTTTACTCGCTAACAGAGTGCGATGGATCTTCATTCACTGTTTGAAGCAGTTCGTGTCGGGCTCGGAAGCGATTGTGATTCACAAGCCGTGAAACGTGTCTCCTGTCTCTCTCAGTCAGGATCTTTTCCAGATCATAGCTGTGACGTCGTGTTTCGTGGCCACGTGTATTGTACCTCAGCTCGTAGATTCGTTGAACAATCAGCAGAGAAACACCAACAAAGGTAACCTCACACACCGTATTTCCATGGACACGGCCAAACACAATTGCCCCGTTTCTGCCTCTGTGTCACGTCCTCACGTTTACGTACAATGTCCGCTTGAAGCCTAAATGCCTCAGTGATCGCTACTGCCTTATGATCACACAGAGTCAGTGCGCACGATGTTGATCACGTGACTCGATCGCTGCGCCATCTGTAAATGCCCAACACCTCATCTGTACGTGAGCACTGCGGTGATTAATTTTTCATCTGGTGAGCTTATATGTTTCCTTTTTTGTCATTACTAAATTATTATTATTACACTTGTTATTATTACACTTTTTATTATTATTATCATTATAATAATTTTTTGTTGCTATACTGAGACATAGGTCTGTAAGCAATCAAAACAGGTAACAACTTTTAAAAATGTTGAAAACAGGACCTATTACATACATAGAAAACGCAGATCTCAAGAAAGAAATAAAATAAATAAGTAAATATTAATGGAATATAATTAGGTTTGCGAAAGAATTAAGAGGCTCTAAAGCGGTCTCCTCTAATAGATTTAAGACCTGTGACAAGAAATGTGAGTGAAACTGTTTGAAAAACCGCTCGTTACTAGGCTCACGCAACACTAACGCTCTTAAAATGTGCGAAAAAATTGGAAAAATGAAAGAATCGCAACTCAGCACAAGGAAATAAACAGGTCCTGTTCCCTGTGTGCCCGACCGAGACTCGAACTCGGGACCTTTGCCTTTCGCGGGCAAGTGCTCTACCAACTGAGCTACCGAAGCACGACTCACGCCCGGTACTCACAGCTTTACTTCTGCCAGTACCTCGTCTCCTACCTTCCAAACTTTACAGAAGCTCTCCTGCGAACCTTGCAGAACTAGCACTCCTGAAAGAAAGGATATTGCGGAGACATGGCTTAGCCACAGCCTGGGGGATGTTTCCAGAATGAGACTTTCACTCTGCAGCGGAGTGTGCGCTGATATGAAACTTCCTGGCAGATTAAAACTGTGTGCCCGACCGAGACTCGAACTCGGGACCTTTGCCTTTCGCGGGCAAGTGCTCTACCAACTGAGCTACCGAAGCACGACTCACGCCCGGTACTCACAGCTTTACTTCTGCCAGTACCTCGTCTCCTACCTTCCAAACTTTACAGAAGCTCTCCTGCGAACCTTGCAGAACTAGCACTCCTGAAAGAAAGGATATTGCGGAGACATGGCTTAGCCACAGCCTGGGGGATGTTTCCAGAATGAGACTTTCACTCTGCAGCGGAGTGTGCGCTGATATGAAACTTCCTGGCAGATTAAAACTGTGTGCCCGACCGAGACTCGAACTCGGGACCTTTGCCTTTCGCGGGCAAGTGCTCTACCAACTGAGCTACCGAAGCACGACTCACGCCCGGTACTCACAGCTTTACTTCTGCCAGTACCTCGTCTCCTACCTTCCAAACTTTACAGAAGCTCTCCTGCGAACCTTGCAGAACTAGCACTCCTGAAAGAAAGGATATTGCGGAGACATGGCTTAGCCACAGCCTGGGGGATGTTTCCAGAATGAGACTTTCACTCTGCAGCGGAGTGTGCGCTGATATGAAACTTCCTGGCAGATTAAAACTGTGTGCCCGACCGAGACTCGAACTCGGGACCTTTGCCTTTCGCGGGCAAGTGCTCTACCAACTGAGCTACCGAAGCACGACTCACGCCCGGTACTCACAGCTTTACTTCTGCCATTACCTCGTCTCCTACCTTCCAAACTTTACAGAAGCTCTCCTGCGAACCTTGCAGAACTAGCACTCCTGAAAGAAAGGATATTGCGGAGACATGGCTTAGCCACAGCCTGGGGGATGTTTCCAGAATGAGACTTTCACTCTGCAGCGGAGTGTGCGCTGATATGAAACTTCCTGGCAGATTAAAACTGTGTGCCCGACCGAGACTCGAACTCGGGACCTTTGCCTTTCGCGGGCAAGTGCTCTACCAACTGAGCTACCGAAGCACGACTCACGCCCGGTACTCACAGCTTTACTTCTGCCAGTACCTCGTCTCCTACCTTCCAAACTTTACAGAAGCTCTCCTGCGAACCTTGCAGAACTAGCACTCCTGAAAGAAAGGATATTGCGGAGACATGGCTTAGCCACAGCCTGGGGGATGTTTCCAGAATGAGACTTTCACTCTGCAGCGGAGTGTGCGCTGATATGAAACTTCCTGGCAGATTAAAACTGTGTGCCCGACCGAGACTCGAACTCGGGACCTTTGCCTTTCGCGGGCAAGTGCTCTACCAACTGAGCTACCGAAGCACGACTCACGCCCGGTACTCACAGCTTTACTTCTGCCAGTACCTCGTCTCCTACCTTCCAAACTTTACAGAAGCTCTCCTGCGAACCTTGCAGAACTAGCACTCCTGAAAGAAAGGATATTGCGGAGACATGGCTTAGCCACAGCCTGGGGGATGTTTCCAGAATGAGACTTTCACTCTGCAGCGGAGTGTGCGCTGATATGAAACTTCCTGGCAGATTAAAACTGTGTGCCCGACCGAGACTCGAACTCGGGACCTTTGCCTTTCGCGGGCAAGTGCTCTACCAACTGAGCTACCGAAGCACGACTCACGCCCGGTACTCACAGCTTTACTTCTGCCAGTACCTCGTCTCCTACCTTCCAAACTTTACAGAAGCTCTCCTGCGAACCTTGCTAAGCCATGTCTCCGCAATATCCTTTCTTTCAGGAGTGCTAGTTCTGCAAGGTTCGCAGGAGAGCTTCTGTAAAGTTTGGAAGGTAGGAGACGAGGTACTGGCAGAAGTAAAGCTGTGAGTACCGGGCGTGAGTCGTGCTTCGGTAGCTCAGTTGGTAGAGCACTTGCCCGCGAAAGGCAAAGGTCCCGAGTTCGAGTCTCGGTCGGGCACACAGTTTTAATCTGCCAGGAAGTTTCATATCAGCGCACACTCCGCTGCAGAGTGAAAGTCTCATTCTGGAAACATCCCCCAGGCTGTGGCTAAGCCATGTCTCCGCAATATCCTTTCTTTCAGGAGTGCTAGTTCTGCAAGGTTCGCAGGAGAGCTTCTGTAAAGTTTGGAAGGTAGGAGACGAGGTACTGGCAGAAGTAAAGCTGTGAGTACCGGGCGTGAGTCGTGCTTCGGTAGCTCAGTTGGTAGAGCACTTGCCCGCGAAAGGCAAAGGTCCCGAGTTCGAGTCTCGGTCGGGCACACAGTTTTAATCTGCCAGGAAGTTTCATATCAGCGCACACTCCGCTGCAGAGTGAAAGTCTCATTCTGGAAACATCCCCCAGGCTGTGGCTAAGCCATGTCTCCGCAATATCCTTTCTTTCAGGAGTGCTAGTTCTGCAAGGTTCGCAGGAGAGCTTCTGTAAAGTTTGGAAGGTAGGAGACGAGGTACTGGCAGAAGTAAAGCTGTGAGTACCGGGCGTGAGTCGTGCTTCGGTAGCTCAGTTGGTAGAGCACTTGCCCGCGAAAGGCAAAGGTCCCGAGTTCGAGTCTCGGTCGGGCACACAGTTTTAATCTGCCAGGAAGTTTCATATCAGCGCACACTCCGCTGCAGAGTGAAAGTCTCATTCTGGAAACATCCCCCAGGCTGTGGCTAAGCCATGTCTCCGCAATATCCTTTCTTTCAGGAGTGCTAGTTCTGCAAGGTTCGCAGGAGAGCTTCTGTAAAGTTTGGAAGGTAGGAGACGAGGTACTGGCAGAAGTAAAGCTGTGAGTACCGGGCGTGAGTCGTGCTTCGGTAGCTCAGTTGGTAGAGCACTTGCCCGCGAAAGGCAAAGGTCCCGAGTTCGAGTCTCGGTCGGGCACACAGTTTTAATCTGCCAGGAAGTTTCATATCAGCGCACACTCCGCTGCAGAGTGAAAGTCTCATTCTGGAAACATCCCCCAGGCTGTGGCTAAGCCATGTCTCCGCAATATCCTTTCTTTCAGGAGTGCTAGTTCTGCAAGGTTCGCAGGAGAGCTTCTGTAAAGTTTGGAAGGTAGGAGACGAGGTACTGGCAGAAGTAAAGCTGTGAGTACCGGGCGTGAGTCGTGCTTCGGTAGCTCAGTTGGTAGAGCACTTGCCCGCGAAAGGCAAAGGTCCCGAGTTCGAGTCTCGGTTGGGCACACAGTTTTAATCTGCCAGGAAGTTTCATATCAGCGCACACTCCGCTGCAGAGTGAAAGTCTCATTCTGGAAACATCCCCCAGGCTGTGGCTAAGCCATGTCTCCGCAATATCCTTTCTTTCAGGAGTGCTAGTTCTGCAAGGTTCGCAGGAGAGCTTCTGTAAAGTTTGGAAGGTAGGAGACGAGGTACTGGCAGAAGTAAAGCTGTGAGTACCGGGCGTGAGTCGTGCTTCGGTAGCTCAGTTGGTAGAGCACTTGCCCGCGAAAGGCAAAGGTCCCGAGTTCGAGTCTCGGTCGGGCACACAGTTTTAATCTGCCAGGAAGTTTCATATCAGCGCACACTCCGCTGCAGAGTGAAAGTCTCATTCTGGAAACATCCCCCAGGCTGTGGCTAAGCCATGTCTCCGCAATATCCTTTCTTTCAGGAGTGCTAGTTCTGCAAGGTTCGCAGGAGAGCTTCTGTAAAGTTTGGAAGGTAGGAGACGAGGTACTGGCAGAAGTAAAGCTGTGAGTACCGGGCGTGAGTCGTGCTTCGGTAGCTCAGTTGGTAGAGCACTTGCCCGCGAAAGGCAAAGGTCCCGAGTTCGAGTCTCGGTCGGGCACACAGTTTTAATCTGCCAGGAAGTTTCATATCAGCGCACACTCCGCTGCAGAGTGAAAGTCTCATTCTGGAAACATCCCCCAGGCTGTGGCTAAGCCATGTCTCCGCAATATCCTTTCTTTCAGGAGTGCTAGTTCTGCAAGGTTCGCAGGAGAGCTTCTGTAAAGTTTGGAAGGTAGGAGACGAGGTACTGGCAGAAGTAAAGCTGTGAGTACCGGGCGTGAGTCGTGCTTCGGTAGCTCAGTTGGTAGAGCACTTGCCCGCGAAAGGCAAAGGTCCCGAGTTCGAGTCTCGGTCGGGCACACAGTTTTAATCTGCCAGGAAGTTTCATATCAGCGCACACTCCGCTGCAGAGTGAAAGTCTCATTCTGGAAACATCCCCCAGGCTGTGGCTAAGCCATGTCTCCGCAATATCCTTTCTTTCAGGAGTGCTAGTTCTGCAAGGTTCGCAGGAGAGCTTCTGTAAAGTTTGGAAGGTAGGAGACGAGGTACTGGCAGAAGTAAAGCTGTGAGTACCGGGCGTGAGTCGTGCTTCGGTAGCTCAGTTGGTAGAGCACTTGCCCGCGAAAGGCAAAGGTCCCGAGTTCGAGTCTCGGTCGGGCACACAGTTTTAATCTGCCAGGAAGTTTCATATCAGCGCACACTCCGCTGCAGAGTGAAAGTCTCATTCTGGAAACATCCCCCAGGCTGTGGCTAAGCCATGTCTCCGCAATATCCTTTCTTTCAGGAGTGCTAGTTCTGCAAGGTTCGCAGGAGAGCTTCTGTAAAGTTTGGAAGGTAGGAGACGAGGTACTGGCAGAAGTAAAGCTGTGAGTACCGGGCGTGAGTCGTGCTTCGGTAGCTCAGTTGGTAGAGCACTTGCCCGCGAAAGGCAAAGGTCCCGAGTTCGAGTCTCGGTCGGGCACACAGTTTTAATCTGCCAGGAAGTTTCATATCAGCGCACACTCCGCTGCAGAGTGAAAGTCTCATTCTGGAAACATCCCCCAGGCTGTGGCTAAGCCATGTCTCCGCAATATCCTTTCTTTCAGGAGTGCTAGTTCTGCAAGGTTCGCAGGAGAGCTTCTGTAAAGTTTGGAAGGTAGGAGACGAGGTACTGGCAGAAGTAAAGCTGTGAGTACCGGGCGTGAGTCGTGCTTCGGTAGCTCAGTTGGTAGAGCACTTGCCCGCGAAAGGCAAAGGTCCCGAGTTCGAGTCTCGGTCGGGCACACAGTTTTAATCTGCCAGGAAGTTTCATATCAGCGCACACTCCGCTGCAGAGTGAAAGTCTCATTCTAGGTCCTGTTCCCGTTTACACAGAAGGACATAACGATTCGACTAAAGTAAAAGTTCTGCACACACTAAGTGCTGCTGCAGTTACTCGCTGGTTACCGACTTTACCACTCCCAGAATGAATTTACATTCTGCAGTGGAGTACGTGACACGATTTAAAACTTCCTGGCAGTTTAATCTGTGTGCCAGCCTGGGACACGAACCTTCGTCTTTCTTGGGCAAGTGCTCTACAGGCTGAGCTCTACACGCCGTGCCCTCGTAACTTAACTTCTGCTAGCACCTCTTCTTCTGCCATCCAAACTTCACACAAGTTCTGCTGCATACATTGCACCTAGCACTCGCGGGGAAGTGAATATTACCGAAAATAGCTTATCCACAGCATGAGGATTGAGCGCCCCACAAACCAAGCATCGTCATCCACAGCGTGAGGAAGTGTTTCTAGAATAAATTTTACTTCTGCACTGGTCATTGTGAGCTGATTTTATAACTTTCTGGCAGATTGAAAATATGTGCCGAACCGAGACTCGAACCTCGAACTTTTGACCATTGCGGGTGACTGCTGTAAACACTGAGTTATCCAAGCACTACTTTCGTCCTATGGTGTTGTGTGCGTATTGTGTATTGAACCGGGGACCTAGAAACGACGGAGAGGCTTCGTCCCGCCGTAGCCCTCAGTGGTTCACGACCCCACAACAGGCTACAGCAGTGCGCCCGCCCCACCGCCGACCCACACCGAACCCACGGTTATTGTGCGGTTCGGCCCCCAGTCTCATACCAGACAAGTGTAACCCCAAATGTTTGCGTGGTACAGTAATTATGGTGTACGCGTACGTGGAGACAGTGTTTGCGCAGAAATTGCCGACATAGTGTAAATGAGGCGGAATAAGGGGAAGCAGCCCGCATTCGTCGAGGCAGATGGAAAACCGCCTTAAAAACCATGCACAGGCTGCCCGGCACACAGGAGCTCGACACTAATCCGCCGGGCAGATTCGTGCCGGGGAGCGGCGCGCCTTCCCTCTCGGAAAGCAGCGTGTTAGACCGGACCGCTCGTCTAGCCGGGCGAGCTCCTAGGCTGTTAGTTCCGCAAAGTTTGTAGGAGAACTTTTGTGAAGTTTGGATGTTAGAAGAAGAGATACTGGCGGAAGTAAATCTGTGTCGGTGGACCGTGATTCTTGCTTGAATAGTTCACTCTGTACAGCACTTTCTCGCCAAAGGAAATTGTCTGAATTTTCAGTTCCGTTTCGGCACCCAGTTTTAATCTCCCAGAAAGTTTCAAATAAACAAAGAGCGGCAATTCATTCTGAAAATGTTACGTTGAAGAGGACACCCTCGACAGGTTTGAAGAGGTTGTTTGAGGATGTTATCAAACACCTGCATCTCTGCTTAATAGCCATTGAAACTGCAAGACCAAGAGGTAGGGGGTAACAAATAACGAAATTCTACTTTTGTGTATGTACGGTACAGTAGGAAGAACACATCGTTAAATTTGTAGGCGATTAGGAGGTATACAGGACGCGCGGGGAATTTATTAGAGCTGTAACCTCGGCTCTAAACCGATTGGATATCGAGCTGAGGTGAAGTTGGTTGGCGGATTTGGGAACGTCATTCTATGCTGCTTGAACTCTATCCCGGAGTTCATCAGTCTAGGATTATGGATCTGGAGGACATTTTGGCCAGAACAAAACTCGTAACCCTCTCTATCGAGGTAGGTCAGGACAACACAGGTAACATGTAGCGTAGCGTTATCTTGTTGGAAGATAATGTCACGGAGATTTCGAAGATAGCACACACCCACCAGTCAGAAATGTAGTGCCTTCTGTCCTAATTAGCGGTTAGACGAAAAAGAGGTGATCGTTTTGCGTACCCAATGGTACACCATACCATCAGAACAGTTGGTGGGCCAGTATGACGAAGAGAAGTATAAGACCATAACGTCCATTATCCTTGGCGCCTCCATACACGCATATGTTCATCGTGAAGCTGTACGGAGAACCGTCACTCGTCTGAATAAATGCCGATGTGGTGCCAGTCCTGTGTCCAGAGTTGCCGTTGGGCGCACCGCTGTCGGCGCGCATCTCTGCTGCCACGTCAATGAAGCAACAGCGAAGGTCGTTGTGCTAACAAAGTGCGAGGCACTCGAGACGTCGTCGCACTGCTCGTCTGGCCAGTTAACGTGCTGCAAATAAGCCAATTTCCTGACTCAAGGTATGTAACCAGACTGCACGGAGAATTTGTCTGTTTTCTCGGGCGCTAGTCTCACGAAGCTGCTGAGACCCTGGAAGGCACTGAGTATTGCCCTCTTGAACCTTTCGATTTCATATGCACGTGACTGACGCGGGTCTCCGAGCAACGCAAACAGTAATATTGTGGAACGATACAGCACAGTGTCTAAAAATCCCGCTATACCCACTGAATGAGGATGAAACAAAGACCACATCGATGGCTGTCATAGTTTTAACTCTCTGAGAAGAATGGGCTTAGATTTGGAAGAAATGTTCCGTGTGGTGGTTCATGGCGTTACACACGCTGCTGTTTGCGATGATGACAGTTACGCGAATGATATGGAGTGTGAAGCCGTACCTAGTTTTCTTTGTTTTAATACGAAAGTCTAGCCCTCATCAGTAGATTCTCGAATCTAGAACTCCCGTAATATTAGTGATGCTGGGGATAATTTGCGGTAAAGAAAACTGATAACGTAAATACAAGTAAAAATACGGATGTGGAAAGAGACGGCTAATTTCCAGCAATTTATTTAGTAACCGAAAGTGTCTGTTATGTTAGAGCAGAACCAAATTTTATTACACAAAAATTTAGGTTATGATGCACGAAGGACCTTTCTTCTCAAGTATAGCAGGACTGCTCACAATCTATCCTGAGTATTTACGAAAAGAGAGGAGAAATCCGTAAAATTACATCACAAAGCCACCATGCGCTGACAAGTACCCTAAAACTGGCCACGTATGGCATATTGTTTAAAATGCTTCAGAAGATTGTTTTGTATAAGAATTGCCGAGTGCGAACTGCATGGAATATTCTGTGCCTCGTCGATGGCAAAGCGTGCTACGGGAGTTTTGAAGGGGAGTGATTGACAGGTATCTTGAATATTTTAATCCACCGAACATAGAAGTGTTCATCTACAATATGCCACAATTAAAATAACGGTTTCAGTTGTCATAACAACAACAATATACAGAATTAGGTATAATTGGGACAGACTTTATTTTAGAAAGCTTAATACAGGCAAGGAGTCGGATATTCTTCCACATTTAGCGTTTTATACAGGATGAGTCACTTAACGTTACCGCTGGATATATTTCGTAAACCACATCAAATACTGACGAACCGATTCCACAGACCGAACGTAAAGAGAGGGGCTATTGTAACTGGTTAATACAAACCATAAAAAAATGCACGGAAGTATGTTTTTTAACACAAACCTACGTTTTTTTAAAATGGAACCACGTTAGTTTTGTTAGCACATCTGAACATATAAACAAATACGTAATCAGTGCCGTTTGTTGCATTGTAAAATGTTAATTACATCCGGAGATATTGTAACCTAAAGTTGACGCTTGAGTACCACTCCTCCGCTGTTCGATCGTGTGTATCGGAGAGCACCGAATTACGTAGGGATCCAAAGGGAACGGTGATGGACCTTAGGTACAGAAGAGGCTGGAACAGCACATTACGTCCACATGCTAACACCTTTTTATTGGTCTTTTTCACTGACGCACATGTACATTACCATGAGGGGTGAGGTACATGTTCGACGGGCGTTTCATAGGACATGGAGGACGCATAAATTGGCCAGCCCGTTCTCCTGATCTTACACCTCTGGACTTCTTTCTGTGGGGTACGTTAAAGGAGAATGTGTACCGTGATGTGCCTACAACCTCAGAGGATATGAAACAACGTATTGTGGCAGCCTGCGGCGACATTACACCAGATGTACTGTGGCGTGTACGACATTCATTACGCCAGAGAATGCAACTGTGCAGCAAATGATGGCCACCACATTGAACATCTATTGGCCTGACATGTCGCGACACACTCCATTCCACTCCGTAATTGAAAACGGAAACCACGTGTGTACGTGTACCTCACCCCTCATGGTAATGTACATGTGCGTCAGTGAAAAAGACCAATAAAAAGGTGTTAGAATGTGGACGTAATGTGCTGTTCCAGTCTCTTCTGTACCTAAGGTCCATCACCGTTCCCTTTGGATCCATACGTAATTCGGTGCTCTTCGATACACACGATCGAACAGCGGAGGAGTGGTACTCAAGCGTCAACTTTAGGTTACAATATCTCCGGATGTAATTAACATTTTACAATGCAACAAACGGCACTGATTACGTATTTGTTTATATGTTCAGATGTGCTAACAAAACTAACGTGGTTCCATTTAAAAAACCGTAGGTTTGTGTTAAAAACCATACTTCCGTGCATTTTTTTTATGGTTTGTATTAACCAATTACACTAGCCCCTCTCCTCACGTTCGCTCTGTGGAATCGATTCGTCAGTATTTGATGTGGTTTACGAAATATATCCAGCGGTAACGTTAGGTGACTCACCCTGTATAGCTGTGGCTGTTCCTTCGCATTTCCACTTGACAACTGCATAACAATCAGTCGAGTTGGGCAGCTTTAGAACGGTTCAAATGTCCCTGATGGAACTGTTAGTTAGGTAACATCCAATGCCAGCGCAATATTTCTTACCTCCTTCTGTATTGGTGGGCCGGCAATCTCGTGACATGTTGTGATCAATTCTGCATTACGTAGGATGTCCGGACTCTTTTGATCAGATAGTGTACATCAGCAGTACAAAATAGGAAGTAGCAGTAGAAGAAGAAGGTGAAGATCAATAAAATGGAAAATGCGCAGAAACAGTAGAGAAGTAATCAAATCCGAATAAGTTGATTGATATGCATACAAGATGGAAGAAAGAAAACAGGAACAGATAAATAGAAGGGAAGTATGGATGATGCTGACGGTGTGACAGATAGATGTTTCTTTGACCCCTATAAATTATTTGTCACAAAATTTTATTGAATATCTCTACAGTTCCACTTTTTGCGGTAGTGTAATGCAAATTCGTTTACCTGTTTACTTGTTAAGCTGGATGGGGCACCTAACGCTAATTTTTGAGTAATCCTAGAAGAGGGTATTACATTACAAAAAGACTTAAGATATGCACAATATTCGTGTCGCAGTCATCCAATGGTAATTTTGCGTCTACACTGTTGCCAGTAGACACAGTTCAAATGTTGTATTCTGAGATCAGTTCACTAACAGTGTGCACCGTTGTGAGTCGTGCCGCTGGATACTGTATTCCCGATCGTTACGGTACAATACTATGTCAGAAAGTGATGTAAGATTCAATAATTTTTCTTTGTAAACTATCAGGTGTTTCCTGAGACTGTGTAGATAACACATCGTCCTCAACCCATCGTCATCGAAGTACTCTCAAATAGGTTCTGGAAACTGTACATACTTTACGCCACAGTACCCCTCTAGAGTTCCTGATCATCCTCTGACAGCTAGTTGGCTTGTCACCGACCGCACCCAATCATCACAGCACTCCGTGCAGGCACCTCCACATCAGCGTTTCTTAAACTGAGTCCCGCGGAAACCTGGGCTCCCGTGAAGCTAACGTGCCTTCTTTCATAACATTTGCAACATTAACTTAAAAAATTACGCCTTTAAGGAAACCTGAAAGATTTGTATGAAAGTTTTAAACAGTATTTTCCAAATTAGCAGATGATTAAATATCAAAAAGGTTTGTAGATTCTCAATCCATATGTTGTCAATGCACGATCTTCGAAAGTGTAAAGAAACGAACACTAAACTTTTATTGAAGTGAATCTGATTTAGCCTCGGAAGAAAAATTTAAATTAATGTCGTTAGCGGAATTCTGATGCGGTTTAAGAAATCGGTAATCTGAATTGTCGCAAAGGACATGTTTAAAGTTTTTCCACTTACAGATACTCGGTCCAGCCACATTAATGTGACCAGCGCCTACGTTCGATGTCAACAAGCGATACACACGTACAGAAAGTGTTGTTGTTGTTGAGGTCTTCGGTCCAGAGACTGGTCTGATGCAGCCCTCCATGCTGCTCTACCCTGCGCAAGCTTCTTCATCTCCAAGTAACTACTGCAACCTACATCCTTCTGAATCTGCTTAGTTTATTGATCTCTTGGTCTCCCTCTACGATTTTTACTCTCCACGCTGCCCTCCATTGCTAAATTTGTGATCCCTTGATGCCTCAGAACATGTCCTACCAACCGATCCCTTCTTCTTGTCAAGTTGTGCCACGAACTCCTCTTCTCCCCAATTCTGTTCAATACCTCCTCATTAGTTACGTGATCTACCCATCTAATCTACAGCATTCTTCTGTAGCACCACATTTCAAAAGCTTCTATTCTCTTCTTGTCTAAACTAGTTATCGCCCATGTTTCACTTCCATACATGGCTATACTCCATACAAATACTTTCAGAAAAGACTTTCTGATACTTAAATCTATACTCGAGGTCAACAAATTTCTCTTCTTCAGAAACGCTTTCCTTGCCATTGCCAGTCTCTACTTCGACCATCATCAGTTATTTTCCTCCCCAAATAGCAAAACTTATCTACTACTTTAAGTGTCTCATTTCCTAATCTAATCCCCTCAGCATCACGTGATTTAATTCTACTACGTTCCATTATCCTCGTTTTGCTTTTGTTGATGTTCATCTTATATCCTCCTTTCAAGGCACTGTCCAATCCGTTCAATTGCTCTTCCGGGTCTTTACCTGTTCCTGACCGAATTACAATGCCATCGGCAAACCTCGAAGTTTCTTACTACTTCATGGATTTTAATTCCCACTCCAAATTTCTCTTTTGTTTCCTTTACTGCTTGTTCAATATACAGATTCAGTAGCATCGGGGATAGGTTAATCTTTGGTGATGGTGTTGTATATAGGAAAAAAGTCACAACTCTTAGAAAATTGTTGTGAAATGCAGCAAGATTTCCAGACATTCGATGTTTGCTGCAGGAATTAGCAGACGACCCTCAAAAACAAGTATTGCACATAGACAGGGGGAACATCCTTCATTATATGATTACACCATTACCGAGAACACATCGGGAATTGTCACATCCATTGAAGTTTTATAGGGCAAATGCGTAAGAAACAGGCGAAAAGAGAGCCGTAATAATTGCTTACAGTACTTTTAATGGCCATCGAAAAAATAGTAATTGTCTTACGGTGTCTGTGTTTTAGCGAGACTGAGTGGAAGGCGTGACCTGTCTCGAGCAGGTGACATGTGATATCGTAATGACCGGGCAGAACGCAGCCGGGTAGCTGACTAGCATGATTCCGCCGGCTGCTGCTGGTAGCAGTCCAACCCCAAATTTTTATACTAGAAGAGCATCGTAATTGTTTACAACATCCTTAACATCTGCAGGGTATGTGCAATCTGGTTACAATGTCTGTGTGCAATTTGTTATACCATCTTCTAGTTTTCAACGTGATACTGGTATGTTCACGCTGTGCTAGTTCAGAGACAAGAGTGTGCTTGATACGCTGTGTAGGCGATGTGGAATGGAATACTGAACGTTTTTACATTATGGCGATGATGTAGCATTAAATGTTTTAACAAGCATACTATACCTAAGTTACATACAGCTGTCAGCGCAATCTAACCAATGTCTCGTGTATGATGTGCAGTGAAATTCTACATTGGCGGGAGTGTACTTCATACGCCATGTAGGGACACAAGTCATGTGTAGGCGTATCAGCTGGACTAGTCTGTTCCAGTTTTTCTCCTAGAATCAGTATAATCGTGCTTATACACTGAGGTGACAAAAGTCATGGAATAGAGAAATGCACACATACAGATGGTGATAATTCGCGTTCTCAAGGTATAAAAGGGCACTGCATTGGCAAAGCTCTCATTTATACACAGATATTCTACGTAGAAAGGTGTCCGACGTGATTGTGACCGCAAGACGAATTAACAGACTCTGACCGCGGAGTGGTAGTTGGAGCTTGACACGTGGGAGATTCCCTTTCGAAAATCGTTAGAGAATTCAATATTCAGAGATACACAGTGTTAAAAGTGTGCCGAAATACTAAATTTCAGGCATCACCTCTTACCATGGGACAACGCAGTGGCCGACCGCCTTCAATTAACGGCCGTGAACAGCGGCGTTTGCGTACAGTTGTCAGTGCTCATAGACAAGCAACACAGCGTGGTGAACATAAAAATCAATGTGGGACGTACTACGAACGTATCCATTAGGACAGTGCGGCGAAATTTAGCGTTAATGGGCTACGGCAGCAGATGACTGATGCGAGTGCCGACATCGTCTGCAGCGCCTCTCCTGGGTTCGTGACCACATTGGTTGGATCCTAGACAGCTGGAAACCCGTGGCCTGGTCAGATGAGCCCAGATTTCAGTTAGTAAGAGCTGATGGTAGGGTTCGAGTGTGGAGCAATGTCCACGAAGTCATGGCCCCAACTTGTCAACAAAGCACTGTGTAAGCTGGTGGCAGCTTCGTAACGGTTTGGGCTGTGTTCACATTGAACAGATTGGGTCCTCTGGTCCAACTGAACTGCTCATTGACTGGAAATGGTTACGTTCGGCTACTTGCAGCCATTCATGGACTTCATGTTCCCAAACTACTATATCATATCACCAGGCCACAGTTGTTCATGACTGGCTTGTAGAACATTCTGAACAGTTCGAGCAAATGATTTGGCTACCCAGCCTGTTTGAGATGAATCCCATCGAACATTTGTGGGACAAAATCGAGAGGTCAGTTTTTGCACAATATCCTACACCAGCAACACTTTGCAATTACGGATGGCTATAGAGGCTACATGGGTCAATATTTGTGCAGGGGACTTCCAGCTACTTGTTGACTCCATGCCACGTTGGGTTGCTGCACTACACTGGGAAAAAAACGAGGTCTGACATGACACTGGGAGGTACCCCATGATTTCTGTCACCTCAGTGTGAATCGTAACCTTGAACTTGGTAGTTCAGTTGGTCTAGTGTGTCACTGAGTGATTTGAAGTGAGGCAGCCATTGTTGAGTTATAAATTGTAATAATTATTAGTTTATGCCTCTTCATATTAACCTAGTAATAAATGGGGTAATAAGTTATAGCAGAATGATTGGGTAACAAACAGTAGGACGCTGCCCTAACTATAATTTTTTATTTTTCTGTCAGTTTTATTGATACACCTCCACAGTGTAGTTTCAGCGACGTCTTGTAGCATATCTGTGGTACTTATTAAATATAGGACCAGTGTATCGAGTTTATGCATCTCCACAGTAACTGAGTTATAAATTGAGTAATATATTTTAGCAGAATTATTGGGTAATAACTGGTAGGATAACAACCCAACTCACTTTTTTATTATTCTGTCTGGTCGTGTTTCATGTTGCTTTTGCCATAGTGTACAGAACATTAATGAGGAGTCCGTCTGATAGTTAGCGTGCCTGGATAATTGTTGAGGATCAAGTGACAACAGCACCACCTACAGCTTTGCCGCCAGTTTTGCTTCATATATCACTACAATGGGTTATAAACCGGGATAATAAAAGCGGCAGGGCATTAATGATAGTAACTGAGTAACAGATAATGGTGATAAAAGTGACAGGTCATTAATTTTGTGTCAGAGAACTAGCCTAGAGATAAGGAGAACAATGGACCCTTTGTCCTGGATTGGAGGATAAATCTGACAACCATTCAGGCTGTCCTCAGTTATCCTGCCAATAGAAATCGTAGATATCAAATATTTTACATTAGTTTTCATATGGTATAAAGTTAAGATGTATGTCATTGACATGAGGCATTATACATTGTTCACTTACACTGTGCTTAAAGTTTTACGTTTAGGATATTAAATTTGGAAAATAATATGTATATATATTTGTTTATATACCTCACATGATCCAATGAGTTTTGTATGCTGTTATTTATACTGCTACCATGTATTCTACAGTTTGCCACCTTTGCGAATTTCCTGCCATTTTTAAGCAACACAATCGGCTTAGATCAAGTGGGAGGGGGGAGGGGAGGAGGGAGAGGGGAGGAACGTGGAAGGGGAGGGGTGACCTTGACTTTAGACCGTTGAGGATATCTGGCAACAATGCACTATCAAACGGAAAGCAACCACAATTTACAATTCCAGCAACACGTATAAAATTTCCTTCGATATCTATAGTTAACCTTACCTGCTGATGATCCAAAACACTGAATAGCACCTAGTAGCAGGTCACAGAGAGACATGTTTTGCTGATGCAATACTGTTAGTCAGAATTCCTTCAATAATTTAAAGCCCTACATTAGCATTTCCTACAGCTAGTTTTACGTTATTCCAAATCATTATTCCTAAGTATTTAATCGATGTGGCAGTGCAGCAGCATACCACTGATAGTGAGTTCGAATACTACTGAATGTTTTTCTTGGTTTCAGTGACTTTTAGTTCGAGATGATGACAATTGCACCAAGTTATTTCAAGCTACATGTTAAAACTGTCTGTCCGCTCTCTCCAAAACTCATTTCTATGTGCACATGGTTCTAATCTGCTATAAAATGCTCTTCTCTGCGTGTTTTCGTATCACAGTTATTTGCATCTAATGTGTTATGATATAGTGATAGGAATCGTCCGAGCAATCTTCCGAATGGGAGCCTATAACAACAAACAAAACTAGAGCCTATCTTGCTAATGTAGTATACACTCCAAAGTCAATGAACCGAGTGCAATCGATCCGGGTTCGTCACTATTCCCTGTGGCAAAAAACACTGCTGTGCCAGGGATTATCCTTGTCTGTCGAGGAAGATATTCATCGTACCTCCGAGCAGAGCGATTATATCTGTGCCACTTCTCATCATTCTAGTTACAGCGGAATCTAGAGAATTTCCAAAGAAATTTAGATGACAAAGCGTTTTGTGCCCGAACAGATATGACGCACAGCGCTAGGGGCAATGCAGAGGTCTCTGCCGAAAGCGTCGTGCAGGCGCCCCGAGCGACGAGATTGCAGAGCGATAAGGGTCTGCCGCGGTCCCGAGATAAACGCAATGTCAGCACCGGTATCGAAGCTGAATGTTAAGGAAATCATTTTTTTAAGGAATACAGCGGTTCTGAAGTGGGAAGTTTCTTTGTTGCGCTCCTGTAGCCAAATTTATCCATTCTGAGATGGAGAACTGTATGTAGTGTGTGACAAAAAAAAGGTGAGTAGACTCTCAAATTACTGTAAATACAAACGTTATTTGCTGTTTCTTGTGACATGTATCTGAAATATCTATGTGTTTCTTATGGCTCCCCTTACGTTGATCCAGATCATTTCCAAAGTACTTACTTAGCACGCACCATTCTCCATAACTGATACGGCTAACCAACACTATTGCAGTTTTGCTCGGCCCAAAATAAGCTTGTTTTAATCTTCGCGATGAACACTTACACTAGTACAGAATCTTAAATCTGCCTTCGGCAAACCGAGGTTTAGGCTTTACGTCGTGCTCTTCAGATCACTTTATGTAAATGCCAAGATGATTGTTTTGAGAAGGTAACGAACGATTGCCGGCCGGTGTGGCCGTGCGGTTAAAGGCGCTTCAGTCTGGAACCGCGTGGCCGCTACGGTCGCAGGTTCGAATCCTGCCTCGGGCATGGATGTGTGTGATGTCCTTAGGTTAGTTAGGTTTAATTAGTTCTAAGTTCTAGGCGACTGATGACCTCAGAAGTTAAGTCGCATAGTGCTCAGTGTCATTTGAACCATTTTTGTACCGAACGATTTCTTTCGCCATCCTTCATCGATCTGCTGTGTCACTGATGCTACATTAAATCCTATTCTAATCTTTTTATTCGTGGTAAGAGAAGTGTTCATCATCCGTATTTGAACTGACATGAGAGGAACAACGAAGCCCTTAAGCGGGCAGTTATCACTCTTCGCATTAATGACCTGCGTTGAGTATCAATCGTCATGATGTGACTGTATGTGACATTATTGCTTGGAACTTGAATACATTTCTTGGGTGTTTTGATACGTTACTGTATACAAGAACTAGTCAGCACGACTATAATTCAGTCTTCCAGTTCCTGAAATTTTTGTTAGGTTTTAGCGGCCACTGAAGTTGTAGTACCGTTGTGATAGGAAATAGACTGCCGGAGAAAAAAAAAGGTGAATCAGCATCGGCTCGTTTGAAGATGATTAAAGTTGCAGTGTCCTGTGACAGGTAGAATGACCATCAGAGTGCCTTAGTGTAGTTCGTGATTAGTGTTGTTACTGGGCCTAGTAAACTACACAAGAGCCGTGAAAAGCAACAGATGTTGAGCGATCACTGTGAAGGACACACAGAAGCTCTGTACTCGTATGACTAGTAAGCTATAAAAGAGGCGTGAACAGCGTCAGATGTCGAGCAATCACTGTGAAGGACACGCTGATGCCACATACTCGTGTGACTAGTAGGCTATAAAATAGCCGTGAACGGCGTCAAATGTTGAGCGATCACTGTCAAGGACATGCAGATGCCGAGTACTCATGTGACGAGTAGGCTATAAAAGAGGTGGGAACAGCATCAGATGTTGAGCGATCACTGTGAAAGACAAACAGATGATGCGCACTTGTGGGGCTAGTAGGCTATAGAAGAGGCGTGAGCAGCGTGAGATGTTCAGCGATCACTGCAAAGGACACGAGGATTCTACATACTCGTGTGAGTAGTAGGCTATAAAAGAGACGTGAACACCGTCAGATTTTGAGCGATCACTGTCAAGGGCATGCAGATACTGTGTACTCGCGTGACTAGAAGGCTATAAAAGAGGCTTGAACAGCATCATATGTTGAGCGATTACTGCGAAATATATGCAGATGCCGAGTACTCGTGTGATGAGTAGGCTATAAAAGAGGCGTGAACAGCATCAGATGTTGAGTGATCACTGTGAAGGACACACAGATGCTGCATACTCGTGCGACTAGTAGGCTATACAAGAGGCGTGAGCGGCCTCAGATGTTGAGCGATCACTGCGAAGGACACAAGGATTCTGCATACTCGTGTGACTAGCAGGCTATAAAAGCGACGTGAACACTGTCAGATCTTGAGCGATTACTGTGAAGGGCACGCAGATGCCGTGTACTTGGGTGACTTGTAGGCTATAAAAGAGGCGTGAACAGTGTCAGATGTAGAGCAATCAATGTGAAGGATATGCGGAAGCTGTGTATTCGTTTGACTAGTGGGCTATAAACGAGGCGTGAACAGTGGTAGATGTTGCGTGATCACCATGAAGGACACACAGATTCTGCGTACTCATGTGACTAGTAGGCTATAAAAGATGCGTGAACAGCATCAGATTGTCAGCGATCGCTACGAAGGACACGCAGATGCTGCATACTCGTGGGGCTATTTGGCTATAAAATAGGAGTGAACACCATGAGATGTCAAGCGATCTCTGTGAAGGACACACAGGTGATGCATACTTGTGTGACTAGTAGGCTACACAAGAGGTGTGAACATTGTCATATGTTGAGTGATGACTGGTGAAGGACACACAGATTCTGCCTACTTGTGTGACTAGTAGGCTATGAAAGAGCCGTGAACAGCGTCAGATGTTGAGCGATCACTGTGAAGGACATGCAGATGCTTCATACTCGTGTGAGTAGTAGGCTATAAAAGAGATGTGATCACCGTCAGATGTTGAGCGATCACTGTGAAGGACACACAGATGATGCGTACTTGTGTGACTACTAGCTATACGAGAGGCGTGAACAGCGTTAGATGTTGAGCGTTCTTGAAGGGCACGCAGATGTCATGTAGTCGTGTGACACAACTTTATCAGCACTGGACAGACTTTGAAAGGGACATCGTTTCTAGTCTACTTGTGGCCAACTGGTCGAATGGAAGAATATCCAGATTTCTGGGGCGTTTGGATGTGACAGTAGCCTGACATTCGACTGCATGGGAGCATGAGAGCTGGCTTTACTCGTTATCAAGCTTCTTGTCGACCACGTACGACCACCACATGGAAGGATTGCCATATTGGGCAACAAGCACGTAGTAATCTGTTCACATCAGCCCCTGTGTGCTCCGCCATATTGGCGGGTGACCTTGAACGAGTTTCGCTCGGCCGCCGCTAGGGCTCGGAGGATCGCGCTAGAGTTCTAACTAAGCGCGATCCGCCACTAAAAATACCGGATGCAGGCGCCATGTTGGATTATCAGCGCGCTACTTCCTGCCGCGCCCAGTGTGGCGACGCTTATCAGTTGCAACTTCCTCAGTACAGGCAGCTGCACGCTCATTTGACTCGAGGCAGCCGCACTGAGCACACAGCCATGCCGTACAGGAGGAGAAGATATACAAGAAGATCAAGATTGCCTGTGTACAAGACTGTGGATACATTTAGTCTTACTCCTAATAATGTAGCACAAGAAGAGCTACTAAATGGACCTATTACTTTTGTAGGAGCTAAGATTCATTTTTCTTGTGGCCGGCCATGGTGGTCTCGCGGTTCTAGGCGCGCAGTCCGGAACCGTGCGACTGCTACGGTCGCAGGTTCGAATCCTGCCTCGGGCATGGATGTGTGTGATGTCCTTAGGTTAGTTAGGTTTAAGTAGTTCTAAGTTCTAGGGGACTGATGACCACAGCTGTTAAGTCCCATAGTGCTCAGAGCCAGCCAGCCATTTTTCTTGGACAACTACAGAGGTTGTGTCTTGCTGCACCATTGATCAGAGACTAGCACCATTCGGATAATGAAATTAGCGTACCGTGCATAGTCTACCGTTAACACCACAACACAAAGAGCTGTTTGATATTGTTCCACGATCGGAAGAGATGAAATGCTGATAAACGTGCAACTCTTTGTGTTCAGCGATGATCAACGGTTCTGTACTACGCTGGCCGACCATGATCGGCCGATATTGCGGCGACATGGTGAGAGGTTTCATTTTTACGATATATGTAGAGACTCAGTGGTGTTACTCCTGGCGTCATGATGTAGGAAGTTATCGTGAGTGACTTAGGTCACGGCTGGTAGTAACTGAGGGAACTCGGACGGCACGGCGCTATGCCACGGACACCATGGAAACTCATGTGTTATTTCTCTTGCGACAGTATTATGGTGACACATGGAAAACATCTCCATGTATGGTCTCAATGTTGTTGAGGTACTTTAGTGGCCAATAAAATTCCTAGATCTTCGTCCTGTAGAACATACAGGGGATAGGCAAAATAATGTGAACAGTGGTAGTAATGGGCCGGTACAGACTAGGCATCAGTGCAGGCTGTTTACGAATTGTGCACACTTCCTATTTGCATTCAGAGGCCGAGGTCAATGTGAAATGAAAGACCTAACAGAGTTCCAAGTAGAGCAGATTTTGGGGGCCCGATTAGCTCTAGTATTAGTAATCAAGACAGCTAACTTATTGAATGTTTCGACAGTCATGAGAGCCTACACAAAAGCTGGAAAGACATCATCGTGAAAACGCAATAGTGGACGGAAATCAAAACTAAATGATAGAGATCGTCCTACGTTAATACGAATGGTGCCAAAACAACACAAAACTACAGCGGCTAAAGTGACTGCAGAGCTAAATAGCGATCTTTGAGACCTCGTATCTATGGACACTGCCCGCCGAGAACTCCATAAAGCGAATTTTCGTGGACGAGCTGCTATACCGAAACCATTAGAGACGACAACCAATGCAAAGAAGCGTAAAACATGGTGTCAGGAGCATAAATACTGGACGGCTGGTCAGTAGAAACACGTCATATGGTCCGACGAGTCAACGTTTTCGTTATTTCCGACATCGGGCCTGGTTTACGTCTGGAGAAAGCCAAAAGAAGCCTACAATCCTGACTGCTTGATTCCAAAGGTTAAGCATGGAGGTGGAAGCGTGATGGTGTGGGCAGCCATATCATGGTATTCTGCAGGTCCCATCATTACTCTCAAAGGCCGTGTTACAGCCAACGATTACGTGAACATTTCAGTTGATCAGGTGCACCCCATGATTCAAAGGTTGTTCCCAGCAATGATGCCATATTTCAGGACGATAATGCACCCATTCACACAGCCAGGACAGTACAATCGTGGTTTGAGAAGCATGCAACTGAACTGCAGCGTCTTTCCTGGCCAGCACAGTCCTCAGACTTGAACATTATCGAACCCTTGTGGGCGGTATTGGAGCGCAGATTCCGGAGCTGATTTCCTCCTCCCTCGTCACTTCAGGAGTTAGAAGAGGTCCTGATCGAAGAGTGGCATAACATTCCACTGGAGACTATATAATAATTATATGCCAGTATTCCAAGAAGAATCGCAGCTGTATTACAGGCAAATGGGGGGGCTCATACCCTTATTAATAAACCATTCCGAAGTGAGTACAGGTGTTCACATTATTTTACTTCTCCCCTGTATGTGTGACCACGTCGGACGTCAGCTCCGTCCTAGTGCCGATATCCGAGGTATCAAGGACCAGTTAGAACAGTTGCGGACCAGGTTACCTCAGGAGAGGATACAACGACTGTGGCATCCTTCCCAAACGTCTGAGCACATGTATCCAGACCAGAGGGTGTGCAACGCCATACTGATAACTGAGTTTTCCCCCAAACAAGGGAAGCAAGACCACGGAAAAAAAACAAAAAAAAACGGCAAGTAACACTCTAAATAACGTGATATACAGCGATTCTCGGCCAAAAGTGAACGAAAAACAGGAAAGTTGCTGAAAAGCTGTAGAATGTAAAGTAAATGTAAAGCTACCAGCATACACAACTGGTTGCGTTATATGAGGTTTGTAAACAAATACATATCGGTATTTTTTCCAAATATAGTATCCAAAACGTAAATCTTAAAGCACAGCGTAAATGAACAACATATAACGCCTCAAGGACTGATGTGTGTATTAACCGTAGACCATACGTAAACTAATGTAAAATATTTGACACCTGATAATCACCCCTTTGGAAATGAAAATTTGTTTGAGCGAAAAATTAAAGTGACCTATACCAGAGGTTAAATGGAACAATAATTTTTCAGAAAGAAAAACAAAAAAATTCCACTGCAGATAGCACATAAAGTGCTGAAACTTGTCTGAGTAATAACAAAAATATAAAACGGTGGCTCATATGAAGCGGAATTCCTTTCCAGTTTTTCCTAGCAAGGACGAAAAAAGAAGACCTACAACATCTGAAAGATGATTAAACATATTATTATTACAGGTCAAGCATGTTTTGTCAAGAAGCTGCATGGCTCGATCCTACGTAGGGAAGCGACAGAAAACCTGTAAATGGAAGGCTGAACCAAAAATATCATCCGCTCTGTCACCTTCACTTCTATCGTCACTGCTGCACGATTTTCTCCTTTCAGAGATGAATTACAGATAGTTGTATAACAACAGAGACTGTATTCTAAAATTATGTATCTCTTTTTTCTTTAATTCTGCCATTGCCACTAGACGGCAAACCTTACATATGATTGCAAATAAATAAATAACTATAACTACACCGTCAACTAGTTCACTAAAACTGTTTCTGTCGAAAAAGAAGCTGCGTTTTGTAGAACTGGTGCCGTCGAAGGAGAAGTTACTTGGCATGTTCTCAGAAGACCTGCAATTAGACTATCAGTGGCATGATCTGAGATACTGAATAAGTTTCAAAATCGACTGAACTCAAATGTCGTGGATATATGCACTGAGGAAGATAATATTCACATAAACGTAAACCAAAAGACTGGCATTCAGTAAAATACGGCGTACACCGATCAGCAAATTGAAGTGATCCTAGAGCTAAATAAAAAAAAAACATTATCACTTCTCGTTTTAAATTAAAGCAAGGTTTCTAACAGTAATATAATAAAGGTATGTGTGCACTGAAGTCCGAAGTAATTCTGCAGTACGTCATCACAGCCAGAAACAAAAGGAAAAGAATTCTTCTCCCTACAGATGAGCAAGAATTTTGCAAACTTTGTACTTGCGGAATGCGGTTCTTTCTATATACACGTATGTCCACCAAAGCACAAACACCTTTACAGACCTAATATCTGTATGTCTAAACATATGAAAACTGAGCAGTTCTCACAATTGGAAAGATTTAATCGTTATATTTTCGTCAGGAAAAGCGCAATGATCCAGAAAAGATGTTCATTTGCAGTCCTAAATAACAGCTCATTGTTAATGAAAACAAGGTAAAGTTATATATAAAGTCTGGAAGAATATACCATTAGCAACACAAAGATGGATAAAATTTGAACAACTATCTGAAGTGACAAAGCAGAGTACATCCATTAGAAGTGACAAAGTACATTGAGGCTATAATAGTTATGGAATGCCTCCTACTATCGTGTTGGTTGTCCTTTTGCCTGGCGAAGTACAGCAACTCGACTTGGCATAGACTCAAAAAGTCGTTGGAAGTCACCTGCAAAAATATTGACCCATGCTGCCTCTAACGCCGTCCATAATTGTGGAAGTGTTACAGGTGATGAGTTTTCACTGACCTCTCAATTATGTTTCATAAATGTTCGATACGTAGCCAAATCATTCTCTCAAATTGTCCAGAATGTTCTTCAGACCAATCGTAAGCAATCGCGACCCAGTGACATGGCACATTATTATGAGAACATGAAGTCCATGAATGGTTGGAAATGGTCTCCAAGTAGCCGAACGTAACCATTTCCAATCAATGGTCGGCTCATTTGGCCCAGAAGACCCAGTCCATTTCATGTAAACACAGACCACACCATTATGGAACCACCATCAGCTACCAGAGTGGCTTGTTGACAACTTGGGTCCATGGCTTCGTGGGGTCTGCGCCACACACGAACCCTGCCATCAGCTCTTACTATCTGAAATAAGGAGTGATGTGACCAGCCGACGGTTTTCCAGTCGTCTAGAGTGCAACCGATCTGGTCACGAGCCCAGGAGAGGCGCTTCAGCAGTGTCGTGCTGCTACCAAAGGCACTCGCGTCAGTCGTTCCTGACATAGCCAATCAACGCTATACTTCACCGCACTGTCCTAACGGTTACGTTCGTCGTACACCCCACATTGCTTTTTACGATTACTTTAAGCTGTGTTGCTTGTCTATTAGCACTGACAACTCTATGCAAACACTGCTGTTCACGGTCGTTAAGTGAAGGCGATCCGCCACTGCGTTGTCCGTAGTAAAAAGTGATGGCTGAAATTTAATATTTCGGCACACTCTTAACACTATGTGTCACGGAATATTGAAGTTCCTGACTATTTCCTAATGGAATGTCCCATGCGTCTGCCTCCAACTACCATTCTGAATTCAAAGTCTGCTAATTCCCTCGTGCGGCCATAATCACCATAATCACGTCGGAAACTTTTTCGTATGAATCACTGAGTACAAAGGACAGCTCCGCTAGTGCAATACCGTTTTATACCTTGTGTACGCGACGCTACCTCCATCTGTATATGCACATATCGCTACCCATGGCTTTTATCACATCAGTGTAGAGTGGACGCAAAGAATCGGTTCTAATATAAGCGCGCAACGGACTACACTTCGTACAGATAATTCTGATTAAGTGTCATGAGTTCGAGAACAAAGAGGTTACAAAACTCTCGAGTGACTCTTCTTCAGTACTGGTTCAGTATCCATGAAATCTGTGAACTGGGGCCTAAAGAGGAATACCAATGACTTCTACATACGATATGCCGTTCAATTTGTGACTGGCACTTTGAACAGGAAAACAGCTTCATGGAGATACGTAATATACGTGCGTGTGAACGTTGAAAGAGGGTCGCTATTACATTAGAGCAAAGCGACTGGCACAATAAGAACTTGGCAGAACATTGTTTTCCATCACCCTGTTCGTGGAAGTAACATGACCCAGAAAGCTACTTGAACAGTGGCTTGTGTAGTGCAGGACCGTCAGTGTTTATCTCGACCGCCCACGGCACTTGATAGATTATAATGCTCGTCCCGTATTCTCCGTCACTTGCCGCAAGACCGATGACTGGCGTTACATACGAAGATGGAGGTCACCGCAAATGGCCACGCCCACAAAGAAGCAAACTGTATCCTTCCGCACTTCTTTATAAGTCGGTGCACGCAGAGATTCGCGGGAGACACATCGAAACTTGGGAGCCTGCCAGCGACGTCTGCACCACAGACATGAGTTTAGAAGAAACCACTTAGAACTGTATTCAGTGATACAATACCACTGTAAAGCCAATAGAAGAATTTGTCTTGGCCAGCTGTGGCTACATGTAAGTATTGTAAATAAATGTGTATGAATTTTGCTCAAACCATTGTATGTGTTTGTGTTTGTACTAAAAATGTCTGCCTTGTATCCGCGGCAGACACAGCATGTGGTATGCAAGTAGACGTAGTTTCCGCTGTCACTGTGCCAAAGGTATAACAATACAACTGTCAACCAAAGGACGGGGCTGTTAACATAAGAACGCCGATGGAGAATAACAGGTTCGACATGCTGAACTAGTGTCGTGTTATAAGAAAGCACAAATTCGAATAATCAGATCAAGGAAAACAGTGTGCTAATGACACGGTAGAAGTTACCGCCAGCATCCTCCAATGTCAAGTGAGCGCCTTTGTCTCGTAAAATGAAGGAACTTGGTTCGAGTTCCATCTAGAGAATTGGTGTGGGTTTTAAATGTGTCATCACTGAGTGTAGTTTCCTGCAGAAAATAATATCGGAAATGATCAGGTCTCTCTCTCTCTCTCTCTCTCTCTCTCTCTCTCTCTGTGTGTGTGTGTGTGTGTGTGTGTGTGTGTGTGTGTGTGTGTGTGTGTGTGGATTATGAGATGATACATTGTGAGTTCAGTATTCAACAGAGATTCAGATTCCCCGCCCCCACCTAGTACTGGCACAGAGGAAATGTCAGAGATTCTTGGGCTTCATACCACACCTCGCTCCAATAGAGGATACAGACACAGCCGCAGGAATGTCACATGGGCCCGTGCACTAACACGAGAGTTCTAATGAAAGCTTAAAAGCTGTTTCACAGCACTTGACCCTCAGTCAACTATTTCATTGAAGCCTTCGATACACACCATTGACTACTAGAGTGATTGACCTTCCTTGTGTTTACGTTTTCGAGTCGGATTGCTCCGTGGACTGTTTGTGTAGGCCTACAATGTCTTTTGCTACGCTCTGAACTATGCTTTTCGGTAGCCTTTCACTTCGTGAACTCCACCCTCATCGGACACAGGAACTGCCTGTTTGTTCTGTCGGTCTCTGCGTTAGCGTCAGTGTGAGTGATCATAAATTGTGTCGATCTCTGCTTTAACGTCAGTACTGTATGAGTGATCATAAACTGTGATGTACCTATGCAGAGTAAGACAGAAAAAAATTGTGATGGCTGCAAAAAAAATGGTTCAAATGGCTCTGAGCACTATGGGACTTAACATCTTAGGTCATCAGTCCCCTAGAACTTAGTACTACTTAAACCTAACTAACCTAAGGACATCACACACATCCATGCCCGAGGCACGATTCGAACCTGCGCCGTAGCAGTCCCGCGGTTCCGGACTGCAGCGCCTAGAACCGCACGTCCACCGCGGCCGGCGTGATGGCTGCAGCCAAATACACTTTTTAAAAAAGAGATATCGGCAAAAGAAAAAGAGGGGGAGGTCATCAGTAAGTCACTATGAGCTGACCTTTGCAGGAGTTTGTTAGCCACCTGAATCAGTAGCCTTGTCAAACGCATTGCAGATGGAGATCACCACACGGGCAAAGATGATGTAGTCTCGGATAGCGTGTATTCTGGACAAGACATCAACTGTCACTGTTTGACTCAGCTTCTTTATATTTTATTTATTTGTGGAATTTTATACAATACGGAGGCTGAACAGTCGTTGCATCTCCATAGAAGAGTATGCACATGATTTATACTCTTGTGAGTCCCAATATGATCTCGGTCTACAGGTGATGATCGTATCAGTATATGACCCTGACATTGATACAATATGGTATTATCTGGTAGATTTATTGCACCATCTGTAGAAGTCTGAAACGCGATAAGGCGACGAGGTTTTACTGTGTGGTTCCTTATCAAATGTAGTGCGATCGATCGGTGGACAGACATTTGACTGACAGTACTTGCTTAATAGACCTTGCCCATCTCTTAAGGTGCTGAAATGTACCTAGCAAAAGCGGAGTTCAAATTTATTCACAATTACCAAGGTTTAGGTTTCTCACGTTTTTATTACGTCACTTTAGGCGTCTATACAAAACTGTTTGCACGGAACATGGCTAAGTGCCACATTGGGCATTCTCGGCATGAACAGCCGCGTCACAAATTGTGGCAACACTTCCACCTCATTAATGCCCACAGTGGGTTATAGTGGCAACATAATACCATACGAGCGAGAAGTACTATAGATATAATTGGAAACTGATTCCAATGGAACATGGATGTCGACAGCGACCGCGAAATATGTTGTGATTTGAGTGGCACTACTATGGTTCGAAGCAAGTATTGGCGTCGCTGTGCAAGCACATCACGGTCCAAGTCCCTGGTCGTCATTCGCTGAATCAGAGTTCGGTTATGCCATCTGGCCAGTATTACTTTATGTCCCTCTCATGGTAGGTACCAACAGCCTTTTTGTGGCAGCTTCTCTTATCTTGATGGGTACAACATTGGAGCATATTACTTGTAGTCTTTAACAGAACTACTGTATTATGATCTAAAGAAAGTTCTATCAAAAAACTCCCACAATGCTTAAGAAAATCCATACAAGTTATTTTAAGACATTCGTTTTATAGGAGAAAGAGAATATTTTTATTTTGAGGAGTAAGTGATTTTCGGTCAACAGATTTCTAGCAAAATTTTATCTTTTACGAATATCGAATTTCGAATATAAAGGAGAGTAATTCAAATTCAAATGGCTCTGAGAACTATGGGACTTAAAATCTGAGGTCATCAGTCCCCTAGAACTTAGAACTACTTAAACCTAACTAACCTAAGGACATCACACACATCCATGCCCGAGGCAGGATTCGAACCTGCGACCGTAGCGGTCGCGCGGTTCCAGACTGTAGCGCCTATAACCGCTCGGCCACCACGGCCGGCGGAGAGTAATTAATCGAATAATTATTGAATTCTTTGGAACGAATGAAACGGCTAATGGCATACCTTTTTTCAAATTACGCACTCAAATGTGAGCACCAAGCTCAACAGCAATGCTTTTGCCCTTTATCCGGGAACACTGTCACTCTCACTTAATATGTGAGGTCTGTATTAAGTTTCCGAAGAGAAAGTTTTGTCTGTATGCATAAAACAATCTACAGAAGTACCAGACAAAATGGGAAAGCAGACGCAGCAGAGAAAAGGCATTAAGATGAAACTGAGTAAGAGAGAATAAATGTTTAACGAGGCGCCCATTAGTTTTTGTGTCTATGTGAAAGTGCAAATAGAGACATCAAAAACGGTTTTGCATCACCTCGGTTCAGAGAGTACCGGAACCTTTACAGAAAATTGGAATAGAGATCAACATAAACATCATTTTCGTCCTTTTTATTGCTGATGAAAACCATACGTTGCATGTTGTACCACCATACAGCGTGACCTTCAGAGGTGGTGGTCCAGATTGCTGTACACATCGGTACCTCTAATCCCCAGTAGCACGTCCTCTTGCATTGATGCATGCCTGTATTCGTCGTGGCATACTATGCACAAGTTCATCAAGGCAGTGTTGGTCCAGATTGTCCCACTCCTCAACGGAGATTCAGCGTAGACCCCTCAGAACGTTTTGTGGGTCACCTAGTCCATAAACAGCCCTTTTCGATCTATCCAGGCATCTTAGATAGGGTTAATGTCTCAAGAACGTGCTGGCCACTCTAGTCGAGCGATATCGTTATCGCCGGCCGGAGTGGCCGAGCGGTTAAATGCGCTACAGTCTGGAACCGCACGACCGCTACGGTCGCAGGTTCGAATCCTGCATCGGACATGGATGTGTGTGATGTCCTTAGGTTAGTTAGGTTTAAGTAGTTCTAAGTTCTAGGCGACTTATGACCACAGCAGTTGAGTCCCATAGTGCTCAGAGCCATTTGAACCATTTTTGATGTCGTTATCCTGAAGGAAGTCATTCACAAGATGTGCACGATGGGGGCGTGAAATGTAATTCATGAAGACGAATGCCTCGCCAATATGCTGCGAATAAGGTTGCACTATGGCACCAGTTGTCGTACAGCCATTACGGCGCCTTCCATAACCACCATTGGCGTACATCGGCCCCACATATTGCCACCCCAAAACAGCAGGGTACCTCCACCTTGCTGCACTCGCTGGACAATGTGTCTAAGGGATTCAGCCTGACCGGGATGCCTCCAAACACGTCTCCGACGTTTGTCTGGATGTAGGCATATGAGACACTCATCGGTGAATAGAACGTGATGCCAATCCTGAGTCGTCCATTCGGCATGGTGTTGGACCCATCTGTACCGCGCTGCATTTTGTCGTGGTTGTGGTGTCACCGCCAGACACCACACTTGCTAGGTGGTAGCCTTTAAATCGGCCGCGGTCCGTTAGTATACGTCAGACCCGCGTGTCGCCACTATCAGTGATTGCAGACCGAGCGCCGCCACACGGAAGGTCTAGAGAGACTTCCTAGCACTCGCCCCAGTTGTACATCCGACTTTGCTAGCGATGGTTCACTGACAAAATACGCTCTCATTTGCCGAGACGGTAGTTAGCATAGCCTTCAGCTACGTCATTTGCTACGACCTAGCAAGGCGCCATTACCAGTTACTATTGATGCTGTAAAACATGTACCGTTAAGAGCGATGTTCACCATTTATGGATTAAAGTTAAGTATTCCACAGCTACGTCCTTTTTTGCTAGTCTCATTTCCTTGACCTGTTCCAGACCTCACGCCAGCCTGCGTGAGCTAAAACGCGTGCATTTCAGCTTCCTCTCATAGTGGGTTGGCTCTCTTGTCAATCCACAACAGTGGTTGCAAAGCTGGACCTCGCCATGGACATCGCGACTGAAGGTGCGCATCATGCAGTCCATTGCGCACAGGTTGAGTCGCAACACGACGTCCTGTGGCTGTACGAAAAGCATTATTCAACATGGTGGCGTTGCTGTCAGGGTTCCTCCGAGCCACAATCCGTAGGCAGCGGTCATCCACTGCAGTAGTAGCCCTTGGGCGGCCTGAGCGAGGCATGTCATCGACAGTTCCTGTGTCTCTGTATCTCGTCCATGTCCGAACAACATCGCCTTTGTTCACTCCGATACGCCTGGACAGTTCCCTTGTTGAGAGCCCTTCCTGGCCGAAAGTAACAATCCGGTCGCGATCGAACCGCGGTATTGACCGTCTAGGCATGGTTGAACTACAGACGACACGAACCGTGTACCTCATTCCTGGTGGAATGACTCGAAGTGATCGGCTGTCGGACCCCCTCCGTCTAATAGGCGCTGCTCATGCATGGTTGTTTACACCTTTGGGCGGGTTTAGTGGCATCTCTGAACAGTCAAAGGGACTGTGTCTGTGATACAATATCCACAGTCAACGTCAATCTTCTTCAGGAGTTCTGGGAACCGGAGTCATGCAAAACGTTTTTGATGTGTGTGTTATGGGAAAAATAGGTTGAAATTTTCAGCGTAATGAGTGTGAAGAAGACGACAAAATCTGTCAGACAATATTTATTAAAATCCGATCGGGCGTGTTTAATGATCAAAGAAAGATAACCAGTCCTTCCGCAAAGCCAGGAGGGAGTAGAACGTCAGGAAACACCAGTTCTTCGTACATAGCGATTCAACCAGGCGCCAAAATGTTATGGAATGAGCGACAAAACTATAGCGAGAAGCCATCCGTGCCTGAGGCTTCTTGAGAGCTCTCCACAGCAGCCCCATCAAAAACATCAGGAAAAAACTGGAGGACTTCATCAACAGCCATAGAATCCTGATCAACTCCTGTGTAGAATTGTTGATTGTGGGCCACAAAGACGCTCACAATATCATTCTAGAGGATCAGGCGGCGATCATCTGGTGTGTGAAGGGCATGCACCAGTCGTTGCTGGCGCTGCTCCTCCCCTTTAACAATCTGGTGCAGTTGCGGGGGTCCTCCACAGACCCAATCTTGACACCTCGCACGTATCATTGCTCCCTCGAGGCGGTAGTGAGTAAGCGAGATATCTTGTACCTTTACTCTCTGAATATCAACCTGTCGTTCAAGGGACGGTGCTTGGCCAGATAGCCCCTGGAGCAGCATGACAAAAATTCCAACCCATTTTGATGACAATATATCTTGTAGCCACCATATTGTATCATTGTGTGATGCAAAGCAAGCTTAGTACATTCAAGCCATCACTTAACAGTTGAAGGGTATGTCGGAAGGCGTCTCTTGCAAATGGTCCATGTGTCCTCTATTAACTGCCTGCACACTGGGTCCTGCAGATTTGCGATATTCAAATTCCACGTGCCTCAAACAAGCCACACTCTGTCACTGGAGAGAGACAATGCGTATACAGGGTGGTCCATTGATCGTGACCGGGCCAAATATCTCACGAAATAAGCATCAAACGGAAAAACTACAATGTACGAAACTTGTCAATCTTGAAGGGGAAACTACACTCCTGGAAATGGAAAAAAGAACACATTGACACCGGTGTGTCAGACCCACCATACTTGCTCCGGACACTGCGAGAGGGCTGTACAAGCAATGATCACACGCACGGCACAGCGGACACACCAGGAACCGCGGTGTTGGCCGTCGAATGGCGCTAGCTGCGCAGCATTTGTGCACCGCCGCCGTCAGTGTCAGCCAGTTTGCCGTGGCATACGGAGCTCCATCGCAGTCTTTAACACTGGTAGCATGCCGCGACAGCGTGGACGTGAACCGTATGTGCAGTTGACGGACTTTGAGCGAGGGCGTATAGTGGGCATGCGGGAGGCCGGGTGGACGTACCGCCGAATTGCTCAACACGTGGGGCGTGAGGTCTCCACAGTACATCGATGTTGTCGCCAGTGGTCGGCGGAAGGTGCACGTGCCCGTCGACCTGGGACCGGACCGCAGCGACGCACGGATGCACGCCAAGACCGTAGGATCCTACGCAGTGCCGTAGGGGACCGCACCGCCACCTCCCAGCAAATTAGGGACACTGTTGCTCCTGGGGTATCGGCGAGGACCATTCGCAACCGTCTCCATGAAGCTGGGCTACGGTCCCGCACACCGTTAGGCCGTCTTCCGCTCACGCCCCAACATCGTGCAGCCCGCCTCCAGTGGTGTCGCGACAGGCGTGAATGGAGGGACGAATGGAGACGTGTCGTCTTCAGCGATGAGAGTCGCTTCTGCCTTGATGCCAATGATGGTCGTATGCGTGTTTGGCACCGTGCAGGTGAGCGCCACAATCAGGACTGCATACGACCGAGGCACACACGGCCAACACCCGGCATCATGGTGTGGGGAGCGATCTCCTACACTGGCCGTACACCACTGGTGATCGTCGAGGGGACACTGAATAGTGCACGGTACATCCAAACCGTCATCGAACCCATCGTTCTACCATTCCTAGACCGGCAAGGGAACTTGCTGTTCCAACAGGACAATGCACGTCCGCATGTATCCCGTGCCACCCAACGTGCTCTAGAAGGCGTAAGTCAACTACCCTGGCCAGCAAGATCTCCGGATATGTCCCCCATTGAGCATGTTTGGGACTGGATGAAGCGTCGTCTCACGCGGTCTGCACGTCCAGCACGAATGCTGGCCCAACTGAGGCGCCAGGTGGAAATGGCATGGCAAGCCGTTCCACAGGACTACATCCAGCATCTCTACGATCGTCTCCATGGGAGAATAGCAGCCTGCATTGCTGCGAAAGGTGGATATACACTGTACTAGTGCCGACATTGTGCATGCTCTGTTGCCTGTGTCTATGTGCCTGTGGTTCTGTCAGTGTGATCATGTGATGTATCTAACCCCAGGAATGTGTCAATAAAGTTTCCCCTTCCTGGGACAATGAATTCACGGTGTTCTTATTTCAGTTTCCAGGAGTGTAGATGGCGCTATGGTTGGCCCGCTAGATGGCGCTGCCATAGGTCAAACGGATATCAACTGCGTTTTTTCGAACAGTAACCCTAATATTTTATCACATATTCGTGTAGTACGTAAAGAAATATGAATGTTTTAGTTGGACCACTTTTTTCGCTTTGTGATAGATGGCGCTGTAATAGTCACAAACATATGGCTCACAATTTTAGACGAACAGCTGGTAACAGGTAGGTTTTTTAAAATTAAAATACAGAACGTAGGTATGTTTGAACATTTTATTTTGGTTGTTCCAATGTGATACATGTACCTTTGTGAACTTATCATTTCAGAGAACGCATGCTGTTACTGCGTGATTACCTGTAAATACCACATTAATGCAATAAATGCTCAAAATAATGGCCGTCAACCTCGATGCATTTAGCAATACGTGTTACGACATTCCTCTCAACAGCGAGTAGTTCGCCTTCCGTAATGTTCGCGCATGCAATGACAATGCGCTGACGCTTGTTGTCAGGCGTTGACCTTCAACTTTCCCCACAGAAAGAAATCCGGAGACATCAGATCCGGTGAACGTGCGGGCCATGATATGGTGCTTCGACATCCAATCCACCTGTCATGAAATATGCTATTCAATACGGCTTCAACCGCACGCGATCTATGTGCCGGACATCCATCATGATGGAAGTACATCGCATTCTGTCACGCAGTGAAACATCTTGTAGTAACATCGGTAGAACATGTCGTAGGAAATCAGCATACATTGCACCGTTTAGACTGCAGTCGATAAAATGGGGGCCAATTATCCTTCCTCCCATAATGCCGCTCCATACATTAACCCGACAAGGTCGCTGATGTTCCACTTCTCGCAGCCATCGTGGATTTTCCGTTGCCCAACAGTGCATATTATGCCGGTTTACGTTACCGCTGTTGGTGAATGACGCTTCGTCCCTAAACGGAACGCGTGCAAAAAAATTTTCATCGGCCCGTAATTTCTCTTGTGTCCAGTGGCAGAACTGTACATGACGTTCAAAGTCGTCGCCATGCAATTCCTGGTGCATAGAAATATGGTACGGGTGCAATCGATGTTGATGTAGCATTCTCAACACCGACGTTTTTGAGATTCCAGATTCTCGCACAATTTGTCTGCTACTGATGTGTGGATTAGCCGCGACAGCAGCTAAAACACCTACTTGGGCATCATCATTTGTTGCAGGTCATGGTTGACGTTTCACATGTGGCTGAAGACTTCCTGTTTCCTTACATAACGTAACTATCCGGCGAACGGTCCGGACACTTGGATGATGTCGTCCAGGATACCGAGCAGCATACATATCACACGGCTGTTGGGCCTTTTGATCACAATAGCCATACATCGGCACGATATCAACCTTTTCCGCAGTTGGTAAACGGTCTATTTTAACACGGGTAATGTATCACGAAGCAAATACCGTTCGCACTGGCGGAATGTTACGTGATACTACGTACTTATACGTTTGTGACTATTACAGCGCCATCTATCACAAAGCGAAAAAAGTGGTCCAACTAAAACAGTCATATTTCTTTACGTACTACACGAATATGTAACAAAAATGGGGGTTCCTATTTTAAAAAACGCAGTTGATATCCATTTGACCTATGGCAGCGCCATCTAGCGGGCCAACCATAACGCCATCTGGTTTCCCCTTCAAGCTCAATGAGTTTCGTTCTTTGTAGTGTTTTCGTTTGATACTTATTTCGTGAGATATTTGGCCCGGTCACTGTCAATGGACCACCCTGTGTACACAATATGGTCAAAGAAGGCTGTAAGCCACAACTCAGCAGCAGTTGCCACAGCAATGAGATATTTGGAAACATAGACATTATCGAAGTGACGCCCTGAATGGCTCATAAAATACATGTATCCATTTCGATCACTATGCACTGGTTTGCACATGTCACCAACATTCGGATCATGCACCAGCAATTGTAATTCAGGGCATAGGGTTTAGTGGAGAACTTGATACTTCTGGGATAGCACACATCTGAAGTATCCGCCAATAATAAAACAGTTGCAGTGGCCCGCAAACAATGGGGCGATCTCTTCTGAATAAAACCACGAACGTTCCCTTCGGTTTTCCAAGCCAGAGGGAAGATAACCATCGATGGTGTGGACATCATGAAAAGTCACTGCAAAACCTTGGCTGATGGCAGATAAACCACATCTTCAACCATGAACCCCTCCTGGAGGAGTATCACCATCTCACTACCATCTTCATTCAAGGCAGTAACACAGAAATCGTATCCATAAGAAGCTGGAAACTTGACAAGAATAATTTCTTGCAGTAGTGCAATATCAGTGTCTGACACCTTTAACATTTCCTGGAGCAAGTGAAATTTGGTTCAAATGGCTCTGAGCACTATGGGACTTAACTGCTGAGGTCATCAGTCCCCTAGAACGTAGAACTACTTAAACCTGACTAACCTAAGGACATCACACACATCCATGCCCGAGGCAGGATTCGAACCTGGGACCGTAGCGGTCGCGCGGTTCCAAATTGAAGCGCCTAGAACCACTCGGCCAGACCGGACGGCAAGTGAAATTTGACCTGCGTCCAAAACATATTGACAATTATGGAGCCAATCTCATATGGTCACGGTGGTAGTGTAGTCATGGGGATGCTTATTGAAGCAAGACGATCAGTAGTGTCCACAAACGCCCCTTCATCAGTCAGTGCGACTCAATCCAAATCCCCAGTCAATTAATGATCATTGGTTGCTGCTGCTACTCCAGCAGGTATTTCAACGTTCGTTTGTCCATCTTCAATACCATGTGACCATACAGTAGTGTGTGGGACTGGAGCACCCAGCAGAGCCTCTGTAGCGCTCAAGGGCGACAGTGTGGCATTCGAGGAAGAATAACAGTGTCCCGATTGCTGTCTGTCGATGGGAGGCATGTGACTGGGTGGGTGTGATGATTGTTCTGTATTCGATGGTAGATGGTCTTGATGATCCACCATGGGATCATCTAATGGGAGATGGACTTGTCAGAGACGATCAGTATCGTCAATTGGTTGTGGCAGTCAGGTGTGTGATGGAGTAAGTCAACGCTTTTTATGTCTCTTCACTAAAAAATGTTTACATATGTGCGCTTCAGTATCCGAGGACACAAGCTAGTCCTGACAAGCAGACATGAAGGAACTGGTAGGCGCGACCATGAAGTCGACGTCCATCCCTCCTGCCAGAACTTCCTCACCACCCATCAACATTAGTGGAGCGGACAATGTACAGGCATAGACACATTCCCTCTTCATCTCCCAGCTGTACAGTTGCAGTTGGCAAAAGTTCAGTACTGGGAGGTGGTGCAGACTGTGGGCTGGAGTCATTTCGGAGAACTTCGAGCTACATCAGTGGAAGCATCGTTAGTTAGTTGAAACCAATGTATCCCCAAGTGGCAATTGTATGATACTCCACTGCTTGCAATTCGAGTGAACATGTCCTGCTCGGCCATGACCCAAGCACAATTTCAACTGTCCATCACAGATTACAATGGCGTGGCACCCTCCAGTATACAAATAGAATGGCATGTGTTTGGTCAGTTCAGTACAGACCTGCATTACTCCACTGAGAACTGGGTATGTGGTGAAGTGAGCCCACTTTACAGCTGTATAGCTTATCAACTTCCCATATGGGTGGAGTACAGAAATCACCATCTCCAAAGGTACTTAAAATGAAATTTCAAAAACGTATCATCCGTAATCCAGTCCCGAACCAGCTATGGACACATCTCCAACATTTACATCCAAATGACGGAGCTTGACGCCATCTAATATCATTTAGAATATTTTCACATGCTGTGTCATTAATTAACTTGACATATACCGCACTGATCACTATGGATACATGTGTGCCAACAAGTTCGTTATAGTCAATCATAACAACATCTCTTATAAATTGTTCCATTTCAGACGTGCGTATTCACTCTAAAAACTGATCTTCAATGTCGATTTGCGATAATAGTACACCATTCTTCTTCTAAAGGAAATATAGTTGGTAAGGACGGCTGAAGGTCGCAAACAACCCTGAGTGCAAGGATGTAAACAGAGACGTTCGTGCCGCTACACTGCCAAAGGCAGACTTAACCCCTTAGGCTATACGAGCATGCTCCGACCCAAACTACCGTATGTCACACACCTATCTGTTTTTTCTCATAGATTATTAATTCATTTGCCCACACTTGCACATCTGCTCGGATAGCCTAAATGGTAAGACGACAGCTCGCGATAAGCGGGAAATTCGCGTTCGAGTCCCGTTCCAGCACAAATATTCATGTGTCGCTCTGGGTAGAACATCTATATCCATTACAATTCAGCTGATGTCAGGAATAAATTTCAGTATCTGAATCTGTAGTTCCTCACCAAATATAAATATGTATATAAGGCGAAGACGGGCCTGTGACGAAAATGACAACGAATGTCTATGACTTCTCGTTGCCTGTATTCTAAAACCTGCATGAGAATCACATAATTTGAAAGTGTGGGTAGATGAATTTGTAACCTATGAGAAGAAATAGATAGGTGTGTGACTCATGCAAGTTTGGGTCGGATGGGACCGCGTGCTCGGAACTGCTAAGTGGTATGGCGACCGCTCGCGATAAACCAAAAATCCGGGATCGAGTCCCAGTTCAGCACAAATTTTCGTATGTCGCCTTAGGCAGTACGTACATCTATAATTATTACAGTTAACTTGATTTTCAAGAACAAATTTCAATATTTGAAACTAGAAATATTTAACAGAGGACAGTGCTCCTGATGCGCAATCTGAAGAAAAAGACACGGAATGCATATTCTGCAGTGGTCATTTCCCTGAAGACTAACATAGAGAAAGGGACACAGTGCAGGACGTTAACTTGAAAGAACTATAATGTACCCTGACTGCACTTATATTGCATAATAAACGAAGGAAATGTTGGAGAAGCAGTAAGAAACACAATATTATTGTTTTAGGGTTTACCTGTTGTTATATTAGTCGACATTAAGTGTTTTCTCCGAATTTCTCACATTAAGTCATCATTTCCGTTTCTATTTAAATTGACTTGTATGTGCCTTTGTTCAGCTTTACCTGTATTAGGTATTAACTAGAATGAATTAAACGAATAAATTTTAAAGTGCAATGATTTCATGTAGATTTCCAGCTACCAAACGTACAGTTATATCAAATGTTGTATTATAAATATGACCAATGTAAGAGGAGGAAAGTTTCCTATCTGGGATGAGGCTAGAGTGCGGCCCACCAACGATTGGCATCAATTAGCTTGCCTCATCCGGCGAGGAATGGAAGAGCACAACCTCTGGAAGTATGTCTTATCATCCAGGAGATTCTACCGTGTATCCATCATTAGATTCCACAGTCAGTTGTGCGGGGGACCAGTGTCGGCCGATGCAAGTACATGTGACGGTTCAATTTGGCCCACAAGTTTTCAGTGACCTTAAGTTCGGCGCTCAAACAGGCCAACCGATCAGATCAACGTCAGATTGTTGCGAAGCACATCACCAAATGATTAGGCTCATGAGAAACGTAAATGGTCCTACTGAAACTATATCATTCCACTGGATTTGCGCATCCTCACACTCGGCACCATAGTACGCTTCAGGTTGTGCAGATACTGAGCCACGGCGAGATGACCATAAATTCGATGAAGACTCCCTGGTCCATTTTGTTCTAGTGCAACCACAAGCGCGGGAACGAAGAGAGAGAATGTAAGACCAGAGAAGGCGGTGAAACAACGTCGGCCAATGGTGCGCTGATTAAGACCGCGCCGCGACAGGAGCGACACCTGCAAGAAGCGCCTTTCCTGCCAGACTCCGCCGCTCATATCGGCTCAGTATATGAACATTAGTGGACCTGAGTGGACAGTACAGGCACAGTTGTAGACCGGCACTCGCAGATCAATTATCAGTGACTTGCAGGAACGCTGTGTATAGCAAGAACTCGGACTTACGTTCATTCCGAGATCGCAGCATCCTGTAGGCACCATATAAGTAACGAGTGGGCAAGATCCAATAACTGGCGACGATGTGTTACAAATGAACTCTGTGCCGACGGCCACAGAAATTTGCGTGTTGTTTTAGTGCTGGCGCCTTAATTCTCTCTTGTCTTTACTTTGCAGGGGCGCTCGCGTTGCTTTAACAGTTTCTTGTCGTTTTTGCTAATCAGTGTTTTCAAGTGGGCATTGCAGCACCTTTTCTTCGTACTTATTTTTGTCTATTTGTTACAATTGTCTTCCAACATGGCCGCCGCACCTGTCCCGCCCCTGCTCAGGTGCCACAGCTGCAATCGTTAGATGCCACACAGCTAATGCAGATGATTCAGTTTCAAATGCAGCAAATACTACTCTACTCAACACGGTTCAGCAGCTACTGGCCAACGATGCGGGCCCGACAGAGCAAACACCGCCTACTTGCTGCTTTACCACTTTTTCAACAGTCTTGTGAACGAGAAGAAGAATGGCTCAAGTGGTTGTCTCAGTTCGACGCCCACGTCATCGCCCATAATGTACCAGGTACTGTGAAACTTGCCTATCTAATATTCACAGTAGGAAGTGCAGTGTTTAGATTAATTCAAAAACTCTTTCCTAGCGCCTCTCCTAGTGAACTTGCTTATGACAGTGTTATCGCCTATCTAACTATTATGACCAACAAGTGAATGTGGTGGCAGCAAGGTACCAATTTTTAAGTTCAAAAAACTGTCAGAACAAACGTATCCCGAGAGGGCAACAGATTTGCAAAATATGACAAGGAAATGTAAACTCAAATGTGCTTGTGGTACTTTATATTCCGATGTTATGTTGCGTGACGCGATCGTGTACAATGTACCTGAACTCGGAGAACAAATTTTGAAACAGTCCGATCCATCATTTCAGTAGGTAGTGCAGCCGCGCGTGATTAGCCGAGCGGATGCCGGCACGGTGGCTGAGCGTGTTCGGTCAGTGTGTAAGCTTAGGGACTGATGACCTTAGCAGTTAAGTCCCATAAGATTTCACACACATTTGAACATTTTTGAGTAGGTAGTGCAAATACTAGATCAGTACGATTCAGATGCCTTGTCGGCTCATGCATTTCAACAGGCAGCTGTTTGTCGTGTTGAGTTCTCTGCTTTCGATCGCCCCATTCCGCACCGGCGCGGCGGCCTGCGCTAGCCACGCCGAGTAAACAACGTTCCACGCCGCATAAGCCGTTCGCTACACAGAAGGCTACACAGGCGAACAGAATTAAGTCTTGCCCTCGCTGTTATTCGTGGCACAAAAGCCAACACTGCCCCTCTCGGAAAGCTCAGTGTTACGCTTGTGGTAGGAAAGGACACGTGCAATCCGTATGTTTGCACGGAACAAACATAAGAATTCGGCCCACTCACAAAACTCTACTCACAAGGCCCATGTCATTATTGCAGTATATTCCAAGTCCGCAACTAGAAAGTGTGCAGTTTTGTCAGTGATACGCCAGTCAAACTAACTTTTTGTTCATTTACTTCTTTGTGGGAAACGTGTGAAATTTCAGTTGGACATTGATGCCTCTGTCACATTGCTAAATTGTCATACATATGAACTGTTATGCCCCCCACGCCTGTCTAAAACAAGCACGCAACTGACAGCTTATAATGGACAAGACATTCCCGTTCTTGGAACAAGTACTTTGCCTGCCATGTATCGCTCGCAAACGCAAACAGTGACTTTTACAGTGCTACAATCACGCGAGTGTGAGAACTTATTTGGTCTTGATTCTTTTGAATTGTTTGGCTTTAACATTCATCACAATGCGTCCGCATTCAGTGAAAATTTCGGAACTCTTTTCTGAAGGTTTACGCAAAGCTAAAGATTTTGTCACATATTACTCTGAAAGACAATGCTCAGCCGAAATTTCACCAGACCAGAACTGTTCCCATTGCATTACAGGAAAAAGTCACGGCTGAACATAAAGAATTGCAAGATAACGGAGTTATGGGCGCCCATATGAGCTACTCAATGGGCAAGTCCACTCGTTTTGCTCCCCAAACCTTCAGGTCGCATTCGCCTCTCCGTTGACCTTACGTCTACAGTCAACCCACAAAATGTCATTGATACTTATCTTTTACCACGCCCAGAAGATCTTATGGACAAATTAGGTGCTGGACGCTACTTTTCAAAAATTTATTTGCGCGACACGTATCTGCAAATACCACTCGATAAAGAATCTCAAAAAGTGGGTTTGTTTACAAATTTCGTTTGCCTTCTGGCAGTGCTTCCGCACCCTTCATTTTCCAATGGTATTTTGAACAGCTGACTCCACAAGTACCAAACTGTTCAAACTATTTGGACGATATTGTTGTAGCAGGTCGTACGCCTGAAGAACACATTGAAAATTACCGTGCTCTCTTTTGTGTGTTGTCTGACGCAGGACTAAAGTGTAGACTGGACATGTGTGATTTTTTTTAAACCTGAGTTGCAGTATCTTGGTCATGTTATAAACAGTCAAGATGTACACCCTCTTCAGTCGCATTTATTAGTCATACGCGACTTGCCAGTTCCTCACAATATCACGGAATTGCAGACAGTCTTAGGGAAAATTAACTGCTGTAATCGGTTCATTCCGAATGCTGCACAAATCGGAGCTCCACTACATCGCCTGCGTCGCAAGAATGTCCCCTTTGTTTGAACAGAAGGGTGCCAAGTAGCTTTTCAAAAACTTAAAGATTCATTGCTTAGTGATCGATGTTTAGTTCACTTTGATCCTGAAAAACCAGTTGTATTGCAAGTTGACGCTTCCTCTTACGTAATCGGTGCAGTGCTTTCGCACAGATTTGGTGATAAAGACAGGTTCAAAAAAACGGTTCAAATGGCTCTGAGCACTACTTAAACCTAACTAACCTAAGGACATCACACACATCCATGCCCGAGGCAGGATTCGAACCTGCGACCGTAGGAGTCGCGCGGCTCCGGACTGAGCGCCTAGAACCGCTCGGCCACGACGGCCGGCGATAAAGACAGGCCTATTGCTTTCGCATCAAAAGTGTTGTCAAAAGCTCAGTGTACCTATTCACAAATTGCAAAATAGGCTTTGGCTATTATGTGTGGTGTCACCAAATTCCATCACTATTTGCATGGCAGTAAATTCTACTTAGTACCGGAACACAAGCCTTTGCAGTACTTGTTTCATCCGACAAAAGTGGTTCCTGTACGAACTGCCCAAAAAATTGCAAAGATGGGCTTTGCTGTTGTCTTAAGGCCAGTACGAGCTTGTATATCGTCCGACAGCTGAACATGGTAATGCGGGCGCACTTTCACGTCTTCCGATTGGCCCTGACACAGGCTCTGACGCTTCTGCTCATCTTGTTGTCACATCTATGCTCAGGATTCTGAATTGCTTCAGTCGTTTCCGCTGAATTATAAGAAATTGGAAGCTGATTCAGATTTGAACATTTTGCTCAAGTACATTCGCACATCTTGGCCTCGTTCGTTGAATAGCATAAAGAACTCTGTAGTGCACCAACACTTTGCACGTCGGCGTAGCCTCGCTGTACACAATGGTGTAATTCTTGTTCAGGATGACTGTGGCCAGCCACGTGTGTCGATTCCTAAAGCTTTGCAAAAATAAGCGTTGTAGTTACTTCACCAAGGACACTGGGGGATTGTTCGTACGAAACAGCGCGTTGACACTATACTTGGCAGGGTGTGGACTCCAAAACGGAACAGATGACGTCAGTGCCACGCATGTGTGGAAATTCTCTGCTTGGCCTAAGCTACAACCGCCATGGCAACGTGCGCACATACACTTTGCGGGACCTTTTTGGAACACCCGTTTGTTGTTTGTGGTTGATTCCTACAGCAAGTTTCCTTTCTCTGTAGCAATGAACTCGACGACGTCACGTAGCACAATTCAGGTGTTGTCATTGATTTTTTGCCTAGAAGATTTACCTGAAGTAATAGTGTCAGACAACGGATCTCAATTCAAGTCAAATGAATTTGAAACATTCTGTGAACGTAGTGGCATGCAGCATCTAACAAGTGCACCGTTCCATCCACAATCAAACGGCGAAGCGGAACGTTTCCGCAGAACATTCGAGCAGCAGATAGCCAAAATTCACTCCGCACACACCAGGGATCAAGCATTGCAACTGTTTCTCGCCTCATATGGTTCTCAACCACGAGATGGACCATCGCCGGAGGAATTGCTTCACGGCCGCCGTCATCGCATACTGCTCCACCCTCCTCGACATCCGGCGCCGCAGGAAGGCCGCAAGTACCGCTTCGCGCTGCATGATATTGTCTTTGACCGGGTTTTTAGCGGCAGCAGACGGTGGGCGCGAGGTAAGATCGTCTGTCGACTTAGCGCTTGCATGTATCTTCTTTCAGGTCCAGGTGGCTTGCAGCGTCGCCATCAAAATCAACTTCGCCTCCGTTATGTGCACGATAATCTATCAGTCTCTCTTCCCCCAGATTCACGGGTCCAGAGGGGAGTGCGTCCACACCACCCGCCAGAGGCTGTTATCACGACACCGCAGGACGACCCCACGGCGACGGAGCCTTCGCCTCCTCCACCTCTTCTCGTCCTACCGATGGAGCTGGACCCGCCCACACTGCTGCAGTCGCCGCCTTCTTCATCTGGGTCACGGTAGCAGGAGATGGACGCGTACCCTTCTGGTCGTATTCCGGGGGACGTTTCCGCCAGAGTGCAGCCCAGATTGTGGGTTACGGCCGGAAGCTTGACGTCCCTTGCAGCCACAGCTTCCGGTCCGACGTTGCGCAAACACTCCTGCATCCCCCGCCGTGCTCGCACTCCCCACACAACGAAGGTCTGTCTTTTTTTGGGTTGGGGGGAGGGAGAGGAGGGGAGAAATGTTCTGGCGTCACCACAAGCGCCAGAACGAAGAGAGGGAACGCAAGACCAGAGCAGGCGGTGAAACAACGTCGGCCAATGGTGCGCTGATGAGGACCGCGCCACGACAGGAGCGACACCTGCAAGAAGTGAATATAAGCGCCGCTCCTGTCAGTCTCGGCTCAGTATATGAACATTAGTGGACCTGAGTGGACAGTACAGCCACAGTTGTAGACCGGCACTCGCAGATCAGTCACCAGTGACGTGTATCAACTTGCAAGAACATTGTGTATAGCAAAAACTTGGACTTGTGTTCATTCCGAGAGCGCAGCATCCTTTAGGCACGCCATAAGCGACGACACATTTAATGACATCCACCCTCTGCACGAGACTGTGACACAGCCAACACGTGAATGTCACGCCTCGTCCTGTGGGTCGTAAAGTGCTTCCCATGGCCCATAGACCATCACTGTACCCTCATTCACAGAGCTAAATATTGACCTATCTGAAAAGAAGAGGTGGCGTCAGCCACAGTCTAGACTCAGTTCAGCGAAAGCAAGTGCATTAAGTTTGTGATCCTCAGCGGGGGCCTCTTCATTCGTAGCCTTATAGGCTACAATGCCAGCATTTCATAAACAGTTCCCCCCTGCGGGTTCGGGGGTAAGAATAGGCCCGCAGTATTCCTGCCTGTCGTAAGAGGCGACTAAAAGGATTCTCAAACGTTTCGGCCTTATGTGATGGTCCCCCATATCTCAAAATTCTTCCGAAGAGCGAGCCGACTGGGGAAGGGCGCCTTGCTTGGTATATAAAATGGAAATGCCGTGTGGCTAGGGTCTCCCGTCGGGTAGACCGTTCGCCTGGTGCAAGTCTTTCGAGCTGACGCCACTTCGGCGACTTGCGTGTCAATGGGGATGAAATGATGATGAAAAACACACAACACCCAGTCATCACGAGGCAAAGAAAATCCCTGGCCCCGCCGGGAATCGAACCCGGGACCCCGTACGCGGGAAGCGAGAACGCTACCGCAAGACCACGAGCTGCGGACGCCTTACTTGGTGCATTGTGTCCATCTTGCGACCAGACTTTTCGCCAGCTTATTCGTCGTTGCATTGCAGTCCTGCCCGCTCTCCATCTCTTGGGCATGGACACGTTCCTGCGTGCACTTTCCACCTTGCGCTGTGCAGTGCCTCTTTCTGCACTGACGGCGACCGTGGACCACATGTTACCTAACATCCAGCACGGTAGCCGGTCCGTTGTGGTGGGGCCGCCATGTACCCTGTTGGTTATAACCCCTTGACAACACAGGGATCGCTCTACTGATGCCTGCGCCGTTAACTCCCCACATATACCAAGGAGTAGATGCCTATCCTCCTGGGGTATCAGGATGCCCGGCAACGGCCACCCTGCCAGGTGGCTCTTGCTGAGGCTGGGTGGCGCCCGTGGGGAGGGCCCTTGGTCGGAGTAGGTGGCATCAGGGCGGATGACCCGCAATGAAGCGTGGTACATCGTCTCTCGCTGGTGGCCAGCCGCCAGCAGTCTTTAAGCGTTCTCGGGCTCAATTTAATGCTCAGAAGTACGATCCGAAAACGTTCCCCTCCCTGGCCACACCGTGGGAGGAACGTAAGTCTCAGGATGGCAGTAGCAGTTATTCGCCCCAATTCTTAGTTTGTACGAGAGCTGATGGGGAGTCTTTTCTCTCCACAAAGCCTCAGTTCTTCGTCGAGCATTTAGAGGACAAGTTTGGGGAGGTGGAGGGCTTGTCCAAAATGCGCTTTGGGTCAGTCCTGAAACAAACGGCATCCTCTCCCCAGTCACGACGGTTACTTGCTTGTGACAAGTTGGGGATGTTGCCGTTACGAATACACCCCATAAGAGTTTAAAATATGGTCCAGGGAGTTATTTACCATAAGGACCTTCTTTTGCAGTCTGATGACGAGCTGCGCGCCAATTTAGAGCGCCGAGGTGTACATTTCGTCCGGCGCGTTCATCGGGGTCGGAAGAAAAATAAAATTGCTGCCCGTGCCTTCATCTTGGCCTTCGAGGGTGATACATTACCGGAAAAGGTCAAGATGATGGTCTACCGATGTGACATCAAGCCCTATATCCCTCCCCCGATGCGGTGCTTTAAGTGCTGGAAGTTCGGCCATATGTCTTCCCGCTGCACTTCCAGCCTCACATGTCGGGACTGCGGACGCCCATCACATCCCAATACTCCATGTGCCCCGCCTCCCATCTCTGTCAACTGCGGGGAGCACCATTCACCTTGCTCGCCAGATTGCAGAATCTTCCAGAAAGAGCGCAAAATCATGGAATATAAGACCCTTGACCGACTGACCTATACTGAGGCCAAAAGGAAATATGAGCGACTACATCCTGTAAGAATGACATCTTCCTACTACACTGCTGCTACAACACCTGTGCTAGCCCCATCAGTTTCGCGAATTCAGGCCGGATCGACGAGTAGTACAACTCCTCCTGCCTCCTTGCCAGTGGGGCTTTTATTCCATCCTAGCCACGTATCAGGGCTCTGGCGTGTTTTACGTGTACCAACCGTACACTGACGGTTCGATGGTTGCTGGTCGTGTCGGTTATGCGCTAACTCTAGGGGACCATTCCGAGCAACGTTCATTGCCGGCTGGCTGCAGTGTTTACACTGCTGAGCTGGTCGCCAACTTTCGTACCCTAGAGTATATCCGGTCCTGCTCAGGTGAGTCTTCTGTGATCTATAGCGATTCCCTGAGCGGTTTGCGAGCTCTCGACCAGTGTGTCCCTCGTTCTCGTCTGGTGATGGCTATCCAGGAGTCCCTGCATACTCTCGCCCGTTGCGGCCGCTCTGTGGTCTTTGTGTGGACCCCTAGCCATGTTGGGATACCTGGCAATGAAAATGTTGACTGCCTGGCGAAAGAGGCCACCAGTAAACCATCTCTGGAGATTGGCCTCCAGGCGACTGATTTGCGGGCAATCTTATGCCGAAAAATTTTCGATTCATGCTGCGAAAGGTTTGCGAGCATCCAGGGAAATTGGTCTTATTCTTGAGTTGGAGGGCGTTTAAAAACGGACGGTTCATACAGGTGTCAACCAACAAGTTTTCTTTCTGGTACGTCGACACCTTTCCTAAGCCCGACCTTCGAAGTTGGCCCAGTTACCGCTGAGTCGCACCACCACTTTGTCCACTTTAGGGTACAGCGATGTTGAACTGGCTGCCGCTTCACACGCACTGAATCCAACAAACCGAGCGAGTGCCAGGACACTATCACCACCCCTGATCTGCGAATTCTGAGATACGGTGCCAGTAAAGTCTGTTTGTCATACATCCGTCTGTGGCACAGTGTATTATCATACCTCAGCTAAATTCGTGTTACGCTTGCAACAAGTTATCAAACTACACAATGTAAAAAAGAATTGACATCAAGACAACGTGAACATAAATTACTTCAGTGGAATCCCAGATCCTCAAACGCTGCCACGCGGCAATCACGTAGCTGTAACTATTTGGTCTTATTTGTTCATTCAAGGTAGAAGCTTGTCGGCGTTTCAAACAGATATAACAAAGTGTTATAATGCATATATATATATAAAACAACAAGCGGTGATCGTAAGCAATCACAGAAAATCGAAAAGACCTTCAATCAAAATCGTTACAATAAGAAGGGAAGAAATACATTGCTATAAGTGTGTTATACGTGATACTGCCGCTGTTGCCATTCTCTTGCATTATACCAATGGTAGCCGTAATCAACCGAAGATGCCCTGGCTTATCGAGACATGCAAACAATTTTGTTTTGTCGCCTGTACGGGTGGCTGCCTTAATACGGTTACGACCGGTCGCGCCCCTCACTTTTCTTAATCTGAACTTCAGGGTGTCAGTTGAATATTTAGCTTTAACCTTTCTTCTACATCTCCATACGAATTTCTGAAACTATTTTTGGAGGGCGACGGTTTAAATCCCTTCATGTCCTTCCAGATCCAGATTTTCCTTGACTTCCCCAAATCGCTTCAGACACATGCCGGGATGGGTCCTTTGAAAGTGCACGGCCAGTTTCCTTTTCCATCGTTCCCTAATATGACCTTGTGCTCCGTTTCAAATGATCTTGTTGTCGACGTATCGTTGAACAATAATGGTCCTTTGTTCTTTAACGGGATTTATAAAAAGGATCCTCATTTTTGTGGTATCACTTCACGACATGAGGTCCCTATTTAGCGAGGAACAATAAGGAATATTTACATTCTAGGTGTCGCAAGTATTAATGATGACACGTAAATACCATTGGCGAGTTCAAATGGCTCTGAGCACCATGGGACTTAACATCTTAGGTGATCAGTTCCCCAGAACTTAGAACTACTTAAACCTAACTAAGCTAAGGACATCACACACATCCATGCCCGAGGCAGGATTCGAACCTGCGACCGTAGCGGTCGCACGGTTCGAAACTGAAGCGCCTAGAACCGCTCGGCCACAACGGCCGGCCATTGGTGAGTTTTTACCACTTTCGTAGGCTAAGTGGTTTGACATAGTTGCCTGTGAGACCTTGATTGTTAGGTCCAGAGGCTCTACTTACAAATATTTTCTGTTTTCATCACGAGTACTGGCACCCTTCCTAGTGCAGTATGAGACTTGTGTTATACATTCAACAGTTTCTTACAAATGTTGATGATGATGATGAGAGTGAGCACTGTGTAACATTGTGTTTGAGTTGTTGTTGCTGATGTGCCGGCTCAAAGACTACTCCTCTAGTACAGCAACCGTCCCCCCACAACAGAGAGATCACAGAAGACTGTGTCAAATGTCCTCACTTCGTGAGTACCTTGGGGAAGTTTTGAAATACTCCTCAGGGCACTGCCGCGCACTCTGGTCATCAGGAATGGTATGCCACTACCTACCTCTTCATTTTCTGCCAACTTCCGAAGATTAAAATTTTTCCCCTCCTTTTGGATTCGAACGAACGACAGCAAAGTCCTACACTATTGTGAAACGAGACGGTTGCAATATGCTGACTGAAGTAGAATCTTACATTTGCTACCTCAAACTGTAACACCAAATATACAGGGTGATTAAAGTTAAACTTTCAAACCACTGTAGAAATAACGCCACTGGCAAGAATGATGCCAAATTGCAACGGAATACTATCGGAGAAGGGAGAAAACGTAAGGCAGACGAAAAATAGTCACAAAATATAGCAATAGATGGCGCTGTAAGCCTAATAATTTAATAGCGGTCGACTACAAATGAACAAAGGAATCATATAATGCCTACGGTGTATGCTTGGCGTTAAAGAAACTGTACTACTCAGTGTGAATGGGTATACAGGTGTGATACTGTTAGTTACGTTACCCCATCCACCACGGCAAGGTCATATCACATTGGATGGGAAAAATGGGTTTTTAATTGTCCTGAGGTCATAAACCGCACAAAAGCATAAATCAAAATCAATCGTTTTCTGCAACAAGTTAAAATCGAGAAACAGCATGTCCAACGTGTTGCGCAATGCGTGCTTTCAATGTAGCTGCCGGCCAGTGTGGCCGAGCGGTTGTAGGCGCTACAGTCTGGAACCGCGCGACCGCTACGGCCGCAGGTTCGAATCCTGCGTCGGGCATGGACGTGTGTGCTGCCCTTAGGTTAATTAGGTTTAATTAGTTCAAAGTTCTAGGGGACTGATGACCTCAGATGTTAAGTCCCATAGTGCTCAGAACCATTTGAATTTGAACCATTCAATGCAGCTAAGTTTGCAATCAGAACACCTTCAGATAGCCGCACAGACAGAAGTCACACCGATTAAGATCAGGTGAGCGGGACGGCCAGGCTGTTGGGTAATGGCGGCTGATAACTCTAGCATTTTCAAAGTGGCGCTTCAGCAGCTGCTTAACTGCCTTTGTAATGTGCGGAGGTGCACCACCTTGCATAAAAACGATCCCATCCACACATCCACGCTGTTGGAGAGCTGCAATGACGTGGTTCCGCAAAAGACACTCATAACGCTTACCAGTGACGGTACAGGTCACAAGACCGGAAGCACCTGTCTCTTCGATAATAATATGGCCCTATGATTAATGATAACGTCAATCCGCACCACACAGTGACCTTTTCAGGATGAAATGGTACTGGTTGATTTGTGTGAGGATTTTTCTTTACCCACACGCGACAATTCTGTGTATCGACATATACTTTCAGATGGAAGTGGGCTTCGTGTGTCCACAAAATCTTCCACGCTCAATCATTGTCCAGTTCCATGCGAGCAAGAAATTCTGAAGCAAAGGTCTCTCTTGCTGGCAGGTCAACAGGAAGCAACTCGCGCACATGGGTAATTCTGAATGGATAGCATAGGAAAATGTTTCGTAGGATTTTACGTACAGTGCTCACGGGTATGTCCAATGTTCGGGAGATACTCCGTGCACTACACGTTTGCACACCACCACTCGTCTCCTCCTGGACTGCTGTGGCCACTGCTTCCGCTGACGTCGAATCCGTTCGCTTCCTCCCTCTACCAGGTTGCACAGCAAAAGAACCCGTCTTCTCGAATTTTCGAATCATTTTCTCGAGACCCACAGCAGTCATCGGACGAACGCCTTTTTTCAAACCCTTCAGTGTCCGGAACGTCTGTAGAGCGACGTGTGCACGGCCATCATTCTTCTAATTCAGATTTACAAGCAGAGCGCGATCCAGCATTGAGACAGTCATGGTGAACGTCGCAGACGCGAAAGGAGGAAAAGCCGTGTACCCGGTCTGTTTATACTAACTTCAATGGGTCGTGCGCATGACAGGTGTTTTCATTTACTTATTCTGACACATACAGCGCCATCTACTGATCACTTTTCACACTATTTTTATTCTTCTGCCAGACGTTTCCCCCTTCTCCGATAATATTCCGTTGCAATTTGACGTCATTCTGACCAGTGGTGTTATTTCTACAGCGTTTCGAAAGTTTAGCTTTAATTGTAATCACCCTTATATATAATTTAAATTTTTACCTACAATCAGAGTTTTTTTGTTACATTCAGTAAAGTTACACAAATTTTTAACATTAAAATTGCATGAATCTCTGTCATCGGAAGTAGGTGCTGTAATGGGAGCCATCATAAGTAGAAGGTTTCTAAACTTTGAGTGCATATGAAATCCATAGGTGCTTGTGGCCACGTGAGTAGTGAAAATACTACGCTGTAGATAACGACGACTGTCAGAATTTCTCAGTAACAGTTCAAAAGTTACATCACTTTAACTGTTTACGGCAAAGTAGTGAAATGACTAGTATTCGTATTCTTAGAATATGGGAGCAGGATCTTTGCTAAAGCCGCAGTACAGCAGGCACGTCGTCTTGTGGTTCCATGAAATCGCAGAGGACTGGAAACCCATGACTTGGTCAAAAGGGTCACAGTACTGAATGTTTAGAGCTAACGGGTGACTGCTTATGCGGTAAAGGGCTCACCAGATCACGTTTCTTCGCTGTCGACAGTGCACTGTGCTAAGTGGTTCTGCAAATGTATGGAATATTTTCTCGTGGCCTGCTTAAAGTCCACCGACCCGTGGCTACTTGGAGATGGTTTCCAACCTTCTGTGTTGTTAATTTATTTTCCAAACCATACGATGTTAACAGCAGGATAGCGAACGAGCTTCCAGAACAAGCAGCGTCTGAACTTTGTTGGAATGAGAATAGTGGAGAGTTTCAGGCAATACAATGAGCATTTCGTTCGGGATGTATATTCTCAATGGAGTAACGGTGGGAACCGATACAGAGTCTGTGTCCAAGATCAAAGTATGTACGAGCTGAGGGTAGCATTAGAGACATTGTGATTATAGCCTTCTGCATAAATCTTTCGTGCACTTTCTGAGCCACTATCGAGTTGGGATGCAGCATTTTGACGGGCGAGAGGAGTTGTGCACCACACAATATTTCTACTTCATGTACGTTACCCGCCAGTCCATTAATTGTGTGGAAGTGACATTGCATCGTTCTTATTTTTTGATATAATATAGACTTGATAAATCGTACTAAACTCACTCTGAAACCAATCAGCATACTACCAAGGTTAACACTCTTGTAGCGAGAAAGTTAGTGTAGTTTTGTGGCCTTCATCGGCACTAAAGATTACATTCACCGGAATTGGTTGGAGAGGAAGGGACTACTGATGCTGACTTTCTCTCTGAATGCAAGGGAGCTGGATGCGGTAAGGAGTCAGTTGACAATAAGGCAGAAGAAATATTAAGAAAAATAACGTTTTAATGACCACTTTGGTATTTACAATGACGTAGCGTCCTATAATTACCCTTGTGATCTAAAGCGGGTTCCTTTACGTTTAGCGTGCTGCCAGTAAGTAATCCCTTCGGGTTCCTACTCTTTTATTATTATTTTCCTTACTTTTTTTGAAGACCATACGAATTTATGTGTGTAAACTGAGTTTATTTAGGTAACTTAAATCTTGTAAATCGACAGACGTACAAATCGTTATTATTTGCCTACACAGACGACAACGACTTCGCATTTTTCCGGATGATGAATTGTGTTCTCTTTTGTAGTGTCATCGTAAACCACAGTGCGTCATTACACAGGGTGAATCCGAGCTCCACAGAAAAAAATTCGGATTTTTTTAAGGAAAAATTTCTGCGTAATACGGTACAGAGGTCTCGCGGGGCTCTTTGCTGAGTAATAACGTAATTATGAGTAATTTGGTTTGTTACTCCAGTTACCTTCGTTTATCTGAAAATTCCTTCATCACAGTGCAGAGCCTGTAATATGCAATTAATAAAACGCACAACACAAACCACCTCTCAGACGAAGTACAAAAGCATTGTGATGTGATTATGGTCGCTGTGGGAACGGTCGTTGTGCCTTTTCCCATTATGTTCAGTGAACTTCTATAGCAGATGCATATCGGCCAACTTTTCATCAATTAACCTGCCCATACTGCTGTCTACCACTGGTAACGCACAACTGACACTACCGGAAAAACCAACCCGAGACAGAAGCGAACAGTATTAAATGCAAGATTGGGGGCGAAAAGGAAAGTAGTCATTACCGTAGTCAACAGCAAATACCGTGAGTGAAGGGGACAAGCTTGTTTCCAAACAAGACACAGCATATAACATCGAAATTTGCACTGTTGTGCAGATATTTTCCGTATAATACAGATACAAAGGTAAATGGGTGTAGGAAATCAAAGTAAATGTAATTGCTATTGAACGAGCCACAGGAGAACACGAGTTCTTTATGCCAAAATGCTCAGAAAACATGCCTGAAGAACCCACGACGTTTTGGCGGTGGCGTTCTTGTACACTCTGTGAACAGTGAAAACCACAGAATCCATTCCAAAATATTGATCTCTTAAATTAAGTGTAAAAATTCGGTAATGTAATTTTCTGTTCTTCCCTCTGAGCTTACCGACGTGCCTGATATGGATACCGTAACTAGATGTAGCCTCATTCATAGTCATTAGTCTGTACTGCTTTCTGACGATTATTTGCCAAAGTAGACATTCAAAGGAAAATGTACAAATAAAACACACATAGGTTTCCTTAGTTGGAAACTGTATTTAAGCATGAGGGAACCAGGAAGTAAATAGGCGTCATACCTGATGCTGCGAACTCATGAGTTGGTCCTGCCCCTGCCAGCCCATGGGAGACATCTTCTTGATGCACGTGTTGCACAGCCATTCCGGTCTCTGAAAGGAAAGAGCAATCGTTACAGTTATCCGTTCTGCTAAGTCGCACAACATAAGTAAGAGCATTACAATCCTATTAACGCGGAAAAGCTACTGTGGAAAACATGTCTGTCAAAATCTTTATGCAGTGTCTTAACTTATATGGTAACTTACCCTGTTACATGAGTGAATGCAGACGCCAAAGCACACAGATAGCGTTGATGGCAATGGTATTTTGTTTTATTTACGTTGACACATAAATTTTACGGATTTCCTAAATGATAGTTTTGCGTGTGTTTCGTGGAAATCATGTCAACATTAAATTCTTCTTTTAGCTAATATATAATTCTGTTTATCCCCAACGTAAAGTAATATAAATCAAAGAGACAACACAGTCCTTTGGAACAGTTATGGAATTTTGCGGTTGAATTTAAGTATGATACTACTTTTGAAGGTGATTCATATGCAGGACACTTGGGAACTCCAACCACAGGTGAAATGATTGAGAAAGTACGTAATAAGATATTGGACACTCGAATGTTAACAGAGTATTAAATAGTTGACGTTATACGCCTATCATTCGAAATAGTATGGTGCACCAGAACGAAAAATTAACTATGAAAAAAGCTTACGCACCACCTGTGTCGCATTTCTTGAATACTGTCTAAAAACATATCCGAAAATGAGTTTTTCAACACTATTTGTTACGTTCTGAAAATAATCAAAAATATTTTATGTGTTTATTTACTACTGTGGATTATAAGGGTGACCATCACATCACGCCAGCAACGAAACAGCAATCAAAGCGACAGGTGAAGCCCCATCGCTCATCATGAAAACACAGAAAATTCGGTTTCATCTGCTGGAAAGTTTTTCCCACGAAGCATTAGGAAATTTTTAAGAAATATTTTGGAGGGCTGTACAAAAACTGGAGGATACTATGAACACCTTCTGTACCAATTCCATCAATAGTACATGTTTGAACAGAACTGGATTGAAAGAAAAATACGCTTTGACAGAGGTGTTTTGCGAATGGAGAAGCTGAAAATTGCGAAGCGTAAATTATTAGAAGAGCTGTCCCATGCGCAAAATATAATAACTATGGCCGCCATGTACACACATCAAAAAAAGTTTTTGTTTCACCCCGTTTCCCAGAACACCTGAAGACAGATGTTGACTATGGATATTGTATCATCGACACAGTCCCTTTGACTGTTCAGAGATGTCACTAAACCCGCCCAAAGATGTGATCAACCATGCATGAACAGCGCCTATTAGACGGAGGGGGTCCGACAGCCGATCACTTAGTCATTCCACCAGGAATGAGGTACACGGTTCTAGTCGTCTGTAGTTCAACCATGCCTAGGCGGTCAATACCGCGGTTCGATCGCGTCCGCATTGTTACTTTGTGCCAGGAAGGGCTCTCAGCAAGGGAAGTGGCCTGGCATCTCGGAGTGAACCAAAGCGATGTTGTTCGGACATGGAGAAGATACAGAGAGACAGGAACTGTCGATGACATGCCTCGTGCAGCCACAGGACGTCGTGTTACGACAAACTGAGCGCAATAGGCTGTATGATGCGCACCTTCACTCCTGACGTCCATGGCGATGTCCATCTTTGCAACTACGACACCATGCAGCGCGGTACAGATGGGTCCAACAACATGCCGAATGGACGACACAGGATTGGCATCACGTTCTATTCACCGATGAGTGTCTCATATGCCTTCAACCAGACAATCGTCGGAGACGTGTTTGGAGGCAACCCGGTCAGGCTGAACGCCTTAGACACATTTTCCAGTGAGTGCAGAAAGGTGCAAGTACCCTGCTGTTTTGGTGTGGCATTATGTGGGTCCGATGTACGCCGATGGTGGTCACGGAAGGTGCCGTAACGTCTGCAAGATACGTGAATGTCATCCTCTGGCCGATAGTGCAACCATATATGCAGCATACTGGCGAGGCATTCGTCTCCTTGGAGGACAGTTCGCGCCCCCATTGTGCACATCTTGTGAATGACTTCCTTCATGATAACGACATCGCTCGACTAGAGTGGCCAGCATGTTCTTCAGACATGAACCCTATCGAACATGCCTGGGATAGATTGAAAATGGCTGTTTATGGACGACGTGACCCACCAACACACTGAGGGATCTACGCCGAATCGCCGTTTAGGAACGGGACAATCTGGACCAACATTGTCTTGATGAACTTGTGGCTAGTATGCCACGACGAATACAGGCATCCATCAATGCAAGAGGACGTGCTACTGGGTATTAGAGGTGCCGATGTGTACAGCAATCTGGACCACCACCATTGAAAGCGTCGTTGCATGGTGGTAGAACATGCAATGTGTGGTTTTCATGAGCAATAAAAAGGGTGTAAATGATATTTATGTTGATCTCTATTCCAGTTTCCGGAACTCTCGGAACCGAGGTGATGCAAAGCTTTTTTTGATATATGTATCTTCACATTGAAGAAACTTGTGGCTGGCAGACTTTATGGGTCCAAAGAAAGTAATATGGCCGTCGTAAAAGCGTATTATATAGACGGAAGAGCCAAAGGAAGTGGTACACCTTCCTAATATGGTGTAGGCCCTCGAGAGGAAGCAGAAGTGCAGCAACACGACGTGGTATGGACTCGACTAATGTCTGAAGTAGAGCTGGAGGGAATTGACACCATGAATCCTGCAGGACTATCCATAAGTCCGTAAGAGTACGAGGGGGTGGACATCACTTCAGAATAGAATTTTGTAAGGCATCGCAGATATGCTCAATAATGTTCATGTCTGGGGAGTTTGGTGGCCAACGGAAGTGTTTAAACTCAGAATAGTGTTCCTAGAGCCTCTCCATAGCAATTCTGAATGTGTGGGGTGTCGCATTGTCCTGATGGAATGTCCAAGTCTGCCGGTATGCGCAATGGACATGAATGGATTCAGGCGATTAGACACGATGCTTACGTACGTGTCACCTGTCAGAGTCGTATCTAGACTTATCAGGGGTGCCATGTCACTCCAGCTGCAAACGTCACACACTATTACAGAGCCTCCACCAGCTTAAACAGTTCACTGCTGACAGGCAGGGTCCATGGATTCATGAGTTTGTCTCCATAACCGTACACGTCCATCCGCTCGATACAATCTGAAACGAGACTTGTCCATCCAGGCAAAATGTTTTCAGTCATCAACAGTCCAACGTCGGTGTTGACGGGGTTAGGCGAGATGTAAAGATTTGTGTCGTGCAGTATTCAAGGGTACACGAGTGCACCTTCGGCTCCGTAAGCCCATAGCGATGATGTTTGGTTGAATGGTTCGCACGGTGACGTTGATGACTCAGAATTGAAATGTGCAGCAATTTGCGGAAGGGTTGCACTTCTGTCACGTCGTCGTTAGTCCCGTTCTGGCAGGATATTTTTCCGGTCGCAGCGATATCGGAGATTTGATGTTTTAACGGATTCCTTATATTCACCGTACACTCGTGAAATGGTTCAGATGGCTCTGAGCACTATGGGACTTGACATCTGAGGTCATCAGTCCCCTAGAACTTAGAACTACTTAAACCTAACTAACCTAAGGACATCACACATCCATGCCCGAGGCAGGATTCTAACCTGCGACCGTAGCGGTCGCGCGGTTCCAGATTGAAGTGCCTAGAACCGCTCGACTACACTGGCCAGCAAGGCAGTCAGATAGATGCAGTATTTCTTGACTTCTGAAAGCATTTAACTAGGAACCACACATATGGTTATTATTAATAATACGATAGTATGGGGTATCAACCTAAATTTAGAGAATTTCTTGGTAGGGAGGACGCAGCATGTTACCTTGAATGAGGAATCACCGGCAGCTGTAGAAGTAACTTCAAGTGTGCCCCATGGAAGTGGGTTGGAACTATTACTGTTCATGTTCTATATTAATAAGATTGCAGACGATATTAACAGTAACCTCAGACTTTTCGCAGATGGTGTGGCCATCTGTAACGAACTGTTGTCATAAAACATCGGCACAAAGATTCAATCGGAACTTGATAAGATTTCAAAATGGTGCAAAGTTGGTAACTTGCTTTAAATGTGCAGTAAATTTGTGCACAACACAAAACGAAAAAAAAAAAAAAAACATGGCATAGTATCCTATGACTACAGTATCATCGAGTCACAATTGGAATAGGTCAATTCACACAAATAGATGGGTGTAAGTATTTGTAGGGATACGAAATGGAACCAACACACAGGCTCAGTTGTAGGTAAAGCAGGTGGCAGACTTCGGTTCATTGGTAGAATTACTAGGAAAGTGTAATGTCTACAAAGGAGACCGCTTACGAAACACGCGTGCACACCATTCTAGAATACTGTTGAAGTGTGCGAGATTTGTAAAAGATAGAGCTAACAGGGGACATTGAACGTATACATAGAAGGGTCGCACGAATGGCAAAATTGTTTTTTGACTTACAGGGAAGTGTCGCAGAGATGCTAAGGAAGCTGAACTGATAATCTCTTGAAGATAGATAAAGACTATCCGGAGAAACTCTACTTACAGACTTTCAAGAGCCAGCTTTAAGTGATGAATCTAGAAATATACTGCAACCACCTTCGTATCGCCCCAGTGGAAATGGCGAGGAGAAAATTAAAACTAGCAGCACGCACAGTGGTGTTTAATTGATCATTCTTGCCGTGCTACATACGTGAATGGTAGGAGAAACAGCGCTAATAACTGGTACAGTGGGAAGTACCCTCCACCATGCACTTAGCAGTGCTTTGTAGATGTAAATCTTTATCCTAAGTGTGAGACTCCCATTTCTCATATAACTGATGGGATGTTTTCGCTTTCTACGAAGTGTTCGAGTATTCGAGCGGTAAGTACTACGTTCTAAAACAGTTTTGCGATTCTCAGCAGCCGCGCTGGATAACCGTTCGGTCTTAGAGGCGCGTTGTCACGTGTGTACGTGTACCTCACCCCTCATGGTAATGTACATGTGCGTCAGTGAAAAAGACCAATAAAAAGGTGTTAGCATGTGGATGTAATGTGCTGTTCCAGTCTCTTCTGTACGTAAGGTCCATCACCGTTCCTTTTGGATCCCTACGTAATTCGGTGCTCTCCGATACACACGATCGAACAGCGGAGGAGTGGTACTCAAGCGTCAACTTTAGGTTACAATATCTCCGGATGTAATTAACATTTTACAATGCAACAAACGGCACTGATTACGTATTTGTTTATATGTTCAGATGTGCTAACAAAACTAACGGGGTTCCATTTTTAAAAAAACGTAGGTTTGTGTTAAAAAACATACTTCCGTGCATTTTTTTATGGATTGTATTAACCAATTACACTAGCCCCTCTCCTCACGTTCGGTCTGTGGAATCGATTCGTCAGTATTTGATGTGGTTTACGAAATATATCCAGCGGTAATGTTAGGTGACTCACCCTGTATATATATATATATATATATATATATATATATATATATATATATATATATATATATATATATATATATATATATATATATAAAAGCGCCAACCGTCATAAATGTATTTCCTGGGAGACTGTATCGCAGTGGCAGTTTACACGGGAGTTTCATGTTGCTAGGTGCCCGGTTGACGATAATATTGTGACAAAAATGGAGATTCACGAAATCCAAATGATTTGGTATGCCTAAGAAATTAATCAGTAGGATGCATCGATCTCTAACTATAGTACTCGAAACAGTCGTGATATATCCCTGTCAGCTTCTACAGAGGAGCTCGACTATGGCTCACGTCAGTGACAGAAGAACTCGTGGAGAAACAGATCCGTATTTACGGTCGCACTGCTCCCGAGAAGCCATAGATCACAAGGAAAAGAAGTGCTATGTCACTTAGTGAAATACAAATAACGTCGTTGTTCATCTGCAGATCAGTGGAAGAAAACTTTGTGAAATGATGATTCGCTATTTGGAAATCAGGTAGGTGTTTTCACTACCGGCCTTCATCAGTTCATGAACCACATAATAATAGTTTTAAATGACAAGCTTTTTGCCACCTTTGTGGGGGATTTAGATTGTCACTAACAGCATTCAGTAGGACAGTGTCTGTATTTTACAGGGTCTGTATAATTCAATGCAATGTTCCTTCGGACATGCATGAAGACACGCATGCATGCATCCATGTCCAAAGGAACAGACACTGCTGACGACTGAAAGCCGAATTAAATTATGAAACTCTTTCGGACCACGATTTTACACCATCTATACGATTTACTAGTAAGATATAAAAATTTGTGCCGAACTGGGACTCGAACTCGTATCTACCGCTTTACGCGAGCGATCGCCTTAACCTATTTGGCTATCCATGCACGACTAACGGGCAGACCCAAGCTTCCGTGTGCCCTAGTGTCTATGTCCCATTGTGCTCGCGCACAAATCGTAAGGTCCTCGCAGAGGGAGAGACTGTTTTTCTCGTCAGATTGACCTTTTTTTGGCATGAAATACAGTAGGACAATATCTGTATTTTACGGTTTCTGTATAATTCGATGCAATGTTCCTTCGGATATGCATGCATGCATATCTTCATAAACACGCTGGCTGACAATTATGACTACGTATTATATACACATGACATTTTATATGGCCAAGTGCACCCTATGGTAACAGATGTTGCCTCGAGGACATCAGCTTCAAAGATGGCGTAGTCGAATTCACGCTGCTTGCTCTGGGGCGAGGAGATTTGAGGAACCTCAGCGTTAACTACATAACATCACTGGATGCCTCAGTTTCCGGACTCTAATGAAGTCGATAACCTGTAATCGAATTTTGAGCAGATAATGCGTGACATATCACCTTCTCTCCTGTCGCTGTAAGAATTAAGTGACACATTTGGTTAACCTCCATTTTTCCCTGAAAGTGGACGTAGTGGATTGGAATACCGCCACCTGCATTGGTCTTAGTTTTAAATACGCCCTTATAATGTATTACTTTGTGTGTCCATGTAGAGATAAGATAAAAAATTATAGAAATGAGAGTGTATTACATATCGATACACTAGTATCACTGGGTCAATGGTCCGGTTCATTTATTCGTACTAAATCTCTGTACATAATATGTATAATACAAGATCCAATGGAAAAAAGGCTGAAAATGGACGCTAGTGTACCAATAATAATAAACAGAGGTACTTGAACAGAAAAGTTCAATCAGTCAACTCAGTCAAATATGTGGGTACAACAATTTGTGTCGATATGAAGTGGAAGAATCACACAGGCTCAGTGGTAGGTTAAGCATGTAGTAGATGTTGGTTCAATAGTAGGATATTGGGGTAATTCCGACCGGAGCCTGTTTACAAAATTCCTTTGCACCCCACCTTAGAACATCGCTGGTATATGTTGGACCCATACCAAATAGGACTAACATTGGATAAAGGACTTACACAAAGAAGGGAAACAAGACTGGCCAAAAGTATGTTTGATTCACACCAGAGCGCCACGGAAATTCCGAAAAACTGAACTTACAGGCGTTTGTACACAGTCCAGTCACGTTAATGTGATCACCGTCTACATTCAACGTCAACGTACAACAACCGCTCACAAACGGCAGATGGTGACACTAGCAGGTATATAAAGCATGTCGAGGGTTGCTGAAAACAGTGCAGTCGTCGTTGTAATGCGGAAACGGAGCGATTTAACTGATGTCGAAAATGGCAGGGTCATTGGATTTCGGGCCAAGGGTGGAAGCATTTCCGAAACGGCTATGTTTGTAAACTGTTTGCGTGCGGCCGGGGTCAAAGTATACCGTTCATGGCAAAATGGCGCGATACAAAACCGTCGCTGAGGCAACTGCTGTGCACCACAGATCGTAGATGACAGGGTGACCGACGGCTGAGGAGATGTGTACAGGTGGACAGATATGCAACTGTTTAGCAACTGACCGCCCAAATGAACCATAGGGCTACCAACAGTCTCTCCTCAACGACCGTTCAGCGAACGTTGCTGCGTTTGGACCTCTGTAGCAGGCGCCTGGTCCAAGCACCCATGCTGACAGGTTTTCATTGGCGACCAAGGCTGAAATTTGCACGCCGTTCCACAACTGGACGTCCACCGTGTAGCGACAGGTGCCCTATTCAGATCACTCACGTCTCATGCTCCATCGGACTGATGGCCGTTGGGGTGCCGGTGTCAAATGCCTGAAAACAAGCAGCCTGCATGCGTTAAGGTCTGGGGAATATTTTCGTAGCATTCCCTGGGTGTTCCTGTCATTCTGGAAGGCACAATAGATCAACATAAGTACACGTCTCTACTTAAGGACTATGTTCACACCTACATGCACTTTGTTTTTCCTCGGCACGATGGTATATACCAGCAAGACAGTGCAACGTGTCACACAGCTCGCAGTGCACGTGAGTGGTTCGAAGAGCACCAGGATGACTTTTCCGTTTTCCCCTGACCACCAAACTCCTCGCATTTAAACCCCATCAAGAATTTGTGGGAGCACTTCGATTGGACTGTTGACGCCATGGATTCTCAACCGAGAAACGTAGCGTAGAACTTCATTGACTCTCTTCCTGCACGCCTCGCAGCGGTCCGCATTGCGACAGGTTGTTATTCAAGCTTTTGACAGGTGTAATATGGCTGGACAGTGTAGATACCAATTATCCCGCAGAAACCTACTTACACAGTTTCAGGAACAAGTGCTGCGTGAAGAATCTGGTAATATACTACAGCCCACTATATATCACTTCCGCAGGGTCACGAAGATAAATTAGACTGATTACATCGCGCACAGAGACAGTTAAGCAGTCATTATTTCCGCGCTCCGTAGGCTAATGGAACAGGAAGAAACCATAATATCTGGTAAAATGGTTAGTATACAATTCACAGTGGTTTGCGGAGTATGTATATATATGTAGAAACGTAGCCGAAGGACAATTTAAGAATATATATATAATGTTGTACATTGTGTGGTGAATGATAGAAAGATCATACGGAAGTATTTTAAAGAGGCGGACAGCAACTTCGAGATAAGTTAAAGGTGGTACTAAGTAGAATTAACCTTGTGCATTAATGCTATTTTAGTTTACTGATAACCATCTCTTTAGAAAGTGAAGAACGAAGTTTTTGGTTTAATATCTGGTCAATGTTAACGTAATCAGAAGCGAAGCTATAGCTAAGTTAGATAACACTAAGTACGGAAATCTGCTGCGGCCATACTGAAAGAACTAACCCGACATTATCTTCAAGCGATTTTGGGGAAATCAGAAAAATCTCAGTCAGGCACGTAGGACGGTGGTTTGAAACCTGGTTCTACTGGATGCGAGTCCAACTCGTTCGGTATAAATTTTGGAAGACAACTCACGAGTCTCACAAAAGGGAATGGATCAGTATCAGTTTGTTACTACAACAACAGTCCATCGGTTCAAACGAATAGTTGACAAAGCTCTAGAACAGGCGTTCCCTGAGTTCACTTTTTAACGAACTTGGGAAGGTAGGGAGCGGGGCGAAGGGTTGCTGTAGGTTGAACGACGACTGCCGCATGGGTGGGGAACTGTACAGAAGGAATAATTTTAGCCATCTTGTTCAGTACTGGAAAAACTCATACGTGCGTCGTGCTGATCAACTACTGTGTAGGACAGAAATGTGACATACACAAGTAATAAGGATTCGTGGAAGCACTTTTTACACAGTCGTTCATGTTCACATGTGGCGCATGTTTCGTCCATAAGGAGCGGCATTATGAGGCCTACGACTGTTGGTCAATACAATAAAACAGTTTCTGCCTCAGTTACTTGTTTATTTTGCCACATGTTTCGATGGTTCACCTGAAGATGGTGGTGTGTACCATAGAAACGTGTAGTGGCAAAATAAACAAGTGACTCACGCAGAAACTGTTTTATTTGTTTTCAAAGTTGGCAGTTATTAGTAGCAAATAATACGAAATTAACTTAAGCTGGTTTTGATACAAATATTCAGTGAGTAAGAAAGGAATCACATTTAAAATATTTATTAAACTTTTGCATAAAATAATAATATAAACCAGTTGTGCAAGAAAATAATAAACTGAATATGTAGTGTGTAGTAAATTAGGATCCAAAAAGGAAGGAGATTCAGAATTAGCTCAAACTTTGACGGTAAATCAAACTTCAAATTCGGTTCCAAACGCAAGCTCTCTTCGTATAATCATTCCATGTAACGCAACGCCCAACAAAGCGACAATAACAACAATAAATGTCCACTGCGTAATGACTATCACTGCGTCACACATTGGTACACCGTATAATTTGGCAGCAGTTGCAAAGGCACGCGAAAACTTTCCAGTAACCACCGACAAGACCCGATCAAAACATCGCCAGCGTCAAAACAAGATGAATAATTCCCGTCCAAGGCAGCGACGAATAATGAAGTGAGGGGTGGGAAGACGGCAGTCCGACCTTCCTCTGTCCTTCATACAGATCGAAACAAACATTCTGCGGTAAATTCACTTTCTTTAACAATGTGCAGACGCTACTTTTATAAATCAGTTTTCTCAGTGCCATTTTACTCTAAAATTAGAGTAACGTAAGAGATTAATTTTACTTACATCAATACGTGGTTTGTTTCCCTGTCCGTGAACCACCTGAAATGACCTTGTGTACCACCAGCGGTACGTGTGCAACCCCTGGTCTAGAAAGGTATATATAGCGGAATAATTAAAAATGATAGAGATCCAGATTAGTATAGAGACAACATCAGGAAGCTTCTTAAGAAACAACTGCTGCTGTATAATAGGTACAGATCAAAGCAAAAAACCGCAGAGAGGTAGGTGTTACTTGAAACGCTTTCGAAAATGTGTGAAGCCTTCAATAAACACGTAGCAAAATGTTGTCACAAAACCGGTCTGAAACCACAAGACATTTTGGTCCTACGTTACGGTTGTCAGTGGCACAAAGACAAAAGTCTACATTCTAGCAAATGAGACGTAACCCGAAATAGGGAACAGCAAAATAAACGAGGAAATGTTGAATTTCGTCTTCAAAAGTTTCTTCATAAAGGCACTTCAAGAAAACTTGACATCAGTCAGTAACTGTACCACTGTCAGCATGAGCGCCGTAACAATCAGCACTAGTAGTACTGAAAGGCAGTTCAGTCGTCTATATGCAGTAAGATCTCAGGCCACGGTGGAATCCACGACAAGTTCTACACATGATTTGCGAGTGGATTAGTGCCGCTCAAGATCCTGACTGCCCGCAGATTCCTCGAACAGATGGAAGGAAGAAGGAAGAATAGTGTTTAACTACAAGTCGACATTGAGGTCATTAGAGACGGAGCGCAAGCTTGTTTTAAGGAAAGATGGGACAGGAAATGGGCTGTGTTCTGTCAAGGGAACCACCCTGACATTTGCCTCAACTGATTCAGGGAAATCACGAAAACTTGAACTATGATGGCCGAACGGGAATCTGAACCTTATCCTCCCGACTGCGAGTCCAGTGTACCAACAACTGCGCTACTTCGCTCGGTCCCTTCAGCAGAAATATGTTCATGGCGATTACAAATGAGCGTAGGTGACACCCATTCATAAAAAAATAAACAGATCCACTGAACTACTATGCTATATCACTGAAATCGACTTTTAGCAGAATATCTTGTTGCTGTAGTCTTCAATCCAAAAACTAGTTTTTTGCAGTTCTTTCGCTTCTCTTTGCTTTACATATTTGTTCAGCTAAGCACAACTACAGCAGCCTACATCTACTAGAACGTGCTCGCCGTAGTTAATCCTTGGTACCTGTCTACAAATTTTTCCTCTTTACTATTTCTTCATGTCTCAGGATGTGACCTACTAACATATCCCTTCTTTTAATCAAGTTGCGACACACATTTCTTTACTCCCAGATTTGATTCAGTATCCCTTCATAAGTTATCCGGTCTACTTATCTAAACTTCAGAATTCTTCCTGTAGCATCACATATCAAAAGTTATACTGTTACTGTCTGAACTTACTATCGATGTATCACTTCCTTGCACGGCTACAATCCAGACAAATGATTTCAAGAAATACTTCCTAACACACAAATTTATATTAATGTTGTGGTGTCACCGCCAGACACCACACTTGCTAGGTGGTAGCCTTTAAATCGGCCGCGGTCCGTTAGTATACGTCGGACCCGCGTGTCGCCACTATCAGCGATTGCAGACCGAGCGCCGCCACACAGCAGGTCTAGAGAGACTTCCTAGCACTCGCCCCAGTTGTACAGCCGACTTTGCTAGCGATGGTTCACTGACAAATTACGTTCTCATTTGCCGAGACGATAGTTAGCATAGCCTTCAGCTACGTCATTTGCTACGACCTAGCAAAGCGCCATTACCAGTTACTATTGATGCTGTAAAACATGTACCGTCAAGAGCGATGTTCACCAATTATGGATTAAAGTTAAGTATTCCAGCAGCTACGTACGTTTCTTGTTAGTCTCATTTCTTTGACCTGTTCCAGACCTCACGCCAGCCTGCGTGAGCTAAAACGCGTGCCTTTCGGCTTCCTCTCATAGTGGGTTGGCTGTCTTGCCAATTCACAACAAATGTGACCATATTTATCTTCGTCAAAAAATTTTTCTTGTTGTTAAGAGGTTGCATGTTATATCCTCTTTCCTTCTGACATCGTTAATTATTTTAGCGCCCAAACAGCTAAACTCATCTACTTCACTTAGTGACTTATTTCCTCTTCTAATTTCCCGAACCTCATCCGATTTAATTCGACTACAATCCATCGCTTTATGTACTTTAGTTGATGTATATTTTGGAACCTCTTTTTAAGATGCTATACATTTAGTTCACCTGATTTTCTAAGCCCTTTGCTGTCTACGACAGAATTACAATTTCATCGACAAACCATAATATTTTAGTTTCTTCTCCCTTTACTTTAATTCGTTTTTCACCGATTGCTCAATGTACAGATTGAGTAATTTTTGAGATGGAATACACACCTGTCACCCTTTCATGGCTTCCGATTTTCAGAACTGCAGCCCGGTTTTTGTACAAGTAGTAGATAACCTTCGTTTCCTATATTTTATATCTGGTAACTGCAAAATAGAGTATTTTATAGTCAACATCGTCAACCGGTTTTTCTAAATCTATAAATGCTATGAACCCGGTTTGTCATTCTTCAGTGTGCCTACTAAGATAATTTGTAGAGCCAGCATTGCCTTGTGTGTTCGTACATTTTTCCGGAACCGATATTTATCTTCTCCCACGTAACTTTCTACTAGTGGTTCGTATGCTTTGTATGTAATCGGTGTTTGTGCCTGAAAACTGGCTTATTGATGTGATTGTCCTTCTTGAAATCTGGCGGTATTTCATCTATCTCATATATCCTGCACTCCAAGTGTAACAGTTTTCCCGTGGCTTATTCTCTCAACGATCTTAATATTCTGAACATATGTCATCTATTCCACGTTACTTTTCGACTTACATCTTTTAGGATTCACTTATATTCTTCTCGCAGTATCGCATCCCCACCATCGCGTTTTCTTTGACTTCCTTTTCCGTCTCCGTAGTACCGTCCTCGAGTTTTATTTCATTATATAGATGTGGTATATATAACTTGCAAGTTTCAGTCATTCCGTCTTTGTTTTGAACTGGTTTTCCATCTGAGCGGTTGATGTTCATAAATCTGGTCTTCCTTTCTCTAAAGATTTCTTTAATTTTTCTATAAGCAGCTTATACCCTTCCTATAGTCATCCATGCTTCAGTCTTCGCATTCCTCTTCTAGCCATACTGCTTGGCCACTGCACTTCCTGTGACTGTTTTCAGCTATCTCTATTCCTTTTTACCTGTTTAATTTTCTATATTTTCTCCTTTTTTCAGTCAAATTTAGTATCTCCTGTGTAATTAATGAATTTCTACTTTTTTGTCTAGTTTTCTCTCTGCTTCATCTCTTAAAGATACCCATTGGTCTTCCACTCTATTTCAGTCACCAATATAAGATGTCTAATGCTCCCTTTGAAACACTCAAAAATCTCTGCTTATATCAACTCATCCCGGTACCATCTTCTTAATTTCCTATCTTCCTTCAATTTCTTCAGCTATATTGGCATTGCATAGCCAATAAATTATGACCGAAATGAGCATCTGCCCTGGAAACAATTTGCAGATAAAATTAGATTTATAAGTCTTTGTCGTATAGTTACATAACATATCTCAAACCTTCCGGTATTTCCGCATCACTTCTACATATAGAACCTCCTTTCAGGAACTTTTAACCAGGTGTTTTAAATGACTAAATTGTGCTTTTGGCACAATTATACCACGTAGCTTCCCTTTTTATTTCTCTCACTATGTCCATATTCTCCTACGATGTTTCTTTCTCTTCCTTTTGGCTACTTTGAATTCCAGACCCGAATTAGAACCTAATTTTCGTTGCTTTTATTTAACTAAATAATTTATTTTCTTTTTTTCAGTCGCTTCATCATTCTAAACCAATTATTCTACACATATTATAGTGGCACATGTCTTTGTCTGTATGCTGTTCACAATAGCTCACCAGCATTGCTATTTTATCGTTTATAATTAGACATAATTCTGCATTATTCCTATTTGATTGTGTGTTGATAATACTGTACCCACTAATGCAGAAATCTTGAGCTTATTCATTTCTTTTTTCAATTTCTCTGACCTGCCTAAATGATTAAGGGCTCTAACATTCCACTTTCCGATAAGCAGAAAGATTTTTTTTTCTTTCGGATGACAGCATAATCCAGAGTAGTTTCCCCCCCCCCTCCTCTCCCGGAGAGGCAGCGTAGGACTATTTTACTTCAGGAATGACTCTAAGACAAAAAAACGACGCACCACGAAGGTAAAATGCGGCTAGGAAAAGGCACACAATTCCGGCAGACACTACACTATACGAAAAAGTTTGTCCTCCACAGGAACGACGTCATGAATATAAAAACACTTAGAAGAACATAAGGACTACGAATAGCAACATTTGTCCGGGCAACGTAAATAACTTACGACATCGCTGAGAGCACCAGAAAGTGCTCGCTACGAGAGCTCGCCTCAAACTGCTGTGTCATAATCGATTCACAAACACGAGACGCTGAGAGACAAACTACGATGGGAAGCGCACGACTCAACCAGACACTAAAGCGGAAACAAGGAAGCTCTCGCGGCGCTGCGATAAAGGCGAAACAAACAGAACCTACTCGACCGATGCGCGAAGCGGGAATGACCTATGAAAGCCGAATGTCTGACCACTGGCGAGGTGCTAATATCCCACTTTACTAACTTAGAACTTGGTCTCTCTAATGTCGTTTCATTTACCTGCAAAATAGCCAAAAGAATTGGGAAGGAAGAAAGTTTATAGTTTAGTAGCTCGTCGTCGTTAACGTCATTATAGATGTATTATAAAGTCATTTTGGATAAAGGGTGGGGAAGTAAATCGCTCCATCTCCCTCAAGTCATTTAAGAAAGCCACAGGAAACGTAACCCGGGCCCAAAATTTCAACCTTCCGCTTCACAAATACATGCTCCGTGCCTTAATCAATGCACCACCTCGTTATGCAGAATTAGGAAAGACAAGGTGACTTCTGTGGCAGCTAAGAATATTAAATTTTCCTATTCGAATGTCTATTTAATAAGATTTCACGATACATTGTTTTATTTCATGACCTGTGTCATTGTCTGTTCTTATTGATATGGAAATGAGCGTTTGGCGTCACTGGCCGGGAGGCCCCTTGCGGGGCAGGTCCGGCCGCCTTGGTGCAGGTCTTATTACATTCGACGCCATATTGGACGACCTGCGAGCCGGATGGGGATGAAATGATAATGAAGACAACACAACAGCCAGTCCCTGAGCGTAAAAAATCCCCGATCCAGCGGGGAATCGAACCCGGGCCCGTAGGACGGCAATCCGTCACGCTGACTACTCAGCTATCGGGGCGGACTCCTTGTCTATATGAACAGAATAGAAAGGTCGTATGTCGACAACGTTTCGTCTAAAATACACTGTAAGAAAAATAAACAGGAAAGAAAACGTCGCACCACGAATGAATTATGCGAATGGGACGGAAATCGGTAGAGATGACGAACATGTACAGACAAATAAATGATTAAAATTTCAGGCAAATCGGATGATTTATTCAAGAGAAAGGGCTTCAAAAATTGAGCAGCTCACTAACGCGCTGGTCCATCTTTGGCCCTCATGGAAGCAGTTATTGGGCTTGGCATTGATTGACATTGTTGTCCTCCTGAGGCATATCATGCCAAACTCTGTCCAACTTTCGCATTAGATCGTTAGAATCCAGAGCTGGTTGTAGGGCCCTGTCCATAATGCTCCAAACTTTCCCAGCTGAAGAGAGATCCGGCGACCTTGCTGGCCAACGTAGTACTTGACAAGAAAGACAAGCAGTAGAAACTCTTGCCGTGTGCGAGCGGACATTATCTTGCTGAAGTGTAAGCCCAGAATGGCTTGCTATGAATGGCAACAAATCTGGGCGTAGAATATCGTCGAAGAGCCGCTGTGCTGTAATAGTGCCGCACATACGACAAAAGAGACTGTGCTATGAAAAGTAGTGGCGCCACAGACCATCACTCATGACTGCTGGGCAGTATGGCGGGAGACAGTCAGGTCGGCTGCTCAGAAGCATCCCCAGACATGTCTTCGGCCTGGAATCTCATTGACTGGAGTAAAATTGCCTTAAGTGATGAGTCCTGCTTCGAATTGAGCTCCGATTACCAGCGAAGACATGTCTGGAGACGGCCCGGACGGTGGTGGGATACCATCCCGAGTCTCGCTCTCCATATGACCCGACAACCAGCAGTGATGGTCTGGGATGCTATTTCTTTTCATGGCAGGACAACGTGGTTGTCATCTATGGCACCCTTACAGCACCGCGGTACGTCAGCGATTTTCTACGCCCCGTTTTGTTGCTCTTCGTGGAAGTCCATCCTGGAATTACATTTCAGTCATATAATGCCTGCCCGCACGCGGCGGGAGTATCTATTGCGTGTCTTCGTGTTTGCCGAACCCTACCTTGGCCAGCAATATCGCCGGATCTCTCCTCAATTGACAACGTTTGGAACATTATGGGCAGGGCTCTCCATCTAGCTCGGGATTCTGGCCACCTAACGCACCAGCTGTTCAAAACTGGGCACGATATCCCTCAGGAGGACATACAATAACTCTGTCAATCAATGACAACCCGAATAACTGCTTTTGTAGCCAAAATCGTTTTATATTTATAATGGTTTTCTTTCACTTTATTTGTTTGTCAAAATTAATTTAATCTTTTTCTTTGATATAAATTTTTTGTGCTTTAAAATATAAATTAGTCACTAAGATACAAACGTAAGTTTTGTATGCCTTCGGTTGAAAGATATAAGATCTGAAGTTACATATAAAAGAATCATAAGTGAAAAGGAATTCAGAAATTATATTAATAACATAATTTTGATATCGTATGAGCACACAGATATGAAGACACTGTAGTTATTTATACGGATGTGAATTGATAAAGTAGCTGACGTCATTATAAGTTAGGGAATAAACGAGCTTGATTTAAGGGGAAGAAGAGATACGGCCGAAGCGTCTCCTATTCATACCTGTGGGCGCCCCCTCCCCCACTCCTGCGCAGACGTCGGCGAACCAGAAAAAATATATACGAAAAATTCACGAAATTCTTGTGGAACGAAAAAAATCCGTTAGTAATAAAGAATTTAATATTTACAGAATGCCAGCAGAGATGGAATTCATCACACAAGCAGGAGAACATTTCGGTTTCCTCTGGATGTAAACGTAAGGCTACAGCTAGCACGTTTTGCCCCAATCTAGGGACTGATCCACTGCCTTTCCTGACATATCTGAACAGAATTGGTAGGAGGGCAACGACAAACTGTGACTACGGGGAAATGGGCAAATCAGAGCATGTCCTATGAGATTGCCTCCTAGTTGAAGATATAGCTAGGTAGCTTATAGAAGTTAAAACGGTTTACGAAATACTTAGAGTAAAAGAGGAATTCCACATTGTAACTCTTGTAGCCGATGCTGTCTCGGAAAAAGCAAGGTGTTGCTGTATTGATTAGACACTACAGCAATAACGAGAAAGGCCAGTCGACAAGCGCAGGGAACGAGAACGAAGCCTGAGGTTAGGGAGGAACAGGCAAGCCAGAAAGCTCTACCTTATTTATGGTCCAGTAAAGAGAAAGGAAGGGGACGTGGGTACGTGGGTACCAGGGTACCTGAGTAAAATGAGAAGAATCAGTAGTTCTCACTGAATATCAGCAAGATAGTGCTGGACCAAACAGCATGGTCGATATGGAACAGAAAGTACAGAGACCCCAGAGAAACCATACAATCCAATAATAACAAAGTTTTTGTATCTTTGTCAGTCTACAGTGACGAGAAAATGAGTGTTGTGATTCAATACATTGTACTGCTCAACTCCACTCTGAGGATCAATGAGCTAAACATTATCAAAAGTAATCGTACTAGAAGTACATTACTAATATTATTATTATAATTCCTTACGTACGCTTCGGTAGTAGTAGCCGTTGTAGTAAAATCGAGGTGTTGGTAGAAGTAATAGGGCCTACACATATTTTAGTATTAGTGGTTGTTGTTCTTGTTATTCAGAAGTACGACGCAAAGTTCCTTCGAACATGAATGTATATCCGAAGTTACAGGAACTGCGGCCACTATAGCTGTTACGAAATATATGAAACGTATTCGTATTTGGGTATATGAATAATCATCAGCTGTATAATGGAATAACGACAATGAAAATTTGACCTGTACCTGGACTCGAACCTGGATTTCCCGCTTATACATTATGTGGTCAAAAGTATCCGGACACCTCGTTGAAAATGACTTACAAGTTCGTGGCGCCCTCCGTCGGTAATGCTGGAATTCGGTGTGGTGTTGGCCTACCATTAGCCTTGATGACAGCTTACACTCTCGCAGGCATACGTTCAATCAGGTGCTGGAAGGTTTCTTGGAGAAAGGTTTCTTGGAGTGCTGCACTGAGGAGAGGTATCGATGTCGGTCGGTGAGGCCTGGCAGGAAGTCGGCATTCCAAAACATCCCAAACGTGTTCTATAGGATTCAGGTCGGGACTTTCTCCAGGCCAGTCCATTACAGGGATGTTATTGTCGTGTAACCACTCCACCACAGGCAGTGCATCATGAACAGGTGCTCGATCGTGTTGAAAGATGCAACCGCCATCCCCGAATTGCTCTTCAACAGTGGGAAGCAAGAAGGTGCTTCAAACATCAATGTAGGCCTGTGCTGTGATAGTGCCACGCAAAACAACGAGGGGTGCATGCGCCCTCCACGAAAAACACGACCACACCATAACACCACCACCTCCGAATTTTACAATTGGCACTACACACGCTGGCAGATGACGTTCACTGGGCATTCGCGATGTGTACCGTGATTCGTCACTCCACGCAACGTTTTTCCACTGTTCAATCGTCGAATGTTTACGCTTCTTACACCAAGCGACGGGTCGTTTAGCATTTACCGGCGTGACGTGTGGCTTATGCGCAGCCGCTCGACCATGAAATCCCAGTTTTATCCCCTTCCACCTCACTGTCATAGTACTTGCAGTGGATCCTGACGCAGTTTTGGAATTCCTGTGTGATGGTCTGGATAAATGTCTGCTCATTATACATTACGACCCTCTTCAACTGTCGGCGGTCTCTGTCAGTCAACAGAAGAGGTCGGCCTGTACGATGTTATGCTGTAGGTGTCCCTTCACGTTTCCACTTCACTATCACATCGGAAATAGTGGACCTAGGGATGCTTAGGAGTGCGGAAATCTTGCGTACAGACGTATGACACAAGTGACACCCAATCACCTGACCACGTTCCCACGTTCGAAGTCCATGAGTTCTGTGGAGCTCCCAATTCTACTCTCCCACGATGTCTAAATGACAACTGAGATCACTGATATGGAGTATCTGGCAGTAAGCGGCAGCAAAGTGCACCTAATATGAAAAACGTATGTTTTGGGGGATTTCCGGATACTTCTGATCACATAGTGTAGCTAAGGGTCACGTTACCATTTTATTTTTTTGTTTTGTTCCTTATTTTTCGTTCTGTTTGGTCGTAGCGGACGTCCCATGACAGCCATTGAAGTTGGTTGTTGATCCCTTCACGCAAGTTTTTTTATTACAGAGAGCAGCCAGCTCTCAGACCGAACACGCTGAGCTACCGTGTCTCCTCCATGAGGCTATCCGAGCACTACTGACGACCAGACCCAAACCTCCATATGTCGTCAACCACATGTCTACAACCTCAACTCGTATATTCATTATGTATATTACCATACAGGGGAGTCATTTTAATTGAAAATCACTTGCCCCGTATCGGCGGATAAATACGATATTACGGTGTCTGTGTTCTTCAGAAGTTTGATGCAAGGTTCCCCTAGACATGCATGCATCACCGCATGCATGCTCGTATAGCCTAATGATAAGGCGACCGCTCTCCATAAGAGGGAAATCCGGGATGGAGTCCCGGTCCGGCACAAATTTTCATTGTCGTTATTCCATTACACAGCTGATGGTTGTCCATATTCGCAAATCCGAATACACTTCATGTTAGTCGTTGTGGTTGTAATACCACTAATAGTGGAAGGTGACAAAGAAAATAGTAAAATTATTTAACACAAACTGAACATAACGAAGAGATACGACTCTTTCTGTGTGAGGGAATGAAGAACCGACTATATTGCTCTACGCCCTATCACCAGTGCCTATCACGAGATCGAATGATGCCTGGTGGTGTTGCGGTAAGGAAAGTATATAAGTCGAGCAGAGGCGAATGAGAAATGGTCCTAGCAACGATACGGGCGTAAACGGAAAAAATCTACTTAACGTAAGCGACTCTAACAGATATTTATTCCGCGGCGCCTACGAATGAGCATCTCGTAAATGGCGAAGCTGGTCGGCTGTTGCGTGCTACTGCCTTGAGCATCTATGGAAACTGGTTGAAGAACGGTGAAAACGCAAGTTGGGTTGTTTGGGGGAGGAGCCCAGACAGCGAGGTCATCCGTCTCATCGGATTAGGGAAGGATGGGGAAGGATGTCGGCCGTGTCCTTTCAAAGGAACCATCCTGGCATTTGCCTGGAGCGACTTAGGGAAAACACGGAAAGCCTTAAATCAGGATGGCGGGACGCGGGATTGAACCGTCGTCCTCCTGAATGCGAGTCCAGTGTGCTAACCACTGCGCCACCTCGCTCGGTCGCGAGTAAGTCTCAGGGTGTTGGACGTCCACGCCTCATCACAGTACGTATAGGTCGGAGGCTTGCACCCTTTTTAAAGCTGGACAGGCTGCGATTTTCTGCAGGTTTGACAATACATTACACTGCTAGTGTAGATACGGTGTTCTGGAGCATACCATTCATCGCACTCTGTTAAATATAGGGTTCCACACCAGAAGAGCTCATCGTGTTCCGTGTTCCCCCGTCGACCCAACCATATCGTCAATTTCGATTGCAGTGGACATGAGATCGTCGAGATTGGATCGCGGATCCTGGAAGCGTGTCGCCTTGTTTGATGAGTCACATTTATTTCTACAACAAATCAATGTTCGTGTTCGGATACATTATTATTGAGGCAAACGGGTGCTCGAAACAAGCACCGCGCCACGGACACAAGCGGGCGGAGGCAGTATAATGCTATGGGAGACAGTCCATAGAATCTCTGGTAGTAATCGAAGACCCCCTGACAGCAATTTGCGGACCACTTGCACCCCTTCACGACTGATGTTTTCTGCGACGGCGATGGCATCTTCCAGCAGGATAAATGTGCGTGTCACAAGGCCAGAGGGATTTGAGGAGCATGACAGTGAAGTCACGTTAATGTTTTGGCCACCAAATTCACCTGATATGAATCCGACGAAACACATCGTGAACGCTTTCAGATACCAGCTTCGCACGCCAAACAACCGGCCCGTAATTTACGGAATCTCGTGACCTTTTTGGTGTCACATAACACCACCGACTTTTCGAATTCATGTCATGTCCAAAAGTGGTCGAACGCGCTATAAAGCGGCTGGTCATATTGTTTTGGTTCGAATGAAACAACAAGTTCGCTGTTAGCCGACACTGTTCATTTACATCCATAGTGCGTTTCAAAGGTTTAAACCTCGAGCATCAGATAGATTTATACGTGTTAAAACGAAATGTGTGTGATGTGTTACGATTTTGGGATTAACTGTGGCACTGTCTCCAGCGGTCACAGGCTACTTTCTCTGTTGTAATACATCACATATACACTGTTACATTTTGTAAACAATGATCTGCATCCTGCCCTCCAATGAGCTCTTGCTTGATACCCCTGAAGTCGCAAATGGCGGTAGTTTGGGATCAGTGGAATGCACGCTACGGGGCGTCTAGCTCGGAGCTGACCTTCAAATAATCGATTTGTAACAGTTCTTTGTGTCACTGTGCTGCCAAATGCTGCTCAGATTACTGCTGCAGATGCACGATGACCCAAAGCCATCGCCGGACACGATGGTCTTCCTTCTCGGAAGTGCTATGAGGCGTCTGGAGCGCAGTCTTCTTGCGACTGTGCATTTTCGTGACAAACTCTGCCAGCAATCATGTACAGGGATTACATTTCTGCCAACTCTTTCTGCAGTATCGAAGAAGGAACATCCAGCTTCTCGTAGCCTTATTATACGACCTGGTTCAGTGAGGTACTGATAATGGCACCTTTGTTGCTTTGACTAATATCAACTCACCACGTACAATCTTAAATGTAACTAACGCTCACGTCCCTTAAAGCGCGTATTTGAAGCAAACATGATTTGCAGCCTCATAGTGGAGCTACTAGCGCCACTCTTATGCGAATGGCGCGAATTTTGTATAGATATCTTCTTTCAGATGTATAGACACTCATACCAACTTCCGTTATGTCACACAACTCCTTGTCGGAGGTGCGATTTATTTCCGTCAGTGTATGTTATTGGATCGTCGAATTTTTGACTAACAGTAGCCAGTACATTATACCTTACGGAAAATGTATCACAAAAACGAAAGTAACATTGTAAGTGCTCCACGAAAGCGCAGCAGGACTTCTAATATCTTGATTATACACGTACGACTTATCAGGTATGACCAGCAGCACTATCAAATTGATATGGAAATGGAAATGCCGTGTGGCTAGGACCTCCTGTCGGGTAGACCGTTCGCTTGGTGCAAGTCTTTCGAGTTGACGCCACTTCGGCGACTTGCGTGTCGATGGGGATGAATTGATGATGATAAGGACAACACAACACCCAGTCTCTGAGCGGAGAAAATCTCCGACTCAACCGGGAATCGAACCGGGGCCGTTAGGTATGACATTCCGTCGTGATGACCACTCAGCTAACAGGGGCGGACATCAAACTGTTCGCTGATAGTGATGCTGTATACTGAGAAGTATTGTGGTAAGGAACTGCAGTATGACTTGTACAGGCCGAGCGGAGTGGCCGCGCGCTTAGGGGCGCTATGCCACGGATTGCGCGGTCCTTCCCATCAGAGGTTCGAGTCCTCCCACGGGCATGGGTGTGTGTGATGTTCTTAGCATAAGTTAGTTTAAGTAGTGTGTAAGTCTAGGGACCGTTGATCTCAGCAGTTCGGTCCCACAGGAATTCACACACATCTGAACATTTTTTGAACTTGTACAAGAGCTGACAAGTGCGAGAATTATCGCACAATCAGCTTAACAGCTCATGCATCGAAGCTGCTTACAAGAATAATATACAGAAGAATGGAAAAGAAAATTGAGAATGCGCTAGGTGATGATCAGTTTGGCTTTAGGAAAAGTAACGGGACGAGAGACGCAATTCTGACGTTACGGCTAATAATGGAAGCAAGGCTAAAGAAAAATCAAGACACCTTCATAGGATTTGTCGACCTGGAAAAAGCGTTCGACAATATAAAATGGTGCAAGCTGTTCGAGATTCTGAAAAAGTAGGGGTAAGCTATAGGGAGAGACGGGTCATATACAATATGTACAACAACCAAGAAGGAATAATAAGAGTGGACGATCAAGAACGAAGTGCTCGTATTAAGAAGGGTGTAAGACAAGGCTGTAGCCTTTCGCCCCTACTCTTCAATCTGTACATCGAGGAAGCAATGATGGAAATAAAAGAAAGGTTCAGGAGTGGAATTAAAATACAAGGTGAAAGGATATCAATGATACGATTCGCTGATGACATTGCTGTCCTGAGTGAAAGTGAAGAAGAATTAAATGATCTGCTGAACGGAATGAACAGTCTAGTGAGTACACAGTATGGTTTGAGAGTAAATCGGAGAAAGACGAAGGTAATTAGAAGTAGTAGAAATGAGAACAGCGAGAAACTTAACATCAGGATTGATGGTCACGAAGTCAATGAAGTTAAGGAATTCTACTACCTAGGCAGTAAAATAACCAATGACGGACGGAGCAAGGAGGACATCAAAAGCAGACTCGCTATGGCAAAAAAGGCATTTCTGGCCAAGAGAAGTCTACTAATATCAAATACCGGCCTTAATTTCAGGAAGAAATTTCTGAGGATGTACGTCTGGAGTACAGCATTGTATGGTAGTGAAACATGGACTGTGGGAAAACCAGAACAGAAGAGAATCGAAGCATTTGAGATGTGGTGCTATAGACGAATGTTGAAAATTAGGTGGACTGATAAGGTAAGGAATGAGGAGGTTCTACGCAGAATCGGAGAGGAAAGGAATATGTGGAAAACACTGATAAGGAGAAGGGACAGGATGATAGGACATGTGCTAAGACATGAGGGAATGACTTCCATGGTACTAGAGGGAGCTGTAGAGGGCAAAAACTATAGAGGGAGACAGAGATTGGAATACGTCAAGCAAATAATTGAGGACGTAGGTTGCAAGTGCTACTCTGAGATGATGAGGTTAGCACAGGAAAGGAATTCGTGCCGGGCCGCATCAAACCAGTTGGTAGGCTGATGACCAAAAAAAAAAAAAAAAACCATAATTTCCATTTGGTGTAATAACTGGCAGCTCTCTTTAAATGTGTAAAATTAAGATAATGTCAATTACAAAGATAAGAACAAGGCAAATCTGATTACGAGATTAGGAGGAACTTCAAAACAATGTAACATCGTACACGCATTTACCGGCGATACTAAGATGCGATATGAAAACGAGACAAATACAAAAGAATTTGGTTCACTGTTTTTTAAATTTGTGATAAGTTCCTATCGGACCAAACTGGCGAGGTCATCGGTCCTTAGCCTTACACACTGCATAATCTAACTTAAACTAACTTACGCTAGACGTAAGCTTACACACTACTTAACCTAAATTATCCTAAGGACAGACACACACACCCATGCCCGAGGGAGGATTCGAACCTCCGGTGGGATCAGCCACACAGTCCATGACTACAGCGACTTAGACCTCTCGGCTAATCCCTCGCGGCTGGGTGCATACATCCTGAGAAATTAGTACCCAGAACAACCACCTCTGGCCGTAATAACGGCCTTGATACGCCTGGCCATTGAGTCAAACAGAGCTTGGATGGCGTGTACAGGTACAGCGTCAACACAATACCACAGTTCATCAAGATTAGTGACTCGCGTATTGTGACGAGCCAGTTGCTCGGCCACCATTGACCAGACGTTTTCAATTGGTGAGAGATCTGGAGAATGTGCTGCTTAGGGCAGCAGTCGAACATTTCCTGTATCCAGAAAGGCCCGTACAGGACCTGCAACATGCGGTCGTGCATTATCCTGCTGAAATGTAGGGTTTCGTAGGGATCGAATGAAGGGTAGAGCTACCGGTCATAACACATCTGAAGGGTTTCGTAGGGATCGAATGAAGGGTAGAGCTACCGGTCGTAACACATCTGAAATGTAACGTCCACTGTTCAAAGTGCCGTCAATACGAACAAGAGGTGGCAGAGACGTGTAACCAATGGCACCCCATACCATCACGCCGCGTGATTCGCCAGTATGGCGATTACGCATACACGCTTCCATTGTGCGTTCACGGCGATGTCGCCAAACACGGATGCGACCATCATGATGCTGTAAACAGAACCTGGATTCATCCGAAGAAAATGACGTTTCGCCATTCGTGCACCCAGGTTCGTCGTTGAGTACACCATTGCAGGCGCTCCTGTCTGTGATGCAGCGTGAAGGGTAATCGCGGCCAAGTTCTCCGAGCTGATAGTCCATGCTGCTGAAAACGTCGTCGAACTGTTCGTGCAGATGGTTGTTGTCTTGCAAACGTCCCCATCTGTTGACTCAGGGATCAAGACGTGGCTGCTCGATCCGTTACAGCCATGCGGATAAGATGCCTGTCATCTCAACTGCTATTGATGTGAGGCCGTTGGGATCCAGCACGGAATTCCGTATTATCCTCCTGAACCCACCGATTCCATATTCTGCTAACAGTCATTGGATCTGGACGAACGCGAGCAGCAATGTTGCGATACGATAAACCGCAATCGCAATAGGCTACAATCCGACCTTTATCAAAGTCGGAAACGTGATGGTACGCATTTCTCCTCCTTACACCAACAACGTTTCACCGGGCAACGCTGGTCAACTGCTGTTTGTGTACGAGAAATCGGTTGGAGACTTTCCTCATGTCAGCACGTTGTAGGTATTGCGACCGGCGCCAACCTTGTGTGAATGCTCTGAAAAGCTACTCATTAGCATATCACAGCATCTTCTTCCTGTCGGTAAAATTTCGCGTCTGTAGCACGTCATCTTCGTGGTGTAGCAATTTTAATGGCCAGTAGTGTATGTGTAAACAGTTACGGTGGTTACTTTTGAAATAATAAACAGTTTAATTACTATTTTTCCACATGTCTCTTTTCATCTGAACATCCCCCATTTTTTATTTTTTTAAGTAGCGTATAGCATAGTACATCATTAGAATTAATTATATAAAAGTAGTCCGCAATATGGGCATTAAGGATGCACACAGACATGAAGCTCATATAGGAAGAAAGAGAAATGAATAGATATACAAACACATAAAACATCTATGACCACATAATACAGAACACAAATACAGCCGGATGGCCGTGTTGCTGATGTATTCTACGGCCTTTTCGGTAGCGTGCAAGAACAAAAATGGTTCAAATGGCTCTGAGCACTATGGGACTTAACATCTTAGGTCATCAGTCCCCTAGAACTTAGAACTACTTAAACCTAACTAACCTAAGGACATCACACACATTCATGCCCGAGGCAGAATTCGAACCTGCGACTGTAGCAGTCCCGCAGTTCCGGACTCCAGCGCCTAGAACCGCACGGCCACCACGGCCGGCTAGCGTGCAAGAACTCGGAGCGGTCCCCTGTGAAAGCTGCCAATGGGAAATCTTCAACTATATGTTTTACGGTTTGCGTAGCAGTGCCACAATCACACCTGGGAGAAGTTATTTTTCCCCATCTATGCAATGAGTCAGCACATCTCCCACAGTTTGTTCGTAATCTACTTAGAGTGGCCCAGAGTTTTCGAACTCTGCCACTTTAATGTAGAGGGAATAAGCTCAGCTAAATGTCAAATCCTACTACAACTTATAAAATCAGGCGAATAGAAAATTTAGATTTATTAGAATGGTGCTGGGAAAAGGCAGTGCGTCTGTACAGGAAATCGAATACAAGGCACTAGTGCGACCAATTGTAGAGTTTTGTTCGTGTGTTTGGACTCCAAGCAGGCACGACAAGAGACATCGAAGAGCTAGAATCTTAAAAGGTCGGTATAACTAGTGCGGGACTGTAACCGAAATGATCGGGGAATTTAAATGGAATTCCGTGGAAGAGAGACGGCGTAGTTGTCACGAAACCCTGTAGAGTAAAGTTAGATAACCAGTCAGTTATCGTGCCACTATCCCTTAGGGACCATGACATTCACATATAGAAGCATATAAACAGTCATTTTCCCTTTCTCTGTACGTGAACGGAATAGGAAAGAATATCGGTATATTTCACACAATGTACTCTCCGCCATGCACAGTACGGTGGCTTGCGAGGTCCAGATGTAGACCTAGCTATAGATATAGACGTAGGAAAAGAGGCCATAGCAAAACTGAGTGTAGAGTAACGTACTGAAATGAGTAATCGTAGCAGAGATAAACAGAAAAAGAGTAAGATGATAAACATTGTAAACTTATTTTGAGGTTCTATATAGAAAAAAGTATCCTAAAAGTGATTGCAATAATGATTTACATGAATTTAATTTGATGCATATATGTTCAAATTTTGAACAAGAAAGTGAACTAAAATGAATAAATTAATACATATCTAAGATAAACAAAGGCGGACCACGAAGGAATTATCCGAATGGCACGGAAATCGGTAGTTGTGATGCACATGTACAGACAAAGATATGATTAAAATTTCAGAAAAATTGGATGTTTTTATAAAGAGAAAGAGCTTCACAATTTAAAAAGTCAGTATCGCGTTGGTCCACTTCTGACCCTTATGCAAGCAGTCATTTGGTTTATCATTGATAGAGTTGTTGGATGTCCGGATAAATTCTAGTGTCCAATACCACCCGTCGGCTTTGACCAGTGACGTCATACGTAAGGAAAAGATGCTGCAATCGTCAGTCTATGAATGGAAGGGATCATACTCTTAAACAAACGAATGTAGCATGCCATAAAATGATACATTTAACGCGACTATTATTTATTCACAAATTTCATTTAAACGAGTTGAAGATGACTGAAATAAATAAGAACACGAGACCAATTACGAGTGCATATTTTATATTATATTTTCAACACGCAATTACGAGTGCATATTTTATATTTTCAACACGTACTGCAAAAACGATCTAAATAATGAACCGTCGAATAGTTGGAATTGGTAACTATAAGCAACCTGTATAGGAGGTCATTTCTAGTTACCGATTCCTATATTAATGTTTGTTGCGCAAAAACCTTATAACATATCAGAAACGTGCTTGAAAATGATCTTGTTAGTGAACTACAGAATACGACTAGACTTTCAAAAAATGAAAATCTTTGCACACATTACTGCACACGCAAAGAAATAAAACGCAAAAATGACCAAACCTTGCAACTCATCTACTTCAACTATAACCCCTGCCCCCCCCCCCCCCCCACCTTCCTCCCCCTCCCCAATGACGGCCTATACTTTTGACGGCCTATGATTTATAAATTCCCCGCAGACTTCTCTACAAAACGAGAACCAGTCGACTACAGTGCCACACGAAACCCCTGCTTCGTGCATGACAGATTTGCAAGAATATTCATAGCAAAAACAGTAGGTTAGCATGAATATTACTTCTAAATTCAGCCGCGACCTTTCGAACCAAATCCGCCTGCGTATGGATCTCCATATGTTATTTTTTCTGCACCTCCACATGAATTCGTCGGAAGTTCGTGATGACGTAACCTTCGTGAAAACCATATAATTTCCACAGACACCGCACTTGCAAAATTCAGCAATGACGTCCAATGATTGCAAAATTTTTATATGTGATTTACGGTCACTCATTTTCTGAAACAGAATTTTCGCAGTAAAAACAACTGACTCATCCATAACGAACAGCGTCAGAAATCAAGACCTTATAAATCACGACTACTTATAAATCACTACTACTTTCAGTAACAAAAGATGCCGAAAACAAATTACGAGATGAAAACAAAACAATCTACATCGAATTTTTAATATACGCGCGTAACGAGGAAATCCAGAGAAGTCATTTAACGTTCATCGAGAGCAATCTGCGGCACAAACAAAATAACATCACACATTACGTCATTGCTCAAAGCCGACGGGTGGTATCGGACACTAGAATTGACCCGGATGTCCTCCTGAGGGATATCATGCCAAATTCTGTCCAATTGGAGCGTTAGACCGTCAAAACTCCGAGCTTGTTGGAGTGCCCTGCCCATAAAGATCCAACGCTCTGAGTTGAGGAGAGATCCGGCGACCTGGCTGACCATGATAGGATTTAGCAGGCACGAAGACAAGCAGTAGAAACTCTCGGCTTGTGTGGTGGGCACTATCTTGCTGAAATTTAAGTCCAGAATGGTAGGCCATGATGGACAACAAAAGGGGGCGTAGAATACCGTGACGTGCTGTTGTGCTGTAAGGGTGTTGCGGAGAGCAACCAGAGGGGTCTTTCTATGAAATTAAATGGCATCGCAGACCTTCACTCCCGGCTGTCGGGAGGTAAGGCGGGTGACAATCACATTCGTACCTCATTGAGTGGAGTAGAGTTGTTTTCAGTGATGAGCCCGGACGACCAGCAAGACATGTCTGGAGACCCCCCCGAATACGATTTGATACAAACATGAATGTCAGCCGACATATTGCCGACAACTGAGGGTGATGGTCTCCGGTGACATTTCTTTTCATAGCAGGACCGCTTCGCTCGTCATCCGCAGCACCCTTACAGCACAGAGGTACGTCGACCATGTTCTACGCCCCGTTTTGTTGCCCTTCGTGGTAAGCCATCCTGGGCTTAAATTTCAGCAAGATTAAGTCCGCCCACACACGGCGAAAGTTTCTACTACTTGTTTTCGTACCTGTTAAATCCTAGCTTGACCAGAAAGGTCACAGTATCTCTCCCCAACTGGCAACATTTGGAGCATTATGGGCTGGGTCCTCCAACTAGCTCGGGATTCTGACGGTCTAAGTAGCCAATTGGACAGAATTTGACACGATATCGCTTAGGAGGATATTCAGCAAATCAGTGCATCAATACCAAACCGAATAATAGCGTGCATGAGGACTAGGGTCGATCAACTCGTTGATGACTTGTATAATTTGTGAAGCTCTTTTTCTTTAAGAAATGATTCAGCTTTTCTGTCCTTTTTGTCTTTTTTTGTCTTAGAGTGTAAATGTTCCATGACTTAGGGTTTCTTTCCATTCTGTTCACGTATAGAGGGAAGGAAGCACGACTGTTTAGCGCCACCCTGTTTTCTGAAATTAGTTTTATCTTTTTGCAATCTCTACATGAACGATGGGTAGAGGGCTGTCGTACACCGTTCTCCAAAACTTAAGGACGAGCTATGTAAATTAACGTAACATATTATTTACTAGATGGAAATCAATAAAAATGCGGGAGCATGTAGTCAGAGGTCTTCTAGTCGTGTACAGAAAGTGTAGTGGTGTTGTTCGTTACAGCGTCGCCTGAAGACAAAATCTAGATAACTTCACATGGCGAAGAATCATCGGGAAACTGGAAGAAGGATGGAGTGTTGCGAGTGTAGGCCAGGAGTGTGATAGTGCTCACAGCATTGTTTTACGTGCACGAGAAGCGTTCCGAATCATAGACACTGCTGTCCGATGGAGACGAGGTGGTCGACCAGGCAAGAAGGGGCCGACCTCAAGCAGCGACTGCAATTGCAATCATATTTAGCAGGACTGCATGGCATCCAATCTCACGCTCCACACTGGCACGGCGGCTGCACGCATGTAGTCTGTTTGTCAGACGACCAGTACGCTGTGTTCCATTGACACCTGCGCATCGTCGGCACAGTTTGCGATAGTCCAAGGAGCATAGAGAGAGGATCAGTGAGGTGTGGAGTCGCGTGCTCTTCTCGGATGAGAATACATTCAGTCTGAATGGACGTAAGCTCCTATGGTGGGGGATTGAAACACGTAATGCACCCATGATCGTTTTTGTGGTCCAGGTGTTATGGTATGAGGAGGCATAATGTTGCATGAGTGTACTGACCCCCAAACATTTGAACACAGTACACTCACCGGTCAACGTTAGACACTGTAAGCATCTTTCCATGGGTACATTCGGCCCCGAGTTCATTACTATGGATGTTAATGCACGACTGCATCGAGCAGCGCAAGTGGAGGAGTTCTTGGAACGAGAAGATATTCGGCGATTGGACTGGGCTGCCCGTTCCCATCCAGCACATGTAGGGTGTGTTGGGCAGACGTATTGCAGCACTAACGACTGTCCAGCAGTTGTCAACCACGCTAGTGGAGGAATGGAACGCCCTACCACAGGAGCTCTTTACCATTCTTGTGGCCAGCATGGGAGCACGTGGTAGAGTATTCACCAACCCTATCAGGAATCATGTCCCGCCTAGAGCATTCACCAACCCTATCAGGAATCATGTCCCGCCTTTTGTAATGTCCATGGACCATCACAAATCTCGGTCACTTTAGTGTAATTATTGTCTTTGGATAAAAGTGTCATTTCTGTTCGTCTCACAGCTTCTTTCAGTTACCTTCTGTGCTATAACGTAACAGTTCTTTTTATGAACTGTACTATGTTATCTGGCAGTGACGCATCATGCGAAATTTGCTTTCGTCCTTAAGTTTTGCACACCAGTGTATATTCGTAGACTTCTCAGCTAATGCTAGTCCTTGGAAACTTTTATGTAGGTTTTCGTGGAGTATTCATCTTCTGAATATGTTGCAGTAGCTGTGTTTGTAGACAAAAATAATGGATTTCAGGTCCACCTGTTATGCAAACGATTGTTTTTTTTGTATTTTTTTTCACAAAGCAGTATTACGTTTATAGTTAAAGAGATTTGTTAACTCACCAACCAAACTTACAGGAACATAATTTAGTAGCAGATGACAAGCTACCAACAAACAGTAGTGTGCATTACTCAACAATGTGGAAAAAATTAAGGCAATGACAACAGACAAAAACAATTATAACCTTAATTTCGTTAGAATAATTATTACTTAAAACAATTTCACATTTTATGGCACTGAATGAAGTGTATCCACTGCCGATGGCAGAAAGATTCTGAACAATGGTTCAAATATTCTGAACATGTTTCGATTTATATAAAAGAAACGAGTTGTTTGCATAATAGGCAGACTTTAATTCCAGTAATTTCGTGGGATGGCAGACATTTATCTTCAAGAGCCTTCTAGTTCAATTTCTTCAACATTTCCGTGATGGTTTTCTGTGAATCAAATGAATTTGTGACCACTCGTGCTACTCTTCTCTGCACACTTTCAGCATCCCTCGGTAATCCTGTTCGGAGAGGACATACAATTGTTTTGTGTATGACTTCTCCTGTAGACTGACTGCTTTTTCCTTGCCGCAGACAACGAGCTGTACATCAGCGTAGAGAACTGGTACAATACACACACACAGCGATGCAATATGACACAAAGAAGATGCCTTTCAGACTCACTGCGGTGGGGGGTCATAGAAAGAACGGAAGCAGGACAGTCTTTTTCCTAGTATCCTATCAATTAGTCGAAGTTTGTAACCACCTGTGCTAAGACGTACAAGGTCATGCATAAGTGCGAGGGACATTGGGAAAGTAAGGTCTGATCTTGTGCGAAATGGAAACCGTAGTGAAAATCCGATGAAGCTTTCCACAGATGTGTGGGGCAATGTGTCTAGTGCGCCAGGGGATCGTGTCACGTCGCTCTTTTCAGTCCTGAGTGCGCAGCGAGCACGTAAAGATGCCTAGGAAATAGCATCCCCCGCCAAGTATGAGGGTTTGGTGAGAGATTTCGCCTGATGCCATGCAGCCCACATAACATAACTGTCATATGTTTCCTTCTTCACGACAGTTCTGGGCCGCACTCTGCAGAGGCAATGAAGATGCTCCTGTGGCGCCTTCGATTGGAAGTGTTTGATCATCCACAGTATACCCAGTAATTGGCTTCCCCTAAGTTTCATCTCTGCTCGCATGAGCCTCTGGCTACGAAGACAACATTTTGCCGCAGACAACGAGCTGTACATCAGCGTAGAGAACTGGTGCAAAGCACAGGCGGCTGCCTTCTATGAGGAGGGGATTGTGGAGAAGTCTGTACAGCGCTGTGAGAAATTTCTGGTCGGAGAGGTGACTATGTAGAGCAGTAGCTGGAAGGAGTAGCCAACTGTTTCAAACAAAACATTTTGATTTTCAAAATGGTTTCATTTCACGACTGATTGGACATTTCTTTCCGGATAGCCCTCGTGCCTCCAGTGTTACAGAAGACAACTGTGTGAAAAGTGCAAGCCATTCAGAAAACAGATACATATCAGGAGCTAGATCATATCTTCATGTTTTTATTTCAGATTACAGGCGCTCAGTATGGGCACCGTTTGTGACCTGGCAAAGGTCAATAAGTGCGTGCAGCTCAGTCAAGTCGCTGCTGCTGTTGCCTGGAAATGTGCAACGGCAGCATCCCGCTTTGGAAATCCTTTCATCGGATTGCCTATCAGCAAGTGCGAACTAATTCGGCGCGACGGTACGGAGCTGATAATTTGTCTATAACGCAACATGTTGTGACTCTCCTGGTCCCTAGAGGTGCCCTAGGAACTACACCGCGTCGCGTATTACGAATCGAAATAGGGAGAGATGCTCTAGCCACTGATGTTTGTAACTTTTCTGTACGTCTTGTTGTTTTCGAGCAATAGCTTTACGAAACCCTGGGGGTACTTACGAATAATCCTTTATAGGAACAGTTAACTTAGCGCAAGAAGGAAAAGTAGAAGGGAAAATTGTACGGATGCGCCAAAATTATAATGCGTAAAACATTACCGTGGATTTTGAGTGTAGTAGATGTATAGAGATGACGAATATTAACAGCAGATTTGAAGACAAACTATTCGATAGAGCGCCGGCTTGAAAAAGGGAAGTTGGTCATAAATATAAAGGGAAACATAGCGAGGGTGAGGCGGCCGTGTGAGAGTAACAAGTAGCAGAGGGGCGGCCCGGGCTGGAGTGCCGCTGTGCTGAGGGCCGCCGGCAGAGAGGCGACCCGCTAATTGGCAGCGCCACCCAACACCTACACCCCGCCTTTCTTCAAATTTGTTTTCCTGTCCTCCTCGCGACGAGAGCCGCGCCACCTGCTCCATTCTCTTCCGTGTACATTCTGACGCAGGTACACGGAAGCTTCACGCGCCCTGCAAAAAGTCAACGACGGAGGCAACAGAAGTACCGACAGAAAGATTTATAGACGGTGGCAACTAGTATCGAAGTATCAGGACGGTGCATAAGTTTGTAGCGTTTTTGTTTTGCGTGTTGGCATTCCGGTTGCTATGGGTCTGTTTATCCATTGTAATTTTTTATTTGTCGTTCACAGTTAATACGACAGAGTTGCAAAATAATAACACGCATTCTTTACAGAAGAATGGAAAAACTGGTAGAAGCCGACTTCGGGGAAGATGAGTTTAAATTCCGGAGAAATGAAGAAACACGCGAGGCAATATTGACCGCACGACTTATCTTAGAAGATGGGTAAATGAAAGGCCAACCCACATTTAAAGCATTTGAAGACTTACAGAGGACTTTCGACAATGTTAACTGGCATACTCTCTTTCAAATTGTGAAGGTAGCAGGAGTAAAATGTAGGGAACGAAGGGCTGTTTACGACTTGTACTGAAAACAGACGGCAGTTACAAGAGCCGAGAGGCGTGAAAGGGAGGCAGTTGTTTAAAAATGGAGTGAGGCAGGGTTGTAGCCTACACCCGATGCTATTCAATATCCAAACTGAACAAGCAGTAAGAGAAACAAAAGAAAAAATTGGAGTAGGAATTAAAGTTCAGGGAGAAAAATTAAAATCTTTGAGTTCTGCCATTGACACTGCAATTCTGTCAGGGACAGCAGAGGACTTGGAAGAGCAGTTGAAAGGAATGGAAAGTGTCTTGTAAGGAGGATATAATATGAACATCAATAAAAGTGAAAAAAAGAATAACGGAATGTAGTCGAACCAAAACAGGTGATGCAGAGGAAATTAGATTAGAAAATGAGACAATTATGGTAACAAATGATTTTTGCTACTTGAGCTGCAAAATAACTGATGACAGCAGGACTAGAAAGCATAAATGTAGGCTGGCAATGGCAAGAAAAGCGTTTCTGAAGCAGAGAAATTTGTTAACATCAAATGTAGACTAAAGTGTTAGGAAGTCTTTTCTGAACGTATTTGTCCGGAGTGTAGCCTTGTGCAGAAGTGAAACATGGACGACGATAAACAGTTTAGACAAGAAGAGAAGAGAAGCTTTTGAAACATGGTGCTACAGAAGAATGCTGAAGATTAGATGGGTAGACCACGTTACTAATCAGGAGGTACTGAATAGAACTGCGGAGCAAAGAAATATGTGGCACAGTTTGACTAAAAGAAGAGATCCATTGATTTGACATAGTCTGAGACATCAGGGGATCACCAATTTATTATTGGAGGGAAGTGTGTGTCTGTGGGGGGTGAGGCAGGGGGGGGGATAGAGGAAAGGCTTAAAAATCGTAGTGGGAGACTAAGAAATGAATACAGAAAGCAAATTCAAAAGGATGCAGATTGCGGTAGTTATTCTGAGAAGACGAGGCTTGCACAGGATCGAGCAGCATGGGGAGCTGCATCAAACCAGTCTTCAGACTGAAGACCACAACAGTTCATTGTTGTTATTTGAGTTTACAAATTGTCATTTTGTCATTTTCAGTTAGTGAGTGGAGCTCTGGACAATAGAAGATGGAGTGCCAAGTGGAGAAATCGCAACATTTGTGACACGTTCTTCTGTTTGAGTTCAGTTGATGGTTGACGGCAGCGGAGGCAGCCAGAAACATTTGCGCCGTATATGGGGAATAGCCATTGGACAGAGCACGGGAAGAAACTGATTTTTTCGTTTTTAGGAGGATCGTTTTGACATTAATGACCTTCCAGATTCGGGAAGATGTTTGGACTTCGATGAAGATCGTTTATGCACGTTAATCCACAATAATCCACGTCAATGTACTCGAAAACTGGCAAATGTGGTGGACTGTGATCATTCTACCATCGTGTGACATTTGCATGCAATGGGGTAGTTTGAGAAGTCAGTTGTATAGGTACCGCATGCTCTAAGCCAAAACCATACAAATCAGCTGGTAACCATGTGTGAATCACTGTTTGCTAGTCATCAATTGGCTCGTGAACAACACGGGCTATTTCTATCTTGTATCGATACAAGTGAAGAGAAGTAGTTGAGCCCAAACAAAGCAGCAACTTCCTGTACAAAGACCTGCGCGCATCCACAAAGGATAATGTTATGCATGTAGTGGAACAACGACGGTGTGTTGCACTGCGAATTGCTTCCCCGAGGTGTAATCATCACTGCTGAAATTTATTGCCCAGATCTGAGACGTGTTACAGACGCAGTCGAAGAATAACGACCAGGAAGACTACGGGAAGTAACGCTACCCCACGATAATGCCCGCACGCATTCTGCTAGACTGACAAAAACACCATACAGAAGTTTAGTTGGAAAGTCATTCCTCACCCACGTTATTCATTTGATGTTGTGCCCTCAGAGTCACTCTTTCCGCTCTCTATCGAACAACCTTCAAGGAACTTCCTTTCCGGATGAAAATGCGCTCCAAATGTGACTTGACGAGATCTTCACCTCAAAATCGCGTGATTTCTACAGTTGCGGAATCGAAAAATTACCCCAGCGTTGGAAGACTGTTGTAAATACTGAAGGAGACTATGTTACTGATGTCTAAAGTCTTTATGTGTATCTGTTGTGCTTATTGATCTTACGGAATAACGCTACGAACTTCGGCACCAACCCAATATGAAAGTCCTTCCTCCAATAATTAGGCAAGTGGCAGCAGTTACGTTGTTGTTTATATAATCTACCTCCCAATACAGGGCAAAAGCTGTGGTAAACGCACTAATAACTTGTAGGACTTCGGTGCGTCGAAGAAGTTAGCAAATTCGATGTAGAAGAAAACGAGGACGCTGAAAAATCTTCGTACTGATAAAAAAGCAGAGAATATTCCCCTTATCAATCCAAAGACCGGAAAAAATTAATAGCGATTTACTATGCATAGCTGTATTGGAAACGGTACGCACTAGGTCTCTTCCTATTATTATTGTTTCAAATGTCTCATAACAACGCAATGGAAATTCAAATCGTTTGCAAGTTCGAACCACTTAACGACAGTAGGTACTTCCGAAGGGACTTCCCCATGTTCCTATATAGAAACAAGTAGAGCTGGCACCCGCTGGCAGTTCGCCTTGTGCTTTTAGCTGTTGAAATTTCGTTCCCCACGTATTTTTTTCAGTGCCAGTACTTAATTCTTTTTCAGATAGTTAATTAATGTCATAAGCGTACTATAAGTACTTATTTCAAAGTTTTATAAAATACAGGTGGAAAAAGAAGCATAAATATGGCAAGCACAATTTTCTTTTCAATTTTGCTAACTGATAAATCTACATAGTCCATACTTTAACACGTTACCTTTTGTTAGCAACAACCATACAATCCATTAGTCTATATTAACCCTCGGCCGGTTTCAATACATTTACTAACACGTTCGGCTGCAATTCACGTCTGAGATTAAAAATTAACGTCGCTAAACGGGGCACGTCATTCACGCCTCAGAAAGTCACGGTTTCGTCGAAGCAATTTTAGGCGTCAATAACAAGGCTAATTTTTAAAATAACGTATCTATCTTGGACTCATTTTAAAAATGGAGGGCAAAAGGTTATCCCTTACTCTTCCGATATTCGTGACAAACTAACATCTTAAAATTCGCAGTAAGAAATATAATCCAGGATTTCGTACTGATAGAATTCGTTATCTATCCATAAATATGGTCATACATCTAATCCGATCCGATTGAATGAAGTGTTACCTTGAAGAGCGGTGTGGAACACACTTTAATGGGAAAAAAGGGATGTGTTTGAAGATCAACAGCAGGGCGTTAAAGACAAAAATTTTGTTCAGGATAATTCTTAGGCACAATTCATCTCACAGATCTCGTATGTTCAGGAGTCCAGTTCGTCGTACATATTTCGTAAAAAATAATGTTTGTACGTTGATCTGAGTTGGTGCACCGTAAGTACGAAAGAAAAACAAAGAAAATTTTCGTAAATTCAAGAAACACCAACACTGAGGCTACTAGATGACCCAACCCTTTCTCCGGAAACAATAGTCTTCGGTACGCACGCGCCCACACACGCGCGCGCGCACACACACACACACACACACACACACACACACACACACACAATAATAATAATAACTTCACAGAGTACCTGCGCCTGTCTGAGGATTGATAAAATGCGTGGCCTGTCTCTCTATTTGCCACCCCTTCATGGAAATCCACGGCTCGAGTACATAACTGATTTTACTGTTTAGGTCTGTTGTATTATCGATTATACTGATCCCCCGGATGGTTAGTTTGCATAGTCGTTAGGGAAATGCTTTGAGCGTGTGTAGACACGACGAAAGCTACTTGTGTAACAAAAGTCATTGTTAAATTCTAATTCAGTCGAAAATTAAATAAATGAAACACTCCCAATCCCTTGCCCCACAGTATTTTATTTTGTGTTATAGCCGGCCGATGTGGCCGTGCGGTTCTAGGCGCTTCAGTCTAGAACCGCGTGACCGCAACGGTCGCAGGTTCGAATCCTGCCTCGGGTATGGATGTGTGTTATGTCCTTAGGTTAGTTAGGTTTAAGTAGGTCTAAGTTCTAGGCGACTGATGACCTCAGAAGTTAAGTCGCATAGTGCTTAGAGCCATTTTGTGTTAAAACGCGAGCAAACCGAGCAAAATAAATTGGCTGGTAACCACGCAGATCCAGTGGTGGCACAGCGGTAGAGGGTGAGGGTTACGTTCAGAGCTGGCTGCCATTGTGCTGGATGGGAAGTGCCGTTCGAAACTTAAAGCTAACTGAGGTTAGCTTTTAGAATGAACCCGCCCAGCACGTAATCCCAGAAAGCGTCCACTGCTCATCGACCACCTTATTTTATGCGATCTTATAACGTATCCTCAGGTAAATTTACGATTGCAGCTAGTACCAATTCGCGGATGTCGCCAATATTGACAGTACAGTGTGTAAAACGGGACATTTTGAACTTATTTTGTATGTGAAGTACCACCGGAAACCTTGTAATTGTAATTAACTGCCGGCCAGAGTGTCAGAGCGGTTCTAGGCGCTACAGTCTGGAACCGCGCAACCGCTACGGTCGCAGGTTCGAATCCTGCCTCGGGCATGGATGTTTGTGATGTCCTTAGGATAGTTAGGTTTAAGTAGTTCTACGTTCTAGGGGACTGATGATCACAGCAGTTAAGTGTTATAGTGCTCAGAGCCATTTGAACCTTTTGTAATTAACTAGCACACAAAATATGAATTCTGAGTGCCATTGAATAAAATATGGAGTAGTAAAATTTAAGATGGTTTGGTAACAATATAACATTCCCCCATCCCCTTTAGCATCTTGGGTTAAATGTGGTTAGGGGTGTCGTAATTATGAAACATTGCATTATATTACGGTCTCACTGGTTTTGTTTGATTTAGTCTGCACTTGGTTTACGTAAATGATATTATTGAGTATATTCATAACTATAAACAGTAATACGCTCGGAAAGTCTGTTATATTGACACAGTTTTGAAAGGTTATTTCAAAAAGTTGGAGAATTTGTCTCCGAGCAATAACAAAGAAATCCACTGGAGGGGCGACAATTCTAAGGAAGTTTGTTGCAGTTCGGTACTATGGAGAAAGAAATCACCATCACATTCAGTGAGACTGTTTGATGATGCTTCTGTCTGATAGAAGGCGGTCCCAACGGACAAAACCGGTGGGCGCTATATTTCATTGAGGCCCGCATAGAATTAGTCAACAGAAGGCGAACGGCCGCGCTAATTTGGTCTTGTACACAGCGGGCAGCATACACCTCGCGATTTTCTGCAGAATATGCGCCATGCATGCGTGTAGTATATGGGGCAACTGCTAAAGCACTTGGCTCGAATCCCGGTCGGACCCTGGAAATCTTTCGGTTAACCTTTGGACCTAAGCTTTACCTCTCAATGTTGTGAAGTCCGTCAGGTACGACCGTCGTTCGAATTTTATGGTGAACATTATAGCAGAGCCACTTGCCCCCAGGTGAGTTACTGAGGTACGTTAGGAAAATGCAAAGCACCCACGTGACATCCATTTCACGTCCAGTTTAAAAACTTGTACTAGTCTCATGAGCTACACAACATTATTATTATGACGGATAAAACGGAGTGGCTGTTGTATTTAGTGCATGAACATGTACTTTGGAACAATACATGTCACCTAGACAACAAAAGCATGGCGAAACTGGCGGTAACTTTGAGATAAATAAGACCAAATTTAATCTTCTGACAAAATAGCTGAAACGAAAACGACTGAACGAAGATCTATATACAGTTTAAACAAAATAAAAAACAAAAAATGTAACTAGACGTAAATGCCACAGCTCGACCGTAGAGATTATTAGTTTTTGAGCTAAGTTCATACATTTATACCTTTTACTGCACGACACAGACCCTTTTTGTTGTAAAAGAAAATGCAGTTAGCATTGTTACTTGGAGATGCCGAACTCGATCTTTACATGATTCTGCCACGCACTTCAGTGGAAACACGGCATATAAATAAAGCCGTAGAGACAACAAACGAACTTAGCTTATTAGAGTTTCTTGTGTCAAACAAGTTTATGTATCAGTACCTCATCGCATCAGAGACTGAAGCTGCCCTTAGCGTAACAATTGTTGTTAGTGCACAGTTGTTTTGTAAGCTCTTTGTGTTTAATTGGAAAATAAAGACATGTCTTATGACATCAAAAACGTAGGCCTATCGTTTAGAGACATCACAAAATGAATTAAAATTCTGGTAAAGAAGATGCAGATCTCAAACAAATTCTCATTTTGACTATGATCAAAACGCTTTCCCCAGTTCGTTTCAATTTTTCTAGTATATGGTTCAGCAAGGTTGTGAATTATTTGAAACTGCTCGCGAGATACTCGAAATTAACCGAATAAACGGTCTTCACACAGCCAAAGTACTTTGCAGAGACGGTTAAATTCTCCACAGTGTTGTCGTTTCTTCTTAATTTCATGCATCCAGTTTCATCGCTTCCTCGAAGCAAGCGCAAATACGCTGGTGTCCAAAGTTAAAGCAACAAACAACAATTTTGCAAGGATGGTTTCATTATACTACAAAACAATATAAACAGATGATAGTAAAGTAGAAACAATGCAAAGAATTCAGAATGTAAACAATTTCAACATGTTTAACAGTATACAAAAATGTTCGTCGTTCTTTCCAACTTAACGGATTTGCACACACATTCCGTCAACTGGTTAACGTTCTCAGTACAGGGTGTGACCCCCACGGGCAGCGCTACAGGCCTGACAACGACGGGGCATGCTGTGAATGATGTCATCAGTCTCATTCTTGCTGCAAAGCTGCTCACAATCTTGAAGAGTTTTTGGTGGATGCTGACGTGATGCAAACCATCTCCCTAGTGCATCCCAGACATGCTCTATCGGATTCAAATCGGGAGAGCGAGCAGGCCACGCCATGCGTGCAGTATCTTCCGTTTCCAAGAAAACTTCAACCACCTGTGCCCTATAAGGTCGAGCATTATCGTCCTCCAATACGAAGTCTGGGCCCACTGCAACTCGCAACAACCGCAAATGAGATCCCAAGGTGTCTCGTTAAACCTCTCCATTCACCTGTACAATTTCATGAATAGTGATTCGAGTGGTAAACATAATCCCTGCCCACACCATTAGGGATCCTCCTCGATATCGGCCTTTTTCCACAATGTTTGGGTCCTGAAATCGCGTTCTACATTCCCTCTAGATGCGAATCCATCGAGAATCACTCTCCAGACTAAATCGCGACTAATCTGTGACAAGAACATTGGCCCACTGTTCGACTGTCGAGGTGGCATGTTGAGGACTCCACTCTAGACGTTCCCTTCTGTGAAGACGCGTCAGAGGTAGACATACAGCAGGTCTCCGACAATAAACACCAGTCTGCCGAAACCTTCTGCATACCGTTTGTCTCGATACAATACGTCCAGTGGATGCTGAGAGCTCGCATGGCAGTTGCAATGCAGTATTAAGGTGGTACTGTCTTGCCCTTACAGCCAAATGACGGTTCTCCCTTATGAAGTTACAGGTGGTCGGCCCTGTCCTGGTCTTCCGAATACAGTTTCGGTCTCTATAAACTATCGCCACATCCGAGAAACAGCCGAACGATTCACACTAACCCATCGGACCACATCAGTGTGAGACTGTCCTGCTTCCGTTCTTTCTATGACCCCCCACCGCAGTGAGTCTGAAAGGCATCTTCTTTGTGTCATATTGCATCGCTGTGTGTGTGTATACAGCGATTGTGGATGTGGGACTACCCGGAAAAAACTACCTCTTTAATAGGTGCCCTGACGTCATAGTTGGCATGGTTGTTCGTTGAGTGGAATGTCATCATCCGTGCAGAACAAGATCGTACGGACATCTGGTTGACAGTTTGTATGATTATATCGTGAATTAGACAAAAGACGGGGAAATAATGGTTTGTTGCTTTAATTTTGGACACCAGTGTAGAAGCAGGTCCTCATCCTGATCTGAACTACTGCTCTTCGACTGAGGAACTCACTACAAGCCTCGTTAAACAGCTTCAAGTTCGTTTGTTGTCTCTACGGCTTTATTTATATGCCGTGATTCCACTGAAGTGCGTGGCAGAATCATGTAAAGACGCGAGTTCTGCATCTCCAAGTAACAATGCTAACTGCATTTTCTTTTATAACAAAAACGGTCCCTGTCGTGCAGTAAAAGGTATACATGTATGAACGTAGCTCAAAAACGAATAGTCTCTACGGTCGAGCTGTAGCATGTACGTCTAGTTACATTTTTTTGTTTCGTATTTTCTTAAAACTGCATACAGATCTTCGTCCAGTCCTTTTAGTTTCAGCTATTTTGTCAGAAGATTAAATTTGGTCTTATTTCTCTCAAAGTTACCGCCAATTTCGCCATGCTTTTGTTGTCTAGCTGACATGTACTGTTCCAAAGTGCATGTCCGTTTAATCCGTCATAATAATAATAATAATAATAATAATAATAATAACGTTGTGTAGCTCATGAGACTGATGCAAGTTTTTCAACTGGGCGTGAAATGGACGTCACGTGGGTGGTTTGCGGTTTCCTAAGGTACCTAAGTAACTCACTTGGGGGCAAGTGGCTCTGTCTGAGAGGTAAAGCTTAGGTCCAAAGGTTAACCGAAAGATTTCCAGGTTCCGACCGGGATTCGAGCCAAGTGCTTTAGCCGTTGCCCCATATACTGCATGCATGCACGGCGCGCCCACTGTGTACAAGACCAAATTAGCGCGTCCGTTCGCCTTCTGTTTGACTAATCTGATGAGGGCCACAATGCAATATAGTGCCCACCGGTTTTGTCCGTTGGGACCGCCCTCTCTCTGACAGAAGCTTCATCAAACAGTCACACTGAATGTGATGCTGATTTGTTTCTCCATAGTACCGAACTGCAACAAACTTCCTTAGAATTGTCGCCCCTCCAGTGGATTTCTTTGTTATTGCGTGGAAACAAATTCTCTAACATTTTGAAATAACCTTGCTAAACTGTGTCAATATAACAGACTTTCCGAGCGTATTATTATTTACAGTTATTAATATACTCGATAATATCATTTACGTAAACCGAGTGCAGACTAAATCAAACAAAACCAGTGAGACCGTAATAAAATCCAATGTTTCATAATTACGAAACCCCTATCCACATTTAGCTCATGGTGCTGAAGGGGATGGGGGAATGTTATATTGTTACTAAACCATCTTAAATGTTATTACTCCATATTTTATTCAAAGGCACACATAATTCATATTTTATGCGCTAGTTAATTACAATTATAAGGTTTCCAGTCGTACTTCACATACAAAATAAGTTCAAAATGTCACCTTTTACACCCTGTTCTGTCAATATTGGCTTCATCCGCGCGTTGGTACTAACTGTAATCGCAAATTTTACGTTGATTTAGTAATCAACAGTTAAATTTGTCATCTCGCTACCTGAGGATACGTTATAAGATCACATAAAATAAGGCGGTCGATGAGCAGTGGACGTTTTCTGGGTTTACGTGCTGGGCGGGTTCATTCTAAAAGCTTTAAGTGTCGAACGGCACTTCCCATCCAGAGCAATGGCAACCATCTCTGAACGTACCCCTCACCCTCTACCGCTGTGCCCTCACTGGATCTGCGAAGTTACCAGCCAATTTATTTTGCTCAGTTTGTTCGCGTTATAACACAAAATAAAGTACTGTGGGACAAAAGATTGCGAGTGTTTCATTTATTTAATTTTCGAATGTATTAGAATTTAACAATGACTTTTGTTACATAAGGAGCTATCGTCGTGTCTACACTCGCTCAAAGCATTTCCCTAACGACTATGCAAACAAACCATGTGGGGGATCAGTACAATCGATAATACAACAGACCTAAACAGGAAAATCAGTTATATACTCGAGCCGTGGATTTCCATGAAGGGGTTGCAAGTAGAGAGACAGGCCACACATTTTATCAATCCTCAGACAGGCGCAGGTAAGTTATTATTATTATTATTATATATATATATATATATATATATATATATATATATATATATATATATATATATGTGTGTGTGTGTGTGTGTGTGTGTGTGTGTGTGTGTGTGTGTGTGTGTGTGTGTGTGTGTGCGTACCGAAGACTATTGTTTCCGGAGAAGGGGTTGGGTCATCTAGTAGCCTCAGTGTTGGTGTTTCTTGAATTTACGAAAATTTTCTTGGTATTTCTTTCGTACGTACGGTGCACAAAATCGTTGTTTGGTAACATGAATTCTATGGGTGGCTGCATATGGTCTCCACACAGCCGAACATAACCACTTCCAATCAATGATCGGTTTTGTTCGACCAGAGGACCCAGTCCATTCCATGTAAACACAGCTTACACCATTATGGAGCCACCACCAGCTTGCACAGTGCCTTGTTGACAACTTGGCTCTACATCTACACCTACATGGATACTCTGCAAATCACATTTAAGTGCCTAGTAGAGGGTTCATAGAATCACCTTCACAATACTCTGATTCCAATCTTGTATAGCGCGTGGAAAGAACGAACACCTGTATCTTTCTTTGCGAGCTCTGATTTCCCTTATTTTATCAAGGTGATAGTATCTCCCTACGTAGGTCGGTGGCAACAAAATATTTTCGCATTCGGAGGGGAAAGCTGGTGATTGGAATCTCGTGAGAAGACGCCTTCGCAACGAAAAACGGCTTTGTCTTAATGACGCCTGTCCCAAATCCTGTATCACTTCAGAGACACTCTCTCCACTATTTCGCGACAATACAAAACGTACTGCCCTTCTTTTAACTTTTTTGATGTACTCTGCATTCCTATCTGGTAAGGATCCCACATCGCGCAGCATGTCTTCGTGAAGTTTGAGCCACTCTCGAATCCTACCATCAGCCCATACCAACTAAAATCGCGAGTCATCTGACAAGGTCCACGCGTCTAGGGTCCAATCATTATGGTCGCGAACCCAGCAGAGACGTTGCAGGAGATGTCGGTCGTTTGCTACAATATCCCATTAACGCCAAATTTTGCCGCACTGTCCTAACGTTTACGTTGGTCGTACGTCCCATATTGATTTCTGCAGTTATTTCGAGGAGAGTTGGTAGTCTGTTAGTACTGATAACTCTACATAAATGCCTCTACTCTTGGTCATTAAGTGAATGCCGTCGGCCAATGCGATTGTCCGTGGTGAGAGGCAACGCCTGAAATTTTACGTTCTCTGCACGCTATTGACACTGTGGATCTCGGAATATTGAATTCTCTATTGCAGGGTTGCCCAAATGGTGCACACTGTGCAAATGTGCAGAAGTGCAGCATAGTGCGCACATCTCATTCAGTGGGCAAACCGGAACAGTGACATCTGTGACTATAGATACGTATACCAAATGAGCGGCGACGGTTTCGCTTCCTCGCTTACGCGGTACCAGGAGGATCGAAGCAAAGCCAGTCTTGTGTCTCTCTGGCAACGATAGCCATTCGTGAGACGTATTGAGAAATGGCGAGTGTTGCAAAAAGCAAAGAAAGGGAGATCTGTGTTCTCAGACATTTAAACACGACTAGGAACTGCAGTTCTTCTTTACAGCAATAGATGGAAACTCAGTGTTTGCTGTGCCGCCAAATAACAGGAGGCCAGCGCAAGTTCACCACTGAAAGACACTACAACTCATTTCATAAAGGCGAGTGTAGTGTAATGAAAAGTGAAGAACGGAAAGCCAAATTAAGTGAGTTTAAGAAAATGGGTGAGGCACATCAACAGGGTTTTAATGTAAGTCATAATAATTGATACTTCTTGAACTTCTCGTTTCTTGTGTTACATTTGTTTCTGTTTTACTGTACAACGTAGAATGTTAAATTGCCAGAATGACAATCACAGTACATCTGCACTGCGGGCAAGTTTAAAAATTCTATTAAGAGTAACAAGATCCGGGAAACCGTTCTTCGAAGGGGAGTGCGTAAAAGGCTGCAGAACTTTTATGTCACATGAACGTTAGCACGTTTCAAGAAACCGGCCTTTAACAGTGACACGACGTGTAAGTGTTATGGTCGACGATGCGCATACGCAGTTAATAAATAAGGCTAAGGACTTTGTTGCTTTCTCTTTTGCGTTGGATGAAGCAACGGTTCAAATGGCTCTGAGCACTATGGGACTTAACATCTATGGTCATCAGTCCCCTAGAACTCAGAACTACTTGAACCTAACTAACCTAAGGACATCACACAACACCCAGCCATCACGAGGCAGACAAAATCCCTGACCCCGCCGGGAATCGAATCCGGGAACCCGGGCGTGGGAAGCGAGAACGCTATCGCACGACCACGAGATGCGGGCGATGAAGCAACGTTTTGGACTTAGTGCATTTGAATGTGACTACGATAGTTGTACACTTACTCCAAGCTGTTGATGGTGTCGGTATGGATTGGAATCGGTTAATCTCAGTGACCACGGATGTGGCACCAGTAATGCGAGGCCATCAGAGAGGACTCACAGCACGGATGCGCAAAAAGCTAGGACGCACAGAAGAGAGGTTGTATGGAATTCACGGCATTCTACATCGAGAGGTGTTTTGTGCAAAATCACTGTAAAACGTCACGCAAATTGCTTTGCGAAATATAAACTATCTGAAGACACATGTACTTACGTATCGCCAGTTTCAGCAGTTCTTGGAGGGATTAGGAGAGGAGTAGGGCGACACACCTTACTATACCGAAATACAGGTCGGTCGAGGTAAAATGCTGAATTTTTTTTATTTACGTTTGGTGGCAGCACATTTATTACATGAGAAGGGAAAGAGTGAACCGAAATTAAAACATCTTTGCTGGATATCAGAACTTGCATTTCTCGTGGACATTACGTCTTACATCAACAGCCTGAAGGTGAGAATAATTTCTGACATGTTGAAAAAAGTAAATGCTTTTGAAAGGAATCTTGCTCTTTGGGAAAGGCAAGTATTTTCTGAAAACACTGTACACTTCCCTACTATCAGTTTTGTCCACGAAAGTGCTAGATTTCAAGATTACGTTTCAGTAATTGTAAAAATTAGATGTTAAGAATTTGTCTCCTGTCATTCGATGGTTTGCACGGCCATTTTCAGCACCATTTGAAGATGCTCCGAAAGATCTACAGATGGAACTGACCGATCTGCAGTGCAATACACGGCTGAAGTTCTTTGCAATACGAAATACAAAAGATGGTTCAAATGGCTCTGAGCACTATGTGACTTAAATTCTGAGGTCATCAGTCCCCTAGAACTTAGAACTACTTAAACCTAACTAACGTAAGGACATCACACACATCCAAGCCCGTGGCAGGATTCGAACCTGCGACCGTAGCGGTCGCGCGGTTCCAGACTGTAGCGCCTATAACTGCTCGACCACTACGGCCGGCTAATATAAAAGAATTCTACAAAAATATTCCACAGCAAGACTTTCCAAGCCTGCACCACGAAGCAGCGAGAGTTATGTCCATGTTCAGATCTACTAACGAAAATGAATAAATCAAGGTTTCTATCGCGTATTACTGACGAAATCTTCGCAACTGCTTGCGTTTATTAATGGGCCGTATTTCTGTGCCCGACATTGACTTTATCGCTTCTCATCGCCAATAATACACGTGTTTCGGACTTCTTTCTTTCTCCAATTTAAAATTGTTATTTACTAGCTGTGCCTCATCCTACTCCATGTTACTTAGGCTAACATTGTTATCTGCAAAATTTGGTATTAAACTGGGTGTTCAAGGTGTACTTATATGCTTAAAAATTATCCTGTAATTATTGTGAGACATGTTTCATACCTTTACCATGAAGGGTATTCAGGTACCTAACGCGAGCGTAAAACCAATCCAGGATGTTTATGCTCCATTTGTTTTTATGTTTTGCTTTAGAACCTTGACATTTGTTGATAGGGCAGTAGAATAACACGATACCTTCCCATGATTGCATTGCACACTGTGAAAAGAGCACGGGAGTTCCCTATGTACAGTGTACCCCAGCTAGTGGGTAAAGCGAAGCAGCGACATCTGTGCTTTGAGATATACACTAAATGAGCGGTGACGGTTCCATTTCCCTGTTTACACGTCTGGTAAGTGTACACCTGTGACCAGGAAGTTGCACACGTGCAGCAGCTCCACACGTGTCCAGAATTTCTGGCCGGCCCTGCGGCCTAACGATTTCCGAAATGGAATGTCCCTTTCGTCTAGCTCCAACTACTATTACGCGTTCGAAGTCTGTTAATTTCCGTTGTGCGGCCATAATGTCGGAAACCTTTTCACATGCATCACCTGAGTACAAATAACAGCTGTGCCAATGCACTGCCCTTTTATACCTTGTGTACGCGATGTCACTGCTAACTGTATATCTGCATATTGCTATCCCATGACTTTTGTCACCTCAGTGTAAGGCTTGTATTTCGGTACTAGCAGACTTCTTTTGGCCAGGAATGCTCTCTTTGCCATTGCTACTCTCCTTTTTATGTCCTTCTTGCTTAGTCCGCTATGGGTTATTTTGCTTGCAAGATAACAGAAGTCCTTAACCTCACGTACCTCGTGATCCCCAAATTTATTGTAGTGTTTCTCGCTGTTCTCATTTCTGAAAATCCTCATTGCTTTCGTCTTTCTTCGGTTTATTCTCAACCTGTATACTGTACTTATTAGACTGTTGGGTTGGGTTGTTTGGGGGAAGAGACTAAACAGCGAGGTCATCGGTCTCATCGGAGTAGGGAAGGATGGGGAAGGAAGTCGGCCGTGCCCTTTCAAAGGAACCATCCCGGCATTTGCCTGGAGCGATTTAGGGAAATCACGGAAAACCTAAATCGGGATGGCCGGACGCGGGATTGAACCGTCGTCCTCCCGAATGCGAGTCCAGTGTGCTAACCACTGCGCCACCTCTCTCGGTGCTATTAGACTGTCCATTCCATTCAGCAGATCCTGGAGCTCTTCTTCATTTCCACTGAAGTTAGTAACGTCATCTGCTAATCTTATGCCGGCCGGGATGGCCACCGGTTCTAGGCGCTACAGTCTAGAACCGTGCGACCGCTACGGTCGCAGGTTCGAATCCTGTCTCGGGCATGGATATGTGTGATGTCCTTAGGTTAGTTAGGTTTAAGTAATTCAAAGCTCTAGGGGACTGATGACCGCAAAAGTTAAGTCCCATAGTGCTCAGAACCATTTTTTGCGAATCTTATCATGGATATCTTTACATTATGAATTTTAATCCCACTTTTGAATCTTTCTTTTAAATCCATCATTAATTTCTCCATGTAAAGATTGAACATTAAAAGTGAAAGACTGCAACCCTACGTTATGACTTGGTTTTTTGTCTCCAAAAGGAAGATAAATGTTTAACGTTTCGCCGACAACGAGGCCATCAGAGATGGAGAACAAGCTCGGGTTGTTTCAAGGATGGGGAAGGAAATCGGCTGTGCCCTTTCAAAGGAACCATCCTGGCATTTTCCTGGAGCAATGTAGTTGAATCACGATTTGGTCTCCCAACTGTGGTCCTTGTAGATGCTGTACTATATCCATCTTTCCCTAAAGCTTACTCCAATTTTAATTTTAGTTTCGAATATCTTGTTCAATTTCACATTGTCCACAGCTTTTCGTAGGTCGACAAATCCTCTTGGTATCTTCGGTATTGTGTGGATGACATTTTTTCGAAAGTCTGATGATATGCTGCAATTCTCGTACATTCGTTGCACCAGCTTGAAAGGTCGTTTAGTTGCTACTCCCCCAACCATATTTTGAAATTCCGAAGGATTGTTATGTATCCCCTCTGTGTTGTTTCATCTCAAGTCTTCCAAAGGTCCTTTAAATTCTGACATACTGCATCCACTTCGTCTTCCATATCGGCTCCTATTTCTTCTTCTAACACATCACCGACAATTCCTTTCCCTTTTAGATATCTTTAGTGTACTCTTTCCACCATCGCTCTCTCCTCTGCGTTTAGAAGTGGAATTGCCATTGCACTCTTAATGTTGCCACCCTTACTTTTAATTTCACCGAAGTTCGTTTTGACTCTTCTATATGCTGAAACAGTCCTTCCGATGACTATTTCGTTTTCGATTTCTTCACATTTTTCCTGCAGTCAGTTTGCCCTGGCCTCCATGTATTCCAATTTAATTCTTAAATGATTCATGTTGCGATCATCCTGTCTTTCCCTGACAATTTTTGTACTTTTAATTGAATCATCTGTGGGGTCTTGCTGAAACCTTGTAAATTAACTAAACAGACACTGTTTCTAGCCTTGTTTCACAATTTATTATTAATGTTATTGCACAAACTAGGTTTCGGGTTATAAGCCTATTTTCAAGTACATTACTGATTCCCAAAGATGATAATGCACAAATAAGCATGATGACAAAGCAATGATAATTATCTTAACTTCTTAAGGTATCGATCCATAGCTTAATGTACAATTATGTCAATGACCATTTATAACAACTTACATACATTATTACACATCACTAATTATACTACAATGACCGGACTAAAGTTAAGCATCAGCCAAGATATTTTTAAGTACGATGGACTGGGGCCCAAAGTTCTGCTTCTATCCTAGGGTTGTGATCTCATCTAAAAAGAGGTGAATAACTGAATTGGGTTTGCTCGTTTAATAATAGATGTGTATATACCCATAAATATTATTAAACGCGCAAACCTAATTCAATTATTTTTCGTCGACCTATTGAATTATTTCTTTTGTTACCAAAGTTTTCTTAAGGTTACCTTCCTTCTACCTATACTTGTCCGTCCAACTTCTGTGGCTGCTCACTTTAGAAACGTCCATCACTTCTTTACCGAACTACCTACTGTGGTATTCATCAGCGCAGTATCTAGAGCCTTAGAGAATTTCAAACGTATCTCGTCATTTCTCAGCACATCAATATCACACTTCCTTCCACAGTGGTTCTTACGGATGATTCTTTTAAAATTCAGTCTCCTCTTCGTCATAACTAAATTGTGATCCGGGCCTATATCTGCTTCGGCGTACACCTTAGAATCGAGTATCTGATTTCGGAATCTCTATCTAACTATAATGTAACCCAGCTACAATTTTCCCGTATCTCTGAGCCTTTTCAACGCATATTCCTTCTTGTGTTCATTGACTAGTATATTCATTATTACTAGCTGAAATTTATTTCAGAACTTAACTACTCTACCACGGTTATCCCAAATTATTTCAGCGAATTCCAGGATGATTCATTAAAAGCACCGTGTTAGATTTCTTGTAAATAAGATTTTAAGATCTAACCTACCTTTCTTCTAGGAATGTCGTGAACGGAAGCTGCCAGTGAGCGCGAAGGAAGGAAACGTTACAAATTAAGAGAACGAGAAATCTTCCTTCTTTGGTTCCTACGTATGCAAAAACTAATATTATGTTAAAGAATGTTTTGGGGATGACAAAATTAATATAACGCACACGTCGTCGTCTGGTTCTGTCGTAGCACAGTCGATCACAATTTTCAGAAGTTAAAGGTATGTGCAGAAGCGACTACTGTGTGGAAGCTACGGAGACGAGACTCAAATCCTTTCCTTAGAGCATTCCTGCCGCTGCGTCTCAGCAACATAACATTATATCACATACAGCCCAGAATATCTAAGCTTTTATCGCTATACAAGAATGACAGCTTATTTTCTGAGTTATCCGTCAGCGAGACATGTCACGTATTGAGTCATATTGGATCTGATAGCTCGAAATGTGGCTCTCTGTGTCCGCCAGAAATAGGTATCAATGAACGGCAAACTAGGAACGATTCAGTATGACAGTACTGTCCCGCATTACATCTGTCTACCTGGTTTAACATCCTAAGGTATACTTCCGTACAGCAGCTCGTGGTTTCTTAATAATGTGTTAAATTCATTTCAACCATACATGTCTTTTTATTCACACTGAGGCACGTGCTTTTATGTATGGAAAATGTGTCATAGAGAGTGCTTTAATCCAAATTGGACTCTCTCCTGAAGTTTACGATGTTAGAGTTTAAATGCCACCTCCTTCGTCAACCCGTAACTGTGGTTCAAATGGCTCTGAGCACTATGGGACTTAACATCTGAGGTTATCAGTACCCTAGAACTTAGAACGACTTAAACCTAACTAACGTAAGGACATCACACACATCCATGCCCGAGGCAGGATTCGAACCTGCGACCGTAGCGTTTTGGCAGCACATTTGTTTTATTCTGTACAAGAAAAGTTATCAGTAGTACATATTTACCATTGTAAACTACTTCTCTTCGATTATAAATTTTTGACTCATCACATTTCTATGTTTCTTTTTTTTGCCATTACCAAGTAACTTTATTTGGCCGCACGGAAACAGAAAATACGAGGGGCGCTCAACAAGTTAAGCACACTTTTTTTCTGAAAGCAGGTTGGTTTTATTCTGTATTCCAATGCACCATATTATTCCCCACTCTTTTTACTACAAAACCCTACTTTTCAACAGAATCTCTGTTCAATGCAACAGCGTTACGTAATCTTACTGGCAGAGCGTGAGGCCCACATGGTACCACTCTGCTGCATGAATAACCTCCCTATCTTGCACGTACTGGTTTCGCACATATGGTCCATTATTGCTCTTTATGGTCTTCTGTCAGGCGGCGAGCAACCCAGCGGACACACACGCGTGCGTCAGCACTACCAACAGAGACATCCTGTTGTGCAGCGAGGCGTCTGATTGTGATCCGTCGACCACCTCGAAAGAGAGTGTCGGCACGTTCCAACATTGCAGGAGTCACAGCTGTGTGCGACCAGCCGACACGCAGGAGATCGGACAGGTTTGCGCTATCTTGTTTCGAAGGTGGTAGACGCCTCGACGACGATTAACCGAGCTTTTGTTCACTATCGAGTCTCCGTAGACATACGAATATCTGTGATGCTCTGATTTTCCTTCAAAAGAAACTCAATAACAGCTTTCTGCTTGTAACGCACTTCTGTTATAGACGCCATTTCGAAAGCTACGTGTGGGGCCGCCACCTATCCGAATTTCATGAAACTATATAAGCCGAAGGTGAAATATTCCACCATGTCCTGTAACACATTCCAAATTTTTCAACCGAAAATGACAAAGAAAAAAAGTGTTGAATTACTTATTGATCTACCCTCGTAAATTAGTAATACCTGATGCCCTAGAGCTAACTGTGGACCTCCAATAACACGTCTGGTGATCATATTAACTGACGTATTATGAAATGTTAAGAGCATTATCATCAACTGCTGCAGGTCCTATCGTCCCATCTGCCTCACCTCCGTGTTGAGCAAGGTCTTCGAGGCCATCCTCTCTCACCGTATTCACCGCCACCTTAACCAGCACCACCTCCTTCCCCTTACCCAATGTGGCTTCTAGCCTTCCTTCTCCGCCGACGACCAAGTCCTTAACCTTACCAATATTCTTTCTCTCCAACTTAACTCCCGTCGCTCCGCTATCTTTGTGTCCCTTGATCTCCAGAACGCCTATGACCGAGTCTGGCATCCCGGGCTCCTCTTCAAACTCCAGACCTATGCTCTCCCCATCAACTTCGTCCGTCTCGTTGCTTCCTTCCTCTCCCATCGTCCCTCCTATGTGACTATCCACAATTCCAACTCCCGTACTTTCTATCCCTCCGCCAGCGTGCCCCAAGGTTCTGTCCTTTCCCCTCTCCTCTATCTCCTGTACACTGCTGATATGCCCACACCTCCCCCACTGGTTCATCTTCTGCAGTTTGCTGATGACATCGTCTTCCTAGCCCTTTATCCTACCCTTCAACGGTCCCAAAGTACCCTCCAAACCCACCTTGACGAATTCACTGCTTGGTGCAACCAGTGGTTCCTCTATATCAATCCCTCCAAGACCCAGGCGATCATCATAGGCCGCACCACCTGCTCCTTCCGCCTCCATGATTTCTACCTCACCATTTATGGCCGTCCTATCCACCTCACTCCTAACCTCAAATACCTTGGCCTCACACTTGACCGCCACCTCACCTGGACTCCCCATCTCCTTACCATCCAACACAAAGCTCACAACCACCTCTGCCTCCTGAAACTCCTATCTGGCCAGACGTGGGGTCTGCATCCTTCCACCATCCTTCACACCTACAAATCCTTGATCCGCCCCATCCTCTATTATGCCAGCATAGCTTAGATTTCCACCCCTCCCCGGTTCTATAAAGCCCTTCAAATCCTTGAACGCCATGCCCTCCGCCTCGGCTTCAGCATCCGCCTTCCATCCCCCACGCACATCCTCTATGACCTCATCCCCTTCCCCCACCTTCTCCTTTTCCTTGAACACATCTGCACACTATATATTGTCTGCCGCCTTGATCCCCCTCTGCCCCTGGTGTCGCCCTTCCTCTCCACCCCCAACCAGTTGCCGCACCTTTACCATTGTGTCCCACCCTCTCTCCATCTCGACACCCTCCATCTCCTTTCCCAACACAACTTCTGCCATCTACCCCTCCCAGATGATGAGCTTCACCCTGACATCTACTCTTCCTACCAACTCTAACCCCATCTTCCTGCTCCATCCTCAGCACTCCCCCTCCTCCCCCTCCCTCCTCCTGAGCGGCTTCCCCCTCCTATTCCCCCCCCCCTCTCTTGTGCCCCCCTTTCAGTGTCTCTGCACTTCCTCCTGCCTTATCTTCCCTCTTCATCTCCCACCACATGTGTCTCCTGCTTCTTAGTGTACCCGCTGACGCCCCTACTCTCTTCATCCCGCTACTTCCCCTGCTGCCCCTTGCTCTCCCCTCCTTTTCCATCCTCTCTGACCTTTCCCTCGGCAGGTCCCACCTGGCAGTTTTATTCTTCGTTGTGTGTGCTCCAAGTGGGTTTTAAGTGTGGTGTTCTGGAGCGTTTTTAATACTGTGGCCGACTTTTAACCTGTGCATGCGCCTTCAGTGTCTTCTCTGTGTTTTAAGAATCGCCAACTGTGTTTTTTAACTTTCTGGTGACTTTTTTAACTGTCCCCCATGAACGCCTCCATGTCAGTGTATTTTTACCTCCATTTTCTCCCCTTACTCTATATTATGTTCCCCTTTTTCATCACCTTATGTATGTATCACTTTATTCTTGTTTTAGTTGCTGTGTCACTCGGCTGAAGAGCGGCGGATTGTGCCACCGACAGCCCTCCCCTGCCCATATGGGGCAGGGGGATGAAATCACAATAAAGAAAAAAAACTGCTGCAGGATGTCCCTAAGGAATTCATCATGCATCACTGCACGTCCTCTAGGCAGAATCAATATACAAAAAAATGTTCAAATGTGTGTGAATTCCTGACGGACCAAACTGCTGAGGTCATCGGTCCCTAGACACACTACTTAACCTAACTTAAACTAACTTATCCTAAGAACAACACACACACACACACACACACACCCATTCCCGAGGAAGGACTCGAATCTCCGGCGGGAGATATTGCACAATCTGTGACAAGGTGCCTTAAACCGTGTCGCCAGAATCAGTATACCAGGGTATTACGAGTTGGAAGCGTTCTTGACAGTAGATGGCTCTCCATACCATTACTCTTTACATGTTTATTCAGCTTCGCATTACTGAGGTATTTCGCAGTTGATAGGTTACTACTTGTTAACGTCCTTGCTTCTTCTTCTACATCTACATGGGTACTCTGCAAACCACATTTAAGTGCTTGGCAAAGGATTCACAGAACCACCTTCACAATTCTCTATTGTTCCAGTCTCGTATAACGCGCGGAAAGTACGAACACCTATATCTTTCCGTACAAGCTGTGATTTCCCTTATTTTATCATGGTGATCGTTTCTCCCTATGTAGGTCTGTGTCAGCAAAATATTTTCGCATTCGGAGAAGAAATTTTGTGATCGAAATTTCGTGAGAAGATTCCGCCGCAACGATAAACGCCTTTGTTTTAATGATGTTCACCCCAAATCCTGTATCGTTTCAGTGACACTCTCCCCTATTTCGCTATAATACAGAACGTGCTGCCCGTCCTTCAACCTTTTCTATGTACTCCGTCAATCCCAGCTGGTAAGGATCCCACACCGCGCAGTAGTATTCTAAAAGAGGACGGACAAGCGGTATAGGTAGTCTCATTAGTAGATCTGTTACATTTCCTAAGTATCCTGCCAATAAAACGCAGTCTTTGCTTAGCTTCGCCACAGCATTTTCTGTGTGTTCCTTCCAATTTAAGTTGTTCGTAATTGTAATCCCTAGGTATTTAGTTGAATTTACGGCCATTAGATTTGACTGATTTATCGTTTTACCGAAGATTAACGGATTCCTTTTAGCACTCATGTGGATGACCTCACACTTTTCGTTATTTAGAGTCAATTGCCAATTTTCGCACCACCCAGATATCTTTTCTAAACCGTTTTGAAATTTGTTTTGGTCTTCTGATGACTTTATTAGTCAATAAACGACGGCATCATATGCAAACAACCTAAGACGGCTGCTCAGATTGTTTTTCAAATCGTTTATATAGACAAGGAACAGCAAAGAGCCTATAACACTATCTTGGTGAATGCCAGAAATCATTTCTGTTTTACTCGATGACTTCCCGTCAATTACTACGAAGTGTGACCTCTCTGACAGGAAATCACATAACTTAGACGATATTCCATAAGCACACAATTTCACTACAAGCCGCTTGTATGGTACAGTATCAAAAGCCTGCCAGAAGTCCAGAAATATGGAATCAGTCTGAAATCCCTTGTCAATTGCACTCAGCACTGCATGCGATTAAAGAGCTGGCTGTGTTTCACAAGAACGTAGTTTTGTAAATCCATGCTGACTGTGTGTCAATAGACTGTTTTCTTCGAGGTAATTCATAATGTTCGAACACAACATATGTTCCAAAATCCAGCTGCATATAGACGTTAATGATACGGGCCTGTAATGTAGTGGGTTACGCCTACTACCTTTCATCTTCTTACAGAGGCAAGTAATCGGGAAGGGTGAGGCTTAAATTTTCGGGTATAATCCAGTGGCTCTCTTGTTGCAAAAATCGTATTTATGAAACAATTTTCTGATGTCTGCTAAGTTATGAACGAGATTTTAATGCGTACTGAGCAATAAAATGAAACTGCAAACAGATACTTTTTTAAGGACGTGCACACATTTTTACAGTTCACGTGCCCTTTAATACACAGCTTCATAATTTAGAGATTCAAGTTAATTATAACCTCCCCTGAGGCACTCAATTGGGAAATCAGCCTTTCATTCCCGTCACTAGTCTGAAAACTCGCGCTTCATTTACGAAGTCGCTTCTCTGAAGTGATAGCTCCCGTCTACAGCCGTGATGAAAACGACGGAGTCGCTCAGGTCCGCGAGCTATTTTAAGATCAGCCGATCCTCGCTCGGTCTACGGTCGCACATCTCTGAAGTGATTGCTTTTCGCGAGTAGTCCTGATGGAAAGCAAGTACAGGGAATGCCAATATGCAGCAGGAAATGAAGCTGCCAGCATCGAGTCTGATTCCAGAGACAGAAATTCTTTTAGGTTGTAGAGAACGGCACACATTGCTAGTAACCGACCAAGTGTATCTAAGAATAACACAAGTTAACGTAGTATGTTTCTCACTTTAAGTACTTACAGTAAAATTTGAAAATAATTAAAATCTTCCTTTTTATTCGTCATTATCTATGTAGGTTTTTCTTCTGCTGCAGGGAAGCTACCAAGTATATTAATTTCTACCCTTGTAGTATAAACTGAATTAATCTCCATAGGGGAGCAATATAGCGTTATCCAATGTAAATCACTGTATCAAAGATGGGTTCTACACTATCCACTGTTAACAAGATTTGATTTTCTGATATCTTTGTACAGGATGAAGCACGGGGCTAGTGGGATCAACGTCGAAGTTAAATGCTGGTCGCACAGTTGTTTCATGAATGGTTTCAAACACGTGTATTGCTCTCATATGTAGCTCATACACTAGCAATTTCAAACGAATGTAATTTTGTGTTTACCCATACGAAATAGAATCTTATTTATCGTCTGATCTTCGTGATTCCCACACTTAAAATCTTTCCACAGCGTAGCAATATCTGTGCCTAAATCACAGTAATTTATCAGGAACCGGTCGGTACGTTAATTTCCGCACACACGGAAACGTCCTCACAGTGACTTAAAGGAAAATTTTCAAAATAAATTTTCTGAACCATTTACGTAGAAGGTTTAATGTCGAATAATATTATGTGTAGACTTGTTACAGAAGTATGAGAAATTCCTTTGAACCGTCGTAAAAGAGGGGATGAAGTGATAAATTCGATAAAAAACTTCCATTTCACTCAAAGGTTTTTTTATAGTGACGTTCAGCTATAGATGGACTGTTTGGTTCAATTTATCTTTAAAGAAGGCTGATGAAGAAGGTTTTATTCATTAGTTAAACGTTAGAGCCATGCAACTATATTGGAAGATACGAAATCCAATAGCACTGGAAGCAAAATTGTTAATTAGGAATTTTGCTTGTGCTAATGGTGACCTTATAAGAGAAGTTTTTCTCAGATAGTCATTCAATAGACGTGTTTGTAAAGAGATGAAAAAGTTAAATGATGAAGAAAGCTACACAAAAGCTGGTGATAGTAAAAAGTGTGATAAACGCTTTGAGGAGAAGACATATCTGTTTTTAAGCAAATAAATAGCTTAGAAACGTTCCAGTATAGTTACAGAAATGTCAAATTGTGATGCTGATTAGTCCGAGCATCGTAACGCTTCAAGACTACAAAAACATTATCAGTTCAGTGTCCTAAGGAGTATCTCTTCCTAATGAAACCCGAGCCTTTATTTTACCAGTCACATAATCTGTGGATAAAAATTTATGGATAAAAAACTCGAGATGTCTTCAGTAAAGTTAAACGTACATGCCTTCACATTGCGTAAAGCAGCTTAAACCAGAACGGCATACATTATTTTAAACGAAACCTTCTCTACTTACGACGTTTCTATTCTTTTCAGACCTATAAGAAAAGATGATGGCGCTGGTCACGTAGTAAAGTAATGTATCGTGAAATCCTTCTATAGACATCAGAATAGAAAAACTTTAATATCCTTAGTCACCTTGCAATCCATGATTCCACATAACGAAGTGGCGCGTTGACTGAGGCACTGAACACGTACACTATGTGATCAAAAGTATCCGGACACCTCAAAAACATACGTTTGTCATATTAGGTGGATTTTGCTGCTACCTACTGCCAGGAACTCCGTATCAGAGACCTCAGTAGTCATTAGACATCGTGAAACAGCGGGATGGGGCGCTCCGCGGAACTCGGACTTCGAACGTGGTCAGGTGATTGGGTGTCACTTGTGTCATACGTCTGTACGCGAGATTTCCGCACTCCTAAACATCCCTACGTCCACTGTTTCCGATGTGATAGTGAAGTGGAAACGTGAAGGGACACGTATAGCACGAAAGCGTACAGGCCGATCAGTTGAAGAGGGTCGTAATGGGTAATAGACAGACACCTATGCAGACCATCACACAGGAATTCCGAACTGCATCGGGATCCACTGTAAGTACTATGACAGTTAGGCGGGAGGTAAGAAAACTTGGATGTCATAGTCGAGCGGCTGCTCATAAGCCACCCATCACGCCGGTAAATGCCAAACGAGGCCTCGCTTGGTGTAAGGAGCGTAAGCATTGGACGATTGAACAGTGGAAAAACGTTGTGCGGAGTAACGAATCAATGTGGCGATCCGATGGCAGGGTGTGGGTATGCCGAATACCTGGTGAAAGTCATTTGCCAGCGTGTGTAGTGACAACAGAAAAATTCGGAGACGGTGGTGTCATGGTGTGGTCGTGTTTTTCGTGGAAAGTGCTTGCAGCCCTTGTCGTTTTGCGTGGCACTATCGCAGCACAGGTCTACACTGATGTTTTAAGCACCTTCTTGCTTCCCACTGTTGAAGAACAATTCGGGGATGTCGAATGCATCCTTCAATGCGATCGGACACCTGTTCGTAATGCACGGCTTGTGGCGGAGTGGTTACACGACAGTAACATCCCTGTAATGGATTGGCCTGCACAGAGCCCGGACCTGAATCCTATAGAACACCTTTGGGATGTTTTGGAAGGCCCGCTTCGTACCACTCTCGCCGACCGACATCGATACCTCTCCTCATTGGACCATTCCGTGAGGAATAGGCTGCCATTCCCCCAGAAACCTTCCAGCATCTGACTGAACGTATGCCTGCGAGAATGGAAGCTGTCATCAAGACTAAGGGTGCGCCAACACCATATTGAATTCCAGCATTACCGATGGAGGGCGCACGAGCTTGTAAGTCATTTTCAGCGAGATTTCCGGATACTTTTGATCACATAGTGTATTTTTAAGGCGTCAGTTTCAAATTTAGGCCCTGACTTAGGTTTTCTGTGGCTTTCTTAAATGACACGAGGGAAATGACGTGATGGTTCCTGACCACAATGAGTTTACTTCCCCATCCATTGTCGAAAATGGGGTTTATATAACATCCCTAATGACCTCAACGACGACGAGATACTAAACAGTGAATTTTCTGCCTTTCCAAGTTAGTTTCGCTGCTTTGCAGGCAAATGAAACGTTATTAGTTTTGAAAATAGGAACTAAGTTCTAAGTTACCAAAGCGGTGTATTAACATCTCCCCAGCGCCCAGACAGTCCTCTTCCGTAACAGAGTGGTTGGTTACCATACAGAAGATCCGCGTCCGATTCCCAGTACTGCCACTGAATTTCCACCAGTGGACGTTCGTTTGCTAGTCTGGCTACGTCTGTTGTTGTTTAAATTTTATTATGTGAAATTATTGGACACTTGTGATTGTTTATTATTGAGGGAGTGCCAAGGCACATGCCGAAAACTGCACAAGTAATTTTGGCTATATTGAGATACATGGGAATCCAGGACTACGATCAATGCGTTTTGACACTACTTCTGGAATTCACGTTTCGTTATGAAACAATTATGCTGGAGGATTCGCCAGTGTTTGCAGACCAGATCAAGAAGAAAGTAATTGATCTGGATGGTCAGAAACTGGCTGTCCAGAGGACAACAAACAGGAAATTTACCACCCTGCGTCGCGAGAAGTTCTTTTAGATGTTGCTAGGCCGAAAATAGTAAGCACGTTGTGGGCTGAGGTTATCGCCGGCCCTCTACTGTTTTTTATCCTGCGATTACCGACTGAAGAGTACGAAAAAGTTGCAACCAAAGCAGCTGATTGTTAGTCTTATGACTGGTAACTCAATGACTTACACTATTACAAGTTTGTCGAATTCCGTGAATGTCAAACTGCCTGACTGCAAACTTTAGCAGCAACATGAGCAAGGACAGCAGTCTCTGTCAATTGTGAAACGACAAAGCCCAAAAACAACTTTCTCAAGAACACATACAATTACAGTTCCAAAATCAGTAGATAAAGTATTTACAGGACACAGCATCCAGAGACCTGGAACTAATCCAAATATCCAAGATCGAAACAACCTCACGTACTAGCTTAAAACGAAAACGAGATGATGAAGGTGAATACTATGATACTTTAGCGTGAGAACACATGTGAACTGGAAGAGACTGAGGTACAATTAACTATGGCTTAAGAACGGCTCATACTGTACAATAAAGAGACTATGTTTCACTTGCCTAGTGTGTTAAATGGTATTTCTTTATTTTATGTGCTGAAGAAAATTACTACGTGAATGTGAGTGCTTGAGGAAAAAAGTACTTTAGCTACTTTTATTGTTATGAAGTTCAGGATCAGTATTGCTCGGTATCCATTACAAAAGGGTTCCAGTTTTTCTACAAAAAAAAAAAAAAAAAAAAAAAAATACTCCGCATGGCTGACTGCCATGTGGAGAATCCGAGTTAGACTTCCGGCACTGCCAGCGATTTTTCTTTGGTGTGAGGACGGGAAGGGGCTGCCAACTGAGGAGCTACGTGACCGAATGGCAGCGCTCCTGGCCTGCTAACACGACAACAGCCGGGAATATCGCGTGCAGACCGCTTCCACATGACGTCAGTGACTAATGGATGACACGGCTCTCGGTTGGACCCGGCTGGCACGTCTGTGACCTGAACGGCGATGCATGCCGAGGGAAATTAACGTTAGTTAGTACGAGAAGATTCATATGTGGTGAATTTACGTCTAGACCAGACACTATCTGTGCTGATTTGTATTTGCATACCATACACTCTTAACTGTACATTACAATGCTCTGGCGAACGCTCACTGGGTGTGAGGTGTGAGGACCAGCAGCAGGTGACATCAAAGAAATTCAAGCAAGCATGCTCTTGAAACGGCTACCACTGTAGCCTTAAGGCCAGGTTTTCATCCAAAATGGTCGGAAAGTCAATTTTTTTATTGCAGTTTTCGAAGGGTGTATGTGTCGAGCGTGCTGGGACGGAAAGATTTTTTAATTCGTGCTTTACAAAAGTTTCTACAGCCCATTGTTCGAAGCAGTAACATGGCCGCCGTGGGACGCTCTCAGCCGGATACGCCCGGCTCAGATAGAAAATCTGTCGTGCCGCGACGCACGTTCACAAAATGATTTATATTGCAGTATGCACGCAAACATTTTCGCCACCAAAGCTGACGGACAACGCGTGCAGGCTGCCGAACGCAGAATATCTAGCTCATCCAGAGCGGCTTTTCTCACCAAGAAGAACGAGGAAATTGCTCTCTAGAAACATTTCGAGTTAGAGGAAGGGTTGTTATATGGTCCTGGAATTTCAGACTAAACATTAGTAACGAAAACCTTTTTTTGGTCAAATTTTGGACAAAATTGGCCAAAAAATAATTTTTGGTGCCCCATATTGGACTATGAATTTAGAATTTTGAAAATCTAAAATCAGATCTGTGTTCAGCGACATTAAAAATATACAGTAACATGCAGTTTAACTAATAATGCGCTTAAAAGTTTTCCCTAAACCTGAAACAGATCTTTCTCGAGGAACGATTTTTCATAACTGCGTGCAGCATAAAATAAAAACAGTTCACCCTATTAACTTCCACCTTTTACCCCCGAAAATTAAACACTTCTCTTGGGGACTTATACCTACAATATATGAAATTTGTTACAATTAACATTTTTTGTAAAGCTATAAAGAGTGAAACAAACCCCCAAAGATCGAATTCAGTGTTCGAGTTAGCACAATAACGTTAAATTTTAAGGTTATTTCATTGTGGGTAGGTATAAGCTCCCATAAATTTAGTGTAGTATCGACTGACGTTATCCCTTTTCGATTACAAAAATGGTTCAAATGGCTCTGAGCACTATGGGACTTAACATCTATGGTCATCAGTCCCCTAGAACTTAGAACTACTTAAACCTAACTAACGTAAGGACATCACACACATCTATGCCCGAGGCAGGATTCGAACCTGCGACCGTAGCAGTCGCGCGGTTCCAGACTGAGCGCCTAGAACCACGAGACCTTTTCGATTACAGATAACTCCTGAGGGGCTACACAGCACGCAGTCTGAATACTTCACACTCGCAGGCCCTTGATCAAACCACAACTACAGGCGCCGTTTTGGTTAGTTTTTTTTAATTGAAAATCCAAATCAGAGTATAATCAGTCATAATCCACAAACAGATCCTTTGCATGTCTTTTCACTGTCTCAAAGAATATGTAAACTTTGCCTAGTTTTTACTGATGAGAACCTGGCCTTAATGACGTGTCCACAGCCTCTACCAAACATATTTCACGTGGTACGGTGGCTGCCCCCTGTATCAGACACTTTCGCGTGTCCATCCTGAGTCCTCGATGTCGACCCGAGATGTCTGACGAATAAATTATACAGCAGAAATCCTGATTAAAAGTACAAAGTTACGAAACATTCTTGCATATTAAACTGTGTGCTGGACCACTGACTGCAAGTGGATCCTTGCTTCCCACGAGCAGTTCGGACTGAGCTATACAAGCACAGATACTAGCCCAACTGAAATCTCCATTCTACCAATACTGCTCCGCTATTTTCAAAAATATGCACAGAGGATTTCCTGTATACTTTGCTGTGCTAGCACCTTTATGAGAAATTATGCAGTGCAAAGTGTTTTACTTGCAGCCTCAGAGTTGTTTCTAGGCTGAATATTTCACCCTGCAGTAGAATGTACACTGATCAGCCACCATGTCATAACCATCTACCTAATAGCCGGTATGTCCATCTTTGGCACGGATAAAAGCGGCGGCGCGTCGTGGCATGGAAGCATTGAGGCCTTGGTAGGTCGCTGGTGTGAGTGGACACCACATCTGTACACACGAGCCACCTAATTCCCGCGAATTCCGGGGAGGGAGGCCATGATCTCTTATTCCAAGTTCAATCACATCCCAGATGCGTTCGATCGGACACAGATCTGGCGAATTGCGTTGCCCCCACATCAATTTGAACTCTACACTGCGTCCCTTGAACCACTTCATCAAACTCCTTGCCTTGCGACATGGATTATTATCTTGTTGAAAAATGCCACTGCCGTGGGGAAACATTATCGTCATGAAGGGGTGTACGTGGTCTGCAACCAGTGTACGATACTCCTTGGCCGTCATAGTGCCTTGCACGAGCTCCACTAGACGCTCGGATGCCCCTTTGAACGTTCCCCAGAGAATAATGGATCCGCCACCAGCTTGTCTCCGTCTCGCAATACAGGTGTCAACGTCCCGTGGAAGATGACAGATTCGCGCCCACCCATCGGCATGATGATGAAGGTATTCAGTCTCATCACACCATGCAACGCTCTGCCATTGCGCCATCGTCCGGTGCCGATTGTCACATGCCCACTTTAGTTGTAGTTGCCGATGTCATTGTGTTAACATTGACACATTCATGGGTCGTCGGTAGCGGAGGCCCATCGTTAGCAGTGTTGGGTGCACTGTGTGTCCAGATACATTTGCACTCTGCCCATCATTAAAGTCTGATGTTAGTCGCCTCTCCTCTTTTACCAGTCTGCTCAGACTACGACGTCCGACACCTCTAATGAGAGGTGGCTGCCAACACCACGACGTCTGGACGTGGTTTCACCAAGTGTTGAAGATACTCACCTCAGCACTACTCTAACACCCGACAAAGCGTGTAGTTTCCGAAATGCTCGTGCCGAGCCTCCGGGCCATCACAATCTCCCCTCGGTCAGACTCATACAAATCACACGCCTTCCCCATTCTCTTCACGGACAGCACGCTCACTGATACTACATGCACCGTCTCACTAGCAGTCATTACTCATGACGTGACGGTACTATCGCCTGACGGGGCTTATCGATGGTAGGTAGGTGGTCATAATGTTGTGGCTGGTCAGCGTATGCCTTTTCACGAAACACACTACGAAATGAAAATTGTTAGATGAACTGGAATTCGATCTACAAATCTTATCTTACGGAAGAGTCTCTATGCAGTTCAGAAGATAGAAGATAGAAAACATGAACGGATAAAATGTTGGTTAGAGCCAGACTGTATAGTCCAGTCAGTAGCTACTCACAAAATGCGAAGCTACTCGTGCCAGGAGTGGATGGAAAGACAGTTCGAATATGCTGAAAATTTTCATTACAGATCACACCTCACAGGAGAGTGGAAGCTTAATTCTGTTAATCTGCTTGTAACAATGAGAACACAGATGATGATCGAAGCTGGACTTTTTCGGAAGGGGGAAAGTAATGAAAAAAACACAGTTCAATGTTGATAGCAGAAATTTCAGCACATGAGTTCATTACAGACGAGTTTCATTACACTAAGTAATATCGACTGAAATGATATAGATTTAAACATCAGTCAAGAGTTGTATTTGAATGGCCGTAGAGGACCGGAACTGTGGGCAAGTTTACAGAAATTAGTTTATTGTTTCATAATTTTGTTCAAATGTTCAAATGTGTGTGATATCTTATGGGACTTAACTGCTAAGGTCATCAATCCCTAATCTTACACACTACTTAACCTAAATTATCCTAAGGACAAACACAAACACCCATGCCCGAGGGAGGACTCGAACCTCCGCCGGGATCAGCCGCACAGTCCATGACTGCAGCGCCTGAGAACGCTCGGCTAATCCCGGGCGGCCATAATTTTGTCTTCCTGGTGGTAGTCAGCAATGTTTTTATCGTAATTATTACAAAAGTGCTTCTGCAAACATCTGACTGCGAAAGCAATGGTACTGTCTTAACACAAAAGAACTTGCAGCTCTTAGTCACGATTTTTATTTAAATTATACACGAAACACATCGTGACATTATTTCTGTTCGATAGTGAGTTGTATTATGCTGTAATTTGTCCAATGTTACTGTTGTCTTGTTTGGGCTGCTGGATCATTTCGACACCTTCACTGTCATATAAAGACGCGTTAATTTATAATTGTTGACGATAACGTCAAGTACTAGTGAACATAAAATCTATCTTGTGTGTGTATTGTGTATTGAACCGGGGACCTAGAAACGATGGAGAGGCTTCGTCCCGCCGTAGCCCTCAGTGGTTCACAACACCACAACAGGCTACAGCAGTCCACACACCTCACCACCGCCCCACACCGAACCCAGGGTTATTGTACGGTTCGGCCCCCAGTGGACCAGCCCCCCATCCCGGGAACGTCTCATACCAGACGACTGTAACCCCAATGTTTGCGTGGTAGAGTAATTATGGTGTACGCGTACATGGAGACAGTGTTTGCGCAGCAACCGCCGACATAGTCTTACTGAGGTGGTGTAAGGTGCTGGCCGGCACACCGGACCTCGACACTAATCCGCCGGGCGGATTCGGGACGGGGACCGGCACGCCTTCCAGTAAGGGAAGCAGCGCGTTAGACCACACGGCTAGCCAGGCGGGCAAATCTATCTCACTTACGTAATTTTGTGTGGCCAGTTACACGAAAACTCACATATGATATCATGATTTATCATGTTTTTTCTTCTGGTTCACTTACAAACGCCAGAAAAAATATAAAGAAAAGAAGCTCGGTATTCTATATGGCTCAAAGCAGAAACTGATATTAAAATTCTAAAAATATTTTTGTTACAGTAGAGACAGTGACGGGATCCAATACTTATACAAGAAGTTTTCTGAAATCTCGCTAACTTCAGAGGATAACCTGAATCCATCAGTAACAACATGCATTATACGTGTAAAATCCCGTAACCTACAAGACAATAACCATTGTACATTTCATATAACAGTCACAACTGCAAAAGCTTTCATCCAGGTAGCTACCACCATACACAATGAAAAATTTGTGTATACGCCATGAGAAAATACGGAGTGCTTTTTAATAATATTTTGGTTTTGTTCAGCTAGTATTTAAACTTCCCAGTACATGATCAAGGACTCATTTTAAGACGCTATGTCTTCAATTGATATATTATTTAACCAAACAAACATTGTTTTTTGCCTTGTTTCACAATTTTATTATTAATGTTACTGCACAACCTAGGTTTCGGGTTATAAGCCCATTTTCAAGTACTTATAAACAGAAATCTAGGTTGTGCAGTAACATTAATAATAAAATTGTGAAACAAGGCAAAAACAGTGTTTTTTTAGTTAATTTACAATGTTTCACCAAGATCCCACAAAATGGTTCAAATGGCTCTGAGCACTATAGGACTTAACATCTGAGGTCATCAGTCCCCTAGAACTTAGAACTACTTAAACTTAACGTAATTTTCGACATTCCTGTTTTGGGCCATCTGACCTACTGCTACTCGAGACATAACTGCAGTGATATCTACCGAGCGGTTGTTGTGCGTCGTTTCCTCAAACTAGAGTTCGCCAGAATAACGTCTGTTTAAAGCATATACCAACTATACTCCACCCGACACGCCGCAGAATTCAGTAAATACGTTAGTTTGAAGGAATACTACTATTTCTGAACAACTTCTTTCAGTGATGATGCTGAGCGTAAATTTGAACTGCAACAGCTCCCGTGGTTTTTCAGATATATCTTCGTTGTTGTATCATTTGGTTGCTGAGACCTAGATGAAAGGATTCACTCCCAACCATCAGGATTTTCCGCCAAGACTTTACAAAGTCACAATTAAAATGCAGACGTGTACATTCGATAATTACTCTTGAGAATCGTCATTTGCTCCCAATGTTAGCGTATAAGGAAGGTTTTAATAAATAAAGTTGTGTTACTTTTACCGAGACTGCTGGTATGTTGATCTTTATTTCAGTCTACATTATTATAATACGATTATTTTCTGTGGAAGTCAATCGCAGTGCAAGGAATCGCAAATTATCTGGAAAGAACATTGTTCTATAACAAACCAAAATGGGGCAAAGTATTGACACCTAACTTGATATTGACAATATTTGTTGAAGTTGATCGTGGATGGGACATATATTTCTTAAGAGTATTTGTGATTAGTAGCGATAATTGCTCGATGAAGAACCATGTAATAATTCTGGAAGGCTTATACTGGGAGACAAGAAGAAAGAAAACATTGTAAAGTATGGAATTTTTAGACTACAGACGATTTTTGAGTAAAATTAAATGCGTATGGACGAGTTTGACAGGAGTTGCATAAACGGTAACCAAATTAATGAATTGATTGCATGTTAACTACGGAACCGTGGCCATAAAAATTAAGAAAAAGTGTGTATTGAAGCACTCTATGAAAGTTTAGGAGTGTCCGCTGGACTGAGTCAGAAGTGCTTGCACAGAGAACAGTTTTTTTAGTTGTTATCACTTAAAAGGAACGAAACTGAATTCCCATGGCCTAGAAACATCTTACATTCTCTGGAGAAAAAGCAAAGAGAAATAATGTTTAACGTGCCGTTGCCGAGGGGCTCATTATAGATGGAGTACAAGCCTGATAGGATACGAAGAGAGAAGGAAATCAGAACAATACCTTTCGAAGGAACCATCCTGGTTCTCGCGTAAATGTATTTAAAGAGCCGGCCGGAGTGGCCGTGCGGTTCTAGACGCTGCAGTCTGGAGCCGAGCGACCGCTACGGTCGCAGGTTCGAATCCTGCCTCGGGCATGGGTGTGTGTGATGTCCTTAGGTTAGTTAGGTTTAATTAGTTCTAGGCGACTGATGACCTCAGCCGTTAAGTCGCATAGTGCTCAGAGCCATTTTGTATTTAAAGAAAAGGAGAAACTATATCTTAGCAAAACTCAGCCATTCAGTTTGTCCACAAAATCCAGGTGCTCAGGTTGATGCCGCGTTGTCTGAATTCCGAAAGCCATTTGATACAATATTCACAATATCGTTTAGTGAAAAAAAGTTTGCAAAGTATCAGCCCTGATTTGTGACTGGATTGAGGGCTTCCTTGCAGATATAACTCAACACGTCGCTTTTGTTGGAACAAAATCGACAGTTAGAAAGGTAATTTCGGGAATATCCGAAGGGAGCATAATAGGTCCACTACTGTTTACAATTTATTTTAATGATTTAATGGGTATTCGCCTAGATGATGTCTTCAGGAAGGCTGCAAAGCCCGAAAACAGTAGCGAAATACATATTGCGCATAAATAGGCGAAGATATCCACCATTGTTGGATTAAACTATTGTCAAGAAATCACTGGCGACAATAACTACCACAGAATACCTAGAAAAATCGTACGGAGCGACCTAAAGTGGAGAGTCCACGTAAAAACAAGTAGGAAAAGCAAATGTCAAGATGAGATTCATTGAGAGAATCTGAAGGAAATGTAGCTGATACACGAAAGAAGTGGCTTAGAAAACACTCGTCCGATAGGTTCTCGGTTAGGTCCTGCTGTTCGTCGGGTACCCTTACCGGGGAGAATTAATATAAAGGGTTAGAGAACATAGAAAAGCGGTACGTTTCGTCACGGAGTCGTTTAGTCTGCGCGAGAGCTTTACGGGGATGCTTGAAAAACTGCAGTGGCTTTCGCTACAAGAGAGATGTTGGGCATCACGCAGAGGCGTACTGTTCTGAGACGGGAGAGTCGGGCAACATATTACTTCCTCCTATATACGTCTCGTGAAATGACCACAACGAGAAAATCAGAGAAACTAGAGCTCATGGGGAGCTTTACCGACAAATATTGTTCCCAAGCGCCATTCGTGAATGGGGCAGGAAGGAGGGAAATATATTGGTACACGAAGTATTCTCCGCAAGCTGGTTTATGGAGTAAAGAAGTAGATGTGTATGTAGATTTATTATTTTATTTATTCCATGATTTGTGCGTATTGTGTTGAGGGATGGCCATATTTCACGCGGTAGTTCATATCCGGGCGGTCTCTCAGTGATGCAGGAGAGGGCTTGACAATGCTCAGGGCACACCTCTCGCCATTGTTCCCTCCAGGTCTTTATTGCATTAAAATTTATACTTTGCAATTCCTTGGCTGTTATCATTGTTGGATGTCTAGACCAAAGTCTGTTTCTTTCCAGGTCAGGCATATCGCTATAAACAGGGAGCTTATCTTCCTATATTCCCGGAGAAGAGCATTGTTCTGACATAGGTCCGCAGGTGGTATGTGGCTCAGAATTGACAGCCAATGTGTTGGGGTTGATCTCATGGTTCCGCTGACAATCCACGTCGTGATATACAGCTGCAAGTCGATTTTCTTTGTGTGAACACTGTTCATCCAGACCGGAGCACAGTACTCCGCAGCCGAGTAGGCCAGTCCGAGTGCCGACGTGTAGCGTGTCAGCCGAGGAGCCCCAAGAAGTGCCGTACAGCTTCTGGAGGATATTATTCCTCGTCTTTAGTTTGGCTGCAGTATTTTTCAGATGCCGTTTATAAGTGAGCGCTCTGTCCAAAGTGACTCCAGGGTACTTTGGATGCTCATTAGATCGGAGCCGATTTCCCTCGAGACGAACGTCAAGTTGTTTGCTTGCTAATTTATTATCGAGATGGAAACATGCAGTTTCGGTTTTTGTATGATTTGACTGTAATCTCCATTTACGATAGTATGTACTTAATGTCTCCGTCAGATGTTAAGGTTGTTTCCATGACCTCAAAGTTCTTGTGTGGTGTTACCAAGACCCAATCGACTGCGTACCCAAAATTCCTGGAGGATGTGAATGGCATATCGGCAATATACAAGCTGAAAAGTAGTGGAACCAACAATTAGCCCTGTGGTAGGCCGTTGTTCCGGGTTCTTTGGACGCTTACCTGTTCTCCTGTTACTACTTGGAATGTTCTGGCCGCAAGCATGGCATCTATAGGCCTGGTAGTTCTCAGGCAATGGACTGTTTGCATGAATTTGTATAATAGGCCATGTCTCCAGACAGTGTCGAAGGCAGCAGACAGATCTATGAAAACAGCTGATGTTTTTAATTTCCTTTGGTACCCAGCCTCGATATACGTAACCAGGTCTGTACAGCTGCGCGCTGGGCGGAACCCGGCCTGCTCCACGGGAACTGAATCCAGAATTTTGGTGGCAATGCGGTATTAGAGAAGTCTTTCCAGGAGTTTATAGACAGAGCTCAATAATGATACTGGGCGGTAGTTCCTGTCCGTTACTCGGCTTCCCTGGCTTTAGGAGAGCAACGATATTTGATCGTTTCATTTGCTATTGGACTATGTCGTGTGTTATAATATCTGTAAAGAATTCTGCTAACCATCTTTTCGCATATTTTCCGCAGTTCAGAAGAAACTACAGATGGACTTCATCAAATACAGGTGCTTTTCCCGATTTTACGTCTTTGAGAGTGCTCGTTATGTCTTCTGCGGAGAATGGACGGGAAAATTTCGTTTGGTCATCGCAGAGATATTTTAATGTTGTGAGCTCATGCTTAATCTGAGTGGTGTGAGCTCTATCTTTCGGAGTTTCAGAGGTTGATACTACATGGTAGGCAATCTTGTTTGGATGTAACGGTGTTTCTTTGTGGACGCTCGTATTGCCGTAACTTAGTTTTCTTAAACGGGACCATACTTTTCTACTAGACGTTTTGAAGTCTAGTTCTTGAACGATTCCCATCAGTCGTTCTCGTCAAGCCACATCAAGATTGTGTAGTAGGTCGTCAGCAATTTCCTGGTAGTTACTGTTGAGGAATGCCTGGTACTGATTTTGACATTCTTTGTTACATCCTGGAATATATTGTTTACGGTACCCTCTAGGTATTGTCTTTTTTTGCGGAGCTTATGACCGCTCCAACAAGCCTCTTGTAGTTATTTAGTTTAGGAGGTATCCATCCCAGGCACTTATCCAGATTGCTAGAAAAAATTTCCCCGTTTGCTTTCTGGAAATTCCACCACGGGCGAGGAAAGGAAGTAACCAGGGGAATAGTTATTCCAATCTCTATTAGAGCGGGTCGATACTGGCTGTGTGGGAAGTCTGGTAGAATATTTTTTGTATGTAGATTAAACGGTACAATTAAAGTGTGTCGTGGATAGACAGTGCGGTGCTGTGGCGAGCAGTCGTAAACCTTGCCAGTAGTCTACTGGAGGCAACACAGCCACAGGGCGTGGCAAGTAAAAGAGGTCCGGACTGCTGGATACGATTCGACATGAATATATGCACATATATATAGCCCGTGGTGCGTAAACCATTTGTACGACAGCCACGTGATCCACACCGGTTCAGAGCGTAGTTACGGGCTGTATCAGTGTGATTGGAACAGTGCAAAAGGGACGATAGTACTAACAGTGGAGTAGAGGGTGTTCGTTGTGGAAAGTTACGTGACAACAAAATCGTGGAAACGGCGTCGTCAGTTATTTGCCGAGATATTTAAAAGTGTCAAAGCGCCAGCAAAGAGCGCCATGCAACGCTTGGTCCGAAAATGACGAACAAGGCAGTAATCATTCCGAAACGTGGCCGCACACCAGAAAATGTGGCTGCAGTCCACCAGAAAATGCCTGAGTCCTGCCAAATCAACACGACACTTGTCGAAAGAGACCGTCATATCAAGTCGATCGTACGCACGAACATTCAGTCTGGGTATATACTCTGGTCCGAGCTGGCCAGCCCGGTCACCCGATCTGTCAGTGTGCGATTACTTTGTGTGGGGAGTCATAGAGTCGAGGTGTATCGCAAAACCCTCATAGTCTTCAAAAATTGCAGGAGACCATTTCGGATAAGACTGCAGAAATTCCAGCAGTCTAACTTCGATCAACTTTCAGAAACTTGCTGACCAGGGCCCAAAAGTGCCAAGAGATGACATGTGGTCAGTTTTAACATCTGCTATAGTCAGGTTAGTGTTGTATTTCCTTTCCTCTGCTGTGTTTCTTTGTACTCTAGAACTCTGTTCTCTGGACCATTTTTGTTTGCTCCACCCTGTACAAGTGCCTGTGTGCAGGAGTAAGACTCACCCAAGACAATCAACGGCGGGGTATTTGCCTGAAAACCGCTTTAAATTCTTAGGACATATCTATGAATTGGATTCATCAAAATTACCTCCACCTCAGCACATATAGTGCACAGGATGTTGTGTGTTTGACCATGTTACTCCAAACTGCGAAAAATAAATAAAATGCCGCAAATTTACCGGTGATCACTTGCCCAGCAAATCTAATTCAGAATTCAAAACCTTAATATGTGCAGATTCTCAACGAAACCGTCATTCTACAAATATTAAATGTCCCAAATAGCCAATGGAGCAGGAAAGTGCCAAAACAGCGGCTACCATCAAATGTGTAGATATTCCAACAATGTCTCATCCTGAATAAAAAGCAGAAGTCTTTCCAAGCAGAAATTAAAACAGCCATGTTTAACATATTCCCAGACAAGAAGGAAAATGTGGTTACTGCAATGGATCAAGTGCCAAGACATTTTCAGGCATGATCGGTCTTCTAATAGTAACTGCAATGCAGTTCTGTATTAATACTGCAAAATCAGAAAATAATCGTTTTTCAGCTCTTCCAAAAGCAACATACAGTCCTACGCTATGGTCTACACAATGACAAAGAAGAAGAATCTAATCACTGGATTTGTTAAGGCAAATGGACACAGCTCAAAAGAACCTATACTCGAGTGACTTAGATGACAAAGAAAATACAAAACTCTTCGGAGTTACAGAAACAAGATCTGGTGAACTTCCAGTTCAACTAAAGGAGTACATATATCATCGCTATAACGCACAAGGTTACAGAGGAGAAGTGGTCATATTTCATGACAGAACTAGCCGTTCTGTAAGAGTTATGCTTCCGGAACAATACGAAGATCTTCAAGTAACAATATTAAAAATAAATACTGAAGACCAGTCTCATATACATTATGCCGTGAGATACCGTCCTCTAAGGGATACAATAAATATATAATTTATCAATTATTTAGTACCCCTGGGACCTTTAATTATAATGGGCCCATTCCGTTTTATTTTGTGACACAGGTGCAAATGTAATGGTCGTATACTTGAACAAGTGGTTTATAATAATAACTTTACAAGATTTGATAAAGACAAGCCAACCTACAGAGGACCTACTGGCACATCTGTACCGGGTCATGTAATAAGTTCACGCAGCAATAATTACAAATTCAGTGAAATGTGGATCGATGATGGCATCGGGAGCGATCATTACCAATTTTCTTCGATACATCTCTAATGAAAATCAGTGCCAAAAATTTACAGCAATAGCGACAACCACAGAAAATTATCCAAGATATAATGATGCACTCAGTGATGTAGTTGTTAGAGTAAAGGACAAGGACAGTGTTCTGCTCATGGGTGATTTTAATGCCAGGATTGGAAATCGAACAGAAGGGTATGAAAAGGTTATGGGTAAATTTGGAGAGGATATGGAGGCCAACAGGAACGGGAAACAACTCTGGGATTTCTGTGCCAGTATGGGCTTAGTAATCACAAACTCCTTTTTTAAACATAAGAACATTCACCGGTATACTTGGGAAGGCAGGGGAACCAGATCTGTCATTGACTATATAATAACAGATCAGGAATTCAGGAAGGCTGTGAGGTACACACGTGTATTCAGGGGATTCTTTGATGACACTGATCATTATTTAATCTGCAGCGAAATTGGTGTTGTGAGACCGAAAGTGCAGGAGGTCAGGTCCATATGTAGGAGGATAAAAGTGGAGAAACTTCAGGATAAGGAAATCAGGCACAAGTACATAACAATGATCTCAGAAAGGTACCAGTTAGTTGAATGTAGTGAATTACAGTCATTGGAAAAGGAATGAACAAAGTACAGGGACACAGTACTAGAAGTGGCTAAAGAATGTCTTGGAACAGTAGTGTGTAAAGGTAGGATGAAGCAAACAGCTTGGTGGAACGACACAGTCAAGGAAGCCTGTAAAAGGAAAAAGAAGGCTTATCAAAAATGGCTACATACTAGAACTCAGGTAGACAGAGAAAGTTATGTTGACGAAAGAAACAAAGCCAAACAGATAATTGCAGCATCCAAGAAGAAATCTTGGGAAGACTTTGGAAACAGGTTGGAGACTTTGGGTCAAGCTGCTGGAAAACCATTCTGGAGTGTAATTAGCAGTCTTCGAAAGGGAGGTAAGAAGGAAATGACAAGTATTTTGGACAGGTCAGGAAAACTGCTTGTGAATACTGTGGATTCCTTGGGCAGGTGGAGGGAATATTTTGAAGAGTTGCTCAATGTAGGTGAAAATACGATGAGTAATGTTTCAGATTTCGATGTACAATGGGATAGGAATGAGGATGGAAATAGGATCACATTTGGGAAGTGGTGAAAATGGTCAATAGATTGCAGTGCAATAAAGCAGCTGGGGTGGATGAAAATAAGTCTGAACTCATCAAATACAGTGGAATGTCAGGTCCTAAATGGCTACACAGGATAATTGAAATGGCCTGGGAGTCGGGACAGGTTCCATCAGACTGGACAGAAGCAGTAATCACACCAATCTTCAAACATGGAAACAGAAAAGATTGTAACAACTACAGAGGTATCTCTTTAATCAGCGTTGTGGGTAAAATCTTCTCAGGTATTGTTGAAAGGAAAGTGCGAGTATTAGTTGAGGACCAATTGGATGTAAATCAGTGTGGGCTTAGGCTTCTTAGAGGTTGTCAGGACCAGATCTTCAGCTTACGGCAAAGAATGGAGAAGTGTTATGAATGGAACAGGGAATTATATCTATGCTTTATAGATCTAGAAAAGGCATATGACCGGGTTCCTAGGAGGAAGTTATTGTCTGTTCTACGAGATTATGGAATAGGAGGCAAACTTTTGCAAGCAATTAAAGGTCTTTACATGGATAGTCAGGCAGCAGTTAGAGTTGACGGTAAATTGAGTTCATGGTTCAGAGTAGTTTCAAGGGTAAGACAAGGCTGCAACCTGTCTCCACTGTTGTTCATATTATTTATGGATCATATGTTGAAAACAATAGACAGGCTGGGTGAGATTAAGGTGTGTGAACACAAAATAAGCAGTCTTGCATATGCGGATGACTTAGTTGTGATGGCAGATTCGATTGAAAGTTTGCAAAGTAATATTTCAGAGCTAGATCAAAAATGTAAGGACTATGGTATGAAGATTAGCATCTCCAAAACGAAAGTAATGTCAGTGGGAAAGAGATATAAACGGATTGAGTGCCAAATAGGAGGAACAAAGTTAGAACAGGTGGACAGTTTCAAGTACTTAGGATGCATATTCTCACAGGATGGCAACATAGTGAAAGAACTGGAAGCGAGGTGTAGCAAAGATAATGCAGTGAGCGCTCAGCTACGATCTACTCTCTTCTGCAAGAAGGAAGTCAGTACCAAGACTAAGTTATCTATGCACCGTTCAATCTTTCGACCAACTTTGTTGTATGGGAGCGAAAGCTGGGTGGATTCAGGTTACCTTATCAATAAGGTTGAGGTAACGGATATGAAAGTAGCTAGGATGATTGCAGGTACTAGTAGATGGGAACAATGGTAGGAGGGTGTCCACAATGAGGAAATCAAAGAAAAACTGGTAGTGAACTCTACAGATGTAGCAGTCAGGGCGAACAGGCTTAGATGGTGGGGTCATGTTACACGCATGGGAGAAGCAAGGTTACCCAAGAGACTCATGGGTTCAGCAGTAGAGGGTAGGAGGAGTCGGGGCAGACCAAGGAGAAGGTACCTGGATTCGGTTAAGAATGATTTTGAAGTAATAGGCTTAACATCAGAAGAGGCACCAATGTTAGCACGGAATAGGGGATCATGGAGGAATTTTATAAAGGGGACTATGCTCCAGACTGAACGCTGAAAGGCATAATCATGATGATGATGATGATGATAAAGAAATTGGAAATACAAAAAAACCAATCAAATGATTAAGGCATCCATTGAAGAAGCTGAAGGTACAATCAGCAGAGAAGATACAAATGATTATACTGGAAAAATTGTTGACGTCACAAAGTAAAGCCGTAACTGAGTTCACAGCCAAAATCCAAATCATACCTCGAGACCAAAGGATTCCCCGTCACATATTTAATACTATAAAAATCAAGAGAAGACTGTATAACGTTTTTAAACAAATTAAGAACCTATTGTACAAAACAGAGCATAACGGATTAAATAATTTGGTAAGAAACCAACTAAAATAACTTCTATCCCAAAAATGGGTCCATATAACCAGAAAATTTGATCATAAAAATGTATCACTGCCTTGGAAGACCATCAAAAATGTAACAGGAAAAGCAAAAAAGGAAAGTCCATCTTTGATCCATCAAGGGAGAATTGTAGAAGAAGATGAACTGAAAGCTCAAATCTTCAGAGACGTTCTGCATAATGTTCACCAATTTCCAACTGGTGATAATTTCGACCTAGTCATGAAAGACTAGTAAACGAAGAGCTCCAAGATCTGTTTAGTGGCGACCAGCACTTGGATGAACATCAAGCTCAACTACTGAACAATATTACAGAAGAAGTAAACAATGCTGTTAGCGAAGCGAAAAATGATTTACCAGGCCTTGATGGAATGACAAGAAAGGTTCTAAGACTGGCACCAGGGGAACTACTTAAGTCATTACAAAATTTATTTAATATGGTTCTTAAGCAACAAACTATAGAGCAACAGTGGAAGATGGTGAAATTGACATTGATTCTAAAACCACAAGAACTTCCAAATGATCCCTTCTCGTATAGACCTGTGATAGACGAGACTTTTGATGCAATATTACGCAACAGGATACAAAAGTTCATGGATCACAAACAATTCCAAATATACAAGCAGGTTGTAGAAAGGCACATTCAACACTGGATCCATTTTTTTCGTTAGCAAACAGCGTGACACAAGCACTAAATGTTGCTTAGCCCTAGCCCTAATGTTGGATACTGAACGTGCGTTTGATGAAGTCAGGCATTCGGGACTTTATAATACATTAATAAAACTTGGTTTTCAGGTTGATAAAACCAATAGCAAATTCACTTGATAACAGACCAACATTGGTATTCATAAATGACAGCAAATCAATACCATTTTTTAACCAGTCTCTGGAGTATCTCAAGGAGGTTATATACATCAAGTATTTTTCTGCCAGTCAAATGGGATGAAGACGTAGCAGATGATATGGCGTACTGGTACCATGCATCACATCTGAAAGCCTACATAGATTAGCTACACAATATATCACCGTATTGGGTCCGTGGCTTGCCACATGGAAAATACGCCCGAATGCTCAGAAAAGGCAACTCATAATATTTCAGCATCGAACTTTGACAAATTGCAATCCGCAATCACAACCAGCAAATCCGTCAAATACCTTGGAATCACCTCTGACGCGATGATGGAACATAGACAAGCAATCGATGAATTAATTATGAAAGCAAAGAACAGACTGAATTTACTGAAATGACTAAAAGAAAAATTCGATGGAGATCTTCACCTATGATCATTTATACGTACTTTACTTTTATAAGACTGATATAAGAATATGTACGCCAATATGGATGGTAGCTTCAGCACACACGAACAAAATTTTCAGCATCGAAAAAAGGATTTTAAGAATACCATCAACTCTAAATCCAAGCACCAGTAGGAGAGAACTTTATAATTCTACCAATGTACAGCCACTCGAGCAACGATTAATTAAATTACCTGCAAACTTTGGATTATCAAGTTTGACAACAGAAACCAAAACAACTGAATTTATAAAACTGATACCATTTAAACTTAACTTTTGACGATATAAAGAATCGTGGCCTCCAAACATAGTTGCTGAAGCCTTATATGCAATAGTATACTGGCAAATCTTCAACAAAATGATATTTTACGACGTCTTAAAGAACATAACCAAGAAGAAGAGTGATCTAACTTATATGAATCCTTACCGAGACTTTTGGGGGGAGGTTTTTCCTCGCTACTTAGGACGAATATTGGTTTTATAATTTACTCTCTGGTTCAGCCAAAGAGATAAAATTTATTAATAATAATGTAAGAGCTCAAATCCCAGTACTTAGTAAATAACCAGTGTCACTACAGCAATAAAGACATATCTTCGGCCTAAACGAACACACCTGTCTGTTCGAAAATAGGCCCGCCATCCCCATAAGGGATGAAAAAAATACTGGGGCAGGAAACAGAAGCTAGCAAAACAACAGTGCCTCAGCCGACGTTGGCATCAGTGATGACTTCATTAATACACCACATAATTAACATTGATTTATCATCGTGTGTGTTGTACGTTTGAGCCATGCAAATCGAACCATCAGGTTGACGGAATAAATTTCAAACTATATTGACGCCTTTGCGTTCGTTTCTTTAATCGCCCTTATCGCCTCATTGATAAACAGTAATATTAGTGCCAGACATACTGTGGTGGCGACTATTTAGAATTGTCAGTTGTTAATGTGTTTCGTTTTCAGGAATTTGTTCCCGGCTTAACCCGTTGCGTCACAGAAGCCGAAAGAAACTGACAAATCTACGAGGTATTACTTGTTTTGGAAAAAAGGCGCAAGTCATTCCCGATTTCATGAAGGGTCGTCGGACAGATGTTCTAAACTGTACGCCTACGTCTCTGACGACAATCGGTTCTAGAATTTTGGAACATGTTTTACGCTCGCGTAGTATGACATTTTTGCAGACCGAAAATCTTCTCTGTAGTAACCAACATGGGCTTCGAAACAACGATCGTGAGAAATCGAGTTGGCTCTGTCCGTCCGCGAGACCCAGAAAGCAGATACAGGCGCCCAGGTTGATGCTGTGTTCCTTGACTTCCGAAAGGCGTTCCATACATTTCGAATCTGCCGTCTAGCGCAAAAATATGAGCTTACGGAACATCAGACCAGTTGTGTGACTGGACTGAAGAATTTATAGCAAACAGAACACGGCACGTCATTCTAAACGGAGGGAAATCTTCACATGTGAAGGTAAATTCAGACGTACCACAAGAGTGTTATAGGACCATAACTTTACCCCACATGTATATAGGACATAGTGTATACCTTCAACAGTTCCATGAGGCTTTTTACGGACGATGCTGGTGTATACAGAGAATTCTAAACACCAGAAAACTGTTCCGAATTGCAAGAACACGCTTCGAGTAGGGTTTACCAATTGACGCTCAAATTAAACAAATGTAACGTATTACGCATAAATTGGCCGAAAGACCCGTTTGTGTGATTACACGATTGAACGAGTTCAGAGCAATCACGGTAAACAGCCACTTCTGTAAAATCTGTAGGATTGCCGTACGGAGTGATTTAACGTAGAACGACCACATAAAACTTGTCACAGGAAGTGTAGTCCACTCACAAAGAAGATACGATAAAAACCTTTCTTCGACCAATACTTGAATATTGATTGTCATTCTGGGATGAGTACCAGGTAGGATTTATAGAGCAAGCAGACATGATCCAAAGAAGAGCAGCGCCTTTCGGTACAGATTCATTTAGCAAGCGCGAAAGCATCACGGAGATGATCAATCAACTGCAGCAGCAGAAGCTGCAAGAGAGACGTCCTGTATTCAGGCGTTAAAATACTGTAAGCCGTGAACTACGTTCCTAAAACGTCAACCAATACGTTAAGGTGACAAAAGTCATGGGAAACATCCGATATCGTGTCGGATCTCCTTTTGCCCGGCACAGTGCAGCAGCTCGACATGAAATGGACTCGTCATGTCGTTGGAAGACTCCTGCAGAAATGTTAAGTCATGCTGCCTCTATAGCTGTCCATGATTGCGCAAGTGTTGCTGGCCAGGATTTTGTGCACAAACTACCGCTCGATGATTTTCCATAAATATTCGTTGGGTGGTCAAGTCATTAGCTCGAATTGTCCAGAATGTTCTTCATACTAATCGCGAACAATTTTGACACAGTGACATGGCTCATTGTCATCCACAAAAATGCCATCGTTGTTTGGGAACATGACGTCCATGAAGGACTACAGATTGTCTCCAAATAACCGCTGCGCGGAGTGGCAGCGCGGTTTGAGGCTCCATACAGGGATTGCGCAGCCCCTCCCGCCGGAGTTCGATTCCTCCCTCGGGCATGGGTGTGTGTGCTGTTCTTGGCATAGATTAGTTTAAGTAGAGTGTAAGTCTAGGGATCGATGACCTCAGCTGTTTGGTACCTTAGGAATTCACAAACATTTGAACATTTTTTTACTAATAGCCGAACGTAAGCATTTCCAGTCAACGATCGGTTCGACCAGGTCTTTGGGAGAGGAAATGAATTAACGAATAAAAAATACAGGATTTCATTTAAAAATGTCATACCGCTGTTCATATATTTGTAAAAAACAAAGCTACAACGATGGCAGTCATGCTAACTGACGTGCCCCTGAAGGCTAAAGAACATTTGATTGTAACATTTTGTAGTTTGCATCTGGGCAAAGAGTTACTTAGGGTGGTCAAGACAAATTGGATACCTTGTATATGTAGATGTTGATGTCGATGCAGACATACAAACTTGCTTACCTGCGTAACTGTTGACTTGCAGATGGTCGACGCTTGGTGCAAAAATGATTCAAATGGCTCTGAGCACTATGGGACTTTAATTCTGAGGCTATCAGTCCCCTAGAACTTAGAACTACTTAAACCTAACTAATCTAAGGACATCACAAACATCCATGCCCGAGAAGGGATTCGAACCTGCGACGTAGCGGTCGCTCGGTTCCAGACTGTAGCGCCTAGAACCGCTCGGGCACACCGGCCGGCGCTTGGTGCAGGAAGTATTAATTGAGATAAACAAATACAACATATAACGCATAAATAGGCACAAAGACCCATTATTATGCTATTAGACGATTGCACAGCTATCAGTGTAAGCAATCTTTGTTTTCGGAACACATGTTGATTCCTAGATAGGAAATTTTCGGTCTCCAGAAATGTCATAGTTCCTGAGTATAAAATATGCCCCAAAATTCTACAACAGATCGACATCAGAAATATAAGCGTGTAGTTTTGTGCGTCTGTTCGACGATCGTTCTTGAAAACGGGGATGATATACGCATTTTTCCAATCATCAGGAACGCTTTGTTCCTGCAGAGGCTTACTGTATACTGCTGCTAGAAGAGGGATAAGTTATTTTGCTTACTCTACTGAAACTCGTCTTGGCATCCAGTCTGGTCCAGTGGCGTTTCCTCTGAGAGATTTCAGTTGGTTTTTTATCCCACGGTCAGTTATTTCAATGTCTGTCTTTTAGATGTTCGGACAACGATTTAAAGGAGGAACTACAGTGCGAACTTCCTCAGTGAAACAGTTTTGGAAAAAGACGTATAGCATTTCGGCCTTCTCTGTGTAATGGTCACAGAGTGTAGACAGAAAAAAGGAAAACACTGTTTTAGAATCTTACTACTAAAGGCATAGCCCAAATATTATAGTTGACTAGTTCCAAGACTCTGTCTACCGCGATGATCTAGTTCTTATTCGTTTTAATTTTTTATGGTGAACGTTTGGTTGGCTGGCTCCTTAAAGTTTGGGCATTGCTTATAGCTTTAGCGAGATGCGGGATACTGACGCTTTAGGTCATTCCACTTCAGGTGAGAATAACATGCAAATTTGGTTACGTCATACGTAAAAGCGTAGAAGAATATGTTTTCAGGTTGACTGAGTTGTAGATGGCAAACCAAAAAGTTATGAAAACATTGAGACCGAGTAGATTGTGATACTAGTAAAACCTCGATATTTCGAGCAGATATTCATACTTGGTTTCAGCAACAAACCTTAGACGGGAATCGTTTATTTACTGTATGGTATCAAGAACTGGTTTCTTTTTACCAACGACTGCGAACCTGATTTATAGTACGTATTTTCAATTGCTCCACATGCCAGTGACGAGATTGCTTATATGACTAAGTGACGGCACCCATTCGTTCTTCTGGTTAGAGGGTTCTGATATACATAATTAAATACTTAGTACTACAGTCTGGCCGGCCGTGGTGGCCGAGCGGTTCTAGGCGCTACAGTCTGGAACCGCACGATCGCTACGGTCGCAGGTTCGAATCCTGCCTCGGGCATGGATGTGTGTGATGTCCTTAGGTTACTTAGGTTTAAGTAGTTCTAAGTTCTAGGGGACTGATGACCTCAGAAGTTAAGTCCCATAGTGCTCAGAGCCATTTTTGAACTACTGTCTGCAGTTGTACAAGGAATAGTTACGTCGCGTGGTAAAATAGTATTTGACCCTCCCAACCGTGACCACATTGCTGTATTCACATATATTATCCATAGAGGGACAGAAAGTGTGTAAAAACAGACCAGCCATTCTTGACTGGAACAGGGAAGGGGGAATCATGTAGTGGTACCAGAAGTACCCTTCGCCACACACCGTTACATGGCTTGCCGAGTATGACGTAAATATAGAGTTAATTTCTGCGACACATCAAGACATCATGCATAAAATTAGCACAGTAGCTGAGGAAATGAAGCTCGGCGTTCTGTGCTTCCAGGAAATATACACAAAAGGTAGAAGAAAAATCCCTTGGTTGCCAGTCGCAGCTCAAATCGTCACACACGGTCTAAAACCGATGACAGCCGTTGTCTTGTTTATGAAGAATATCTCAGCTATAAAAATAGCACACTATTGTAATGAACATGTGACATATGTGGAGGTTCTGACGGTCACTGGAAGTATGGATTTCGAAAAAGACGATCGTGTGAAACCCAGCTCGCGCTATTCGTCCACGAGACTCAGAGGGCCATTGACACGGGTTCCCAGGTAGATGCCGTGTTTCTTGACTTCCGCAAGGCGTTCGATACAGTTCCCCACAGTCGTTTAATGAACAAAGTAAGAGCATATGGACTATCAGACCAATTGTGTGATTGGATTGAAGAGTTCCTAGATAACAGAACGCAGCATGTCATTCTCAATGGAGAGAAGTCTTCCGAAGTAAGAGTGATTTCAGGTGTGCCGCAGGGGAGTGTCATAGGACCGTTGCTATTCACAATATACATAAATGACCTTGTGGATGACATCGGAAGTTCACTGAGGCTTTTTGCGGATGATGCTGTAGTATATCGAGAGGTTGTAACAATGGAAAATTGTACTGAAACGCAGGAGGATCTGCAGCGAATTGACGCACGGTGCAGGGAATGGCAATTGAATTTCAATGTAGACAAGTGTAATGTGCTGCGAATACATAGAAAGAAAGATCTTTTATCATTTAGCTACAATATAGCAGGTCAGCAACTGGAAGCAGATAATTTCATAAATTATCGACGAGTACGCATTAGGAGTGATTTAAAATGGAAAGATCATATAAAGTTGATCGTCGGTAAAGCAGATGCCAGACAGATTCATTGGGAGAATCCTAAGGAAATGCAATCCAAAAACAAAGGAAGTAGGTTACAGTACACTTGTTCGCCCAATGCTTGAATTCTGCTCAGCAGTGTGGGATCCGTACCAGATAGGGTTGATAGAAGACATAGAGAAGATCCAACGGAGAGCAGCGCGCTGCGTTACAGGATCATTTAGTAATCGCGAAAGCGTTACGGAGATGGTAGATAAACTCCAGTGGAAGACTCTGCAGGAGAGACGCTCAGTAGCTCGGTACGGGCTTTTGTTGAAGTTTCGAGAACATACCTTCACCGAGGAGTCAAGCAGTATATTGCTCCCTCCTACGTATATCTCGCGAAGACACCATGAGGATAAAATCAGAGAGATTAGAGCCCACACTTCTTTCCACGAACAATACGAGACTGGAATAGAAGGGAGAAACGATATAGGTACTCAATGTACCCTCCGCCACACACCGTTAGGTGGCTTGCGGAGTATGGATGTAGATGTAGATGTAGATATGAGTTTTGTCTCAATGTATTTCCAGTTCAGCGACGCCATAGATGGATACGTGCAGCAATTTAAAAACAGGTACCCTTGGTGGGAAGTTGAAAGCTGCCTCACCACGAGTGACCACAGTGTCATCTGTACAACTGATTTCTGTAAAAGAGGACTCAAAGATTTAAAGACACATCCAATGTAAGGAAACCCGATTGGAACTATCTCATGAGTACTTTCCCCTGTACTGACACGGTGCAGATTAATGACAATAACGACACAAAAGGTTAATAACACGGCACTGTAATACTAGAGGCTATGAAAGTTGCAATACCAGTTATACGACAAACGGGCTGGAGTACACAAGTACGCTAGAACGAGAGTCTCCAAAGACTGAGGATAGAGGTCATAAGGACAAAAACATTCTACAAGAAAGGCCGCACTGCGGAAGAAAGAGCTCTTTGATTGCGCAGATACAGGGACCCTAATTAGCAATTTAAAGTCTGCCTGCGGTAAGCAAGCGCGGAGAGCTGGAAGCGATTCGAGACACAGAATCTACCTCTTGACGCACGCGGTACGCCGTATAAAGTCGTCTGTGAAAAGATAAAATCTCCCGAAAAAGCTCGACTATTGTATCAACAGATTGGCCGAAACGTAGCTAACACATTCCTCTTCATACTCGCCACCTCACTTCACCGTGTAACAGTAGAAATTTGAATTCCTCGTCATTTTCTGGACAGAGCTTGCAGAAATGGTTGTCGTTCAAGGAAGGTACTGTTAATTTGTTAACAGCACCAATGACACAGTACAGAAGTTCATGAAACCTCTAAATTTTTCGTATGTTTTACACAATGGAGTACCATAACATATATAGCATATTTTAAATGGGCTATAAATTCGCAATATCTACCGACCGTCAGTTGCGCATGCAAGTAAAATTGCTAAGGGATTTTTTCTCTTTGAAAAAATGTACTTTCTTCTCCATAAAAGAGTTTTTCATATCCATAATCAAATTTATGGCGAACAACAGTTCTATTATCTCATTACTCCGATTTATTTATCGAACATAAGTTAGCAGCAATGCTTTGTCTCCTGCAGGAGAGCTTCTGTAAAGTTTGGAAGGTAGAAGACGAGGAAATGGCAGAAGTGAAGCTGTGATGACGGGGCGTGAGTCGTGCTTGGGTAGCTCAGCTGGTAGAGCACTTGCCCGCGAAAGGGAAAGTTCCCTAGTTTGAGTCTCGGTCCGGCACACAGTTTTAATATGCCAGGAAGTTTTATGAATTCATTGTTCAAGTATATATTCGAACATAAGAGGCCCTTCTTTTTGTGGGCTATTTTGAGGAAACAAGTTTCCAAAATGCATGGGGTAAGTAACTGAGTAGACGCCGCTGGTTTTCAGGACACAGCGCACCACAACACACACACAGATTCAACAGATTCAGTCACTATGTTTACGTGGGACACATCTTTCGGAAGACAGAAACCGAATTTCGGAAACAGCTTTACGCTGTCGTGTTTACATACTAATGTCTCAAATGGATTTCCTAGCACAGTTAAATATGGTGCCTGGAAAACAGCTGTTACAGTTTATGATTTAATCTGTACAATCGCTGTTTCTCTTCAATTAGAAGAATTGTAAACAACTTCAGTCTAACATTTCTGCCGGCCGCTGTGGCCGAGCGGTTCTAGGCGCTTCAGGCCGGAACCGCGCAGCTGCTACGGTCGCACGTTCGAATTCTGCCTCGGGCATGGATGTGTGACATGTCCTTACGTTAGTTACGTTTAGGTAGTTCTAAGTATAGGGTACTGATGACCTCAGATGTTGAGTCCCATAGTGCTCAGAGCCATTTTTCTAATATTTCTACTTGTCCTTTTCTGTACAAAAAGCCACATATTAGGCGAAAATTCTTAAAAACAAGACGAAACCTGGAAACCCAAGCACGTTTCAAAACAGGCAACGTCTACATGCGGAATTGGAAAACCGGCAAGGAGAAGCGGATTTCCAGAATCGATTTTGAAGTGTTTACATGCCCACCCAGAAGCGGTATTGGGAAATCGGTTTACGAAATCCGGTTTTGGGAGCCCCATGTAAACGAGGCGACGGCGCTTCGCTGCTGCTATAAGGGTAGTCCGCGCCGAGTAGTAGCCGAACATTCCCAGCGTCTGAGATCGGCCTAGGCCTCCAGGAAAAAACATCTGCTGTCAGTTCTGTGCCTTGCGAAATTATTCTTAAAATATTTCATTTCGTGCCAATATTTAGAAGAGTAAATTCCATACCATTTTGTCTGTTAGCAAGTAACAGAACAATCATCAGTCCAAAATCAGAGCGCTTTCGTTAAACGCACCCCTTCTTTCCTCTTTCGATACTCCGTCGCCTTGAGAAGTGAAAACGCACCCCATAGGGCTATAACGCTATGGCTGAGTATCACACGTCTAGAGAACAGAATAGTAGCTTAAGTAGTATCGGACTGGCTTTTTAATTGGATCGAGTACTTACTTGGACCATAACGGCAAGGTTAAAAAAAGCATTTCCGGGAGTACGCCAACAGAGTCTGATAACACCGTTCTGATCACGTTCAACAAATATGATATAATGGATAATACCACAAATTCCGTGGAGCTCTTCACCGATGAAGTTATTGTATGTAGGAAAGTCGCAATTTCAGAAAATTGTTGTGGAGGGCAGGAAGATCTGAAAAGGACTCGTATTTGGTGCAGGGAATGGAAGTTTACTCACAAAGTAAGCAAATGCATTAACTGCGCATAAATAGGTGTAAAGACACATTGTTTGTCAATAGCGCTATTGATGATCAATCGACCAATTAAACTATACTGAAGCGCCAAAGAAACTGGTATAGGCATGCGTATTCAGATACAGATATATGTAAACAGGCAGAATGCGGCGCTGCCGTCGGCAACGCCTATATAAAACAACAAGTGTCTGGCGCAGTTGTTAGATCTGTTACTGCTGCTATAATGGCAGGTTATCATGATTTAAGTGAGCTTGAACGTGGTGTTATAGTCGGCGCACGAGTGATGGGACACAGTATCGCCGGGGTAGCGATGAAGTGGGGATATTCCCATACGTCCACTTCACGAGTGTACCGTGATGATCAGAAATCCGGTAAAACATCAGATCGTCGACATCTCTGTGGCCGGAAAAAGATCCTGCAAGAACGGAACCAACGACCATTGAAGAGAATCGTCCAACGTGAAGGAAGTGCAGCCCTTCCGCAAATTGCTTCAGATTTCGATGCTGGGCCATCAACAAGAGTCAGCGTGCGAACCATTCAACGAAACAACATCGATATGGTCTTTCGGGGCCGAAGACTCATTCGTGTACCCTTGATGGCTGCACGATACAAAGCTTTACGCCTCACCTGGGCCCGTCAACGCAGTCATTTGACTGCTGGTGACTGGAAACATGTTCGCTGGTCTGACAAGTCTCGTTTCAAATTGTATCCAGCTGATGGACCCGTACGGGTGTGGACACCACCTCATGAATCCATGGACCCTGCATGTCAGTAGGCTACTGTTCAAGCTGGTGAGGGCTCTGTAATGGTGTGAGGCGTGTCTAGTTGGAGTGATATGGGGCCCCTGATATATCTCATACGACTCTGACAGGTGACACGTACGTAAGCATCCTGTCTGGTCACATGTATCCATCATTCATGTCCATTGTGCATTCCGACGGACTTGGGTAATTCCAGGAAGTCAACGCGATACCCGACACGTTCAGATTTGATACAGAGGAGCTCCAGGAATACTCTTCTGAGTTGAAACTCCCCTGACAAGAACATTATTGAGCATATGTGGGGTGCCTTGCAACGTTCTGTTCAGAACAGTTCTCCACCCTCTCGTACTCTTACGGATTTATGGACAGCCCTGCAATATTCACGGTGTCAGTTCCCTCCAGCACTACTTCAGGCATTAGTCGAATCCATGCCACGTCTTGTTGCGGCACTTCTGCGTGCTCGGCAGCCCTACATTGTATTAGGTAAGTTTCAGTTTCTTTGGATTTTCAGTGTAGTTGTAGCACAACGAGACTCAAGATTGAGATTATTTGGAAGGATCCTGAGGCAGTATAATTCACCAATGAAAACATTAGTTCGACAGATTTTTTAGTGTTGCTAGTTAGTTCGGATGCAAAAAAAAGGTTCAAATGGCTCTGAGCACTATGGGACATAACTTCTAAGGTCATCAGTCCCCTAGAACTTAGAACTACTGAAACCTAACTAACCTAAGGACATCACACACATCCATACCCGAGGCAGGATTCCAACCTGCGACCGTAGCGATCGCGTGGTTTCAGACTGTAGCGTCTAGAACCACACGGCCATCCCGGCCGGCAGCTCGGATGCACTTCAGGTAGGACTGGTATAGGAAGTCCTAAGAAGGGAAGCAATTTTCTCCATACATTTGTTTAGTCAACACAAGAGCGTCCCGGAAATGCTTATTCAACGCCAGCGGCTGAGAGGTGTGTGCAACACAGAGGGTTACCATTACAGTGCTGAGAATGCACTTTCCAAGACTACATGTTACGTCTCCCCACATGCATTGCCCGAAATGATTCTGACGTGGAACTAAGCTAAATTAGACCTCAAACGAAGTTTTACTGGCAGCCTAACTTCAAGCACACCACTGACGTATGGAACAGGAAAGGGGAAAAGTTGTAGCAGTATTCGAAGTAACCTCCTCCGCAGCTTGTAGTGTGATGCGCAATCTAAATTAGATGTAGTTTTGGTGAATAACTCGGACGACACATTACACTGTTCCAGTGCAATTTATGTGATGATAATGTGATAGTTTCAGCTTCATTAACCACGTAATATAGACAACGAACGCCGTACTCGCTTTAAGACAGTGGACTACAACGGTAGAGGATATGGATTAATCCGGCGCTGTTAACCTGATTAGTTTTTCCGATGCCGAGCAGCTATTCTGGTGGTAATACGGCAGCAGAGCCCCTGGGAGCCATCCGGATCCTGACCTGCCTTCAAACGACTCACTCTACGGCCCTTGTACAGTTTATTTACAGGCGTCCTGGCAAATTTCGGTCTGCTTCTATTTACACACTACGAGGCTGTAAGTCTGCACCTGCACTGAACACCCCCTGTGTGTCGCCAGGCTACGCATTGGAGGGTATACAAATGCAGACGCAGTGCATCGAACGTCATATACATGCTGTGTTCAAGAATGAGTCAGTGGAGATACGGTTCGAACGGTACACAATTGTAGGGGCTCATATTTCGAGCATTCGTATTTCACAGGAGCTTAAGCGATATTATAGTGAAACTACTAAAGTCAGACGTCGCTCTTGTAGGCTACAGAAATTAACTGACTGGGGCAGCCGAATTAGAAAGCATAATCTCTGCCTCATTCGTAGGACATCATTTTCATCTGCTGAAACGGCATCCCACTGAAGCCCAGATCCAAAGGTAAATGATACAGCATATCGTCCCGTGATGGTTGTTTATTTATTTCTTTAATTAATTTTTTTTATTTGTCATTGTACACTGAAGTGACAAAAGTCGTGGGATAGCGATATGCACATATACAGATGGCGATCGTATCCCTTACACAAAAGAAATATCCGGCGATCAGCAGTGTACGAGCGTGCTTAAAATACCAAATTCAGACATTATCTCTCACCGTGGACAACACAGTGGCCGAAGTTCTTCACTTAACGACAGAGATCAGCGGCGTTTGCGTAGAGTTGACAGTGCTAACAGACAAGCAGCACTAACTGAAATAAACGCACGAAAAACTATGGGACGTACGACGAACGTAACCGTTAGGACAGCTATGTGAAATTTGGCGTTGATGCCCTATAGCAGCAGACGACCGACGCGAATGCCTTTGCTAACAGCACGACATCACCTGCAGCGCCTCTGCTGGTCTCGTACATACATCGGCTGGACCCTAGACGACTGGAAAACCGTGGCCTGGTCGGATCAGTCCCGAGTTCAGATGGTAAGAGCTAATGGTAGGGTTCGAGTGTGGAGCAGACCCCACGAAACCGTGGACACAAGTTGTGAATAAGGCACTGTGCGAGCTGATTGGTGGATCCATAACAGTGTGGGCTGTGTTTACGTGCAATGGACTGGGTCCTCTGTTCCAACCAAACCGATTATTGACTGGAAATCGTTATGTTAGGCTAACTGGAAACCATTTGTGGCCGTTCATGGACTTCATGTTCCCAAATAACTATGCGCAATATCACCGAGTCACAGTTGTTCGCGATTTGTATGGAGAACATTTTGGACCGTTCGAGCGAAAGATTTGGCCACCCAGATCGCCCGACCTGAATTTCATTGAAAATTTATGGAATATAATCGAGAGGTCAGTTCGTGCAAAAAATGCTACACCGGCAACACTTTCGCGGTTATGGACGGCTGACTTTTTCTGCAGGGGGCCTCCAGCGAGTAGTTGAGTCCATGCCGCGTCGAGCTGCTGCACTACGGAAGGCAAAAGGTCTGATTTGTCACTCCAGTATATGCTATTACGTACAATTTAAATACAAGTTGTGGTCATTCATATTCATGTTATTACTATCCACATTCAGTTCTTTCTTTCTGCATATCGGCATTTAATGATAGAAAATGCACTGTAAATGTTGACACAGTATTACTTGCCATTACCATAACTTTTTCTGTTATTAATGAAGACTTCACACACTGCCAGTTGTAACTATGTCCACCTCTACTGTTGTCCTACAACGTGTTTCCCTCCTACGTGTTACTAGTGCACACTAACTCAAATAGGTTGCGACACCAGTTTTTGGCTGTCATATTCCCCAAGGCATTCATCTGTCGACTGCCAGTTCTTTGGAGGCTACAGAGGGCGTTGTCTGCTAGCTCCCTCGTTGTTGCCTGTGAGCGGCACCCATTTTACCCCGTTTCCAGTTCCTTGGGTAGCGAGACACGGCCCACGGCTATTGCTTCACGGTGGCGCACAAACAGTTGACACATTCAATATAGTCACAACGCTTTTATTTCTGAAATGAAAATTTTCAGATTTTACAAACTGACACCACGAATCTTGCAGGGCTGTCCATAAATCCATAAGAGTACGAGGGGATGGAGATCTCTTCCGAACAGCACGTTCCAAGGCACCCCAAATATGCTCAATAATGTTCATGTCTGGGGAGTTTGGTGGCCAGCGGAAGTGTTTAAACTCAGAAGAGTGTTCCTGGAACCATTCTGCAGTATTTCTGAAATTGTGGAGTGTAGCATTTGCCTGCAGGAGTTGCTCAAGTCCGTCGGAATGCACAATGGACAGGAATGGATGCAGGTAATCAGACAGGATGCGTACGTACGTGTCACCTGTCAGAGTCGTATTTATATGTATCAAGGGTCCCATATCACTCCAACTACTCACTCTCCACACCATTACAGAGCTCCACCAGCTTGAATAGACCCCTGCTGACATGCAGGATCCGTGGATTCATGAGGATGTCTCCATACCCGTACACTTTCATCCGCTCGATACAATTTGAAACGGGACTCGACCGACCAGGCAACAGGTTTCAAGTGACCAACAGTCCAATGACGGTGTTGACGGGACCAAGCGAGGTGTAAAGCTTTATGTCGTGCAGTCATCAAGGGTACACGGGTGGGCCTTCGGCTCCGTAGGGCCATATAACGATGTTTCGTTGAATGGTTCGCACGCTGACACTTGTTGACCCAGCATCGAAATCTGCAGCAGTTTGCGGAAGGGTTGCACTTCTGTCACGGTGAACGATTCTCTTCAGTCGTCGTTAGTCCTGTTCTTGCAGGATCATTTTCCAGCCGCAGCGATGTCGGAGATTTGATTCTGATTTCTCATATTCATGGAAATCTCGTGAAATGGTCGTACGGGAATATCCCCACTTCATCGCTACCTCGGAGATGCTGTGTCCAATCGGTCGTGCGCCGACTATAACACCACGTCCAAACTCACTTAAATCTTGATAACCTGCCATTGTAGCAGCAGTAACCGATCTAACAACTGCGCCAGTCACTTTTTTATGTCATATAGGCGTTGCCGACCGCAGCGCCGTCTTCTGCTGTCTACATGTCTCTGTATATGAATACGTATGTCTATACGAGTTTCTTTAGCGCTTCAGTGTAGTATAGCATTAGCCAAATGAAATGTTACTCCATCTTACGTAAACTGTTGTGTGTCATTGGAAGTTTGGTGGCAAGAAGATATGGCACAAAGCCGTTTTCGGACATTGTGTTGTATCGGTCAGCATTTACAGTTTCATTGAGAAACACTGGTTGGTTTAGGCCGTGACTGCATAGCGCTACTCACATTGTCACTTTTTCCCCAAGCGTTGCCGGCCTGAGTGGCCGTGCGGTTCTAGGCGCTACAGTCTGGTTCCGAGCAACCGCTACGGTCTCAGGTTGGAATCCTGCCTCCGGCATGGTTGTGTGTGATGTCTTTAGGTTAGTTAGGTTTAATTAGTTTTATGTTCTAGGCGACTGATGACCTCAGAAGTTACGTCGCATAGTGCTCAGAGCCATTTGAGCCATTTGAACCATTTGAACCATCCCCAAGCGTCGTTTTTTCATGAACATGATCATTTCGCGTGTTTTCTCTACCGCAAAATTGAAAGTTTTGTTTGTTTACTGTGCCATTGAGGCGGAAATAAGCTTTATCTGAGAACCACGCGTTGAATATTATTTCATCTTTTCATTCTGTCCATTATGAATACTCTTGTCTTTTCTGTTTGTTCTCCTCACTCCGGTTCTGTGATACAACCATTTTATGAGGGAAGAGCTTAAGATCACTCTGTAAAATTCTTTGAACAGAACGACGGGACATCCCCATATTCCTTGCTGCCCGCAGGATGACTTGTTTAGACTTCGTTGAATGGCAACCCGTGGCGCTGCGATTTTTTTTTTTCCGGGGAACGAATAGTCGATGCCCCAGGTCGTTTCGCTTCCAACAAACTGCCGCCGCTGCCGCCGCCGCCGCCACCGCCGCTTCCTCCTCCTCCTCCTCCTCCTCCTTCTTCAAATTTTCTTGTTACCTGAGAAGTGTGCACCTTGACGGATCTCAGCGCATGTGGAATATTGCCCTAAATCCTTTCTCCGTTGATGTGACACTTTTCTGTTCAGCGTAAAGGAGAACCGCCTTGACTCGCTGTTGAACAGATCAACGTCCATGCTCGGCCACTACGAAACGTTAAATGCGAAACAAGGTACTGGCGATGTTGCAACGCCGGCCGGAGTGACCGAGCGGTTCTGGGCGCTACAGTCTGGAACCGCGCGACCGCTACGGTCGCAGGTTCGATTCCTGCCTCGGGCATGGATGTGTGTGATGTCCTTAGGTTAGTTAGGTTTAAGTAGTTTTAAGTTCTAGGGGACTGATGACCTTAGAAGTTAAGTCCCATAGTGCTCAGAGCCATTTTTGATGTTGCAACAACACGACTTCTGTCGACATTTCAATGAAACATGTTAGAGTAAAATTTGAATGAAATATAACTAGTGGTACAATTTTTATTCAATGTTGAAATGTGTCAACTATTCCTGCACCACAGTGTATGATCGCCGTTAACGTGTTGTAGCTGTTGACCTCAGCTGTATTCGCTGCTTTGCTCCTCGATCTACCGTCGCAACTTTTCTATCCCACTCTGCTTAGGTAGAACACAGTTCCTGATGACTCGCACTGGCAATGGCACAGAGACTGGGAACAAACAGGTGGTTCCTGCGATCTACGATAGTGCAGTTCACGAAGTTAACTGGTAGCTAGAAGCAAGGTCCTGAGCTTAGCGAAAGTCGTCGTAGGGGTGTGGAAACAGTCCAGTGAGCGATCCGACTGAAAAAACGTAAACACAGACAATTTCAATCACTCTGCTACCGAAGGCACATAACGAAGGTTTCAAACAACCGCAATAACTGCCGAACAACTGCGCGGGCGCGTTAATTGTAGGCACTGTCGTATCAGTGGACGGGCTCGCGTGACTTGCTTTTGGTGAGGGCGAAGGTTTTTGAGGGTACAAGCTGCAGCCGTGCTATCAAGCTCGAGTACCTCTACCCTCTCTTCCATATTTATACTCTGGCTGGGCGGGAATCCGATTCGTTGTCCTATTCTAAAGCAACCACACGGAGTGTAGCAGACGGGGGCCAATTGATAAAATCAAGTAATACTCAAGCCTTTTCTGAAATAGCGTCAACAATTTGTCTACGATCTGCCCAGCAATATTGTCTACAACCTGCCATTTCGTCACGCGATGCAGTAGCTCCTTGACATCGAGTCTTCTGCACGGATCCAGATATTGCTGATCAGTATGAACATTTGCATGCAACGGATATCCCAGTTAGTTTCTTCTGGCGTGCCTTCTGCGCCATAGACACATTCAGGAGTTTGTCTTCTCCGACTTCAATGCCAGTTGGTGTAGTTAGGCCCATAGCCTGTCAAGAAGTTTATCAGGCCTCTTGAGGAAGATTCGAGGATCTTATCCCCAGTCTTTATTTAATGTTTGGAAGAAAACCACAACTGCATCTCGATGTTTGGGCATCATCGTATCGTTTCTGCCATAGTGGGACAATCTGATTGTGGATTTGCTGCTTGCTTGCGGCCCATATCGCTATTAAATTGTGCACTTTATGATTTTCTTCTTTATTTAGCAAATACATCGCCGCCATTTCCCTTACCTGGAGATCGAGTGAACATTATCCAAGTATTACCTATAATGCCTCAACTGACACAGTACCAAAAGCGCCGGTCTACAGGAGAAGTATTCTACTTCCGCGTTACACCCTGTAAACTGCCCGTGCTGGTATTATGAGCAGAATCCTTTGCGCCCAAGCTCTCGCACAGTGTCCCGTAATAGTAGTTGGGATAGATACATTCTTATTGTTGAACTATTATTTTATAATCATTATTGGCTACACTAATAATGTTGTTACTCCTGTTCCTGCTTCTCTTGCTTATTTCTTCAATATGTGCAATATAATTTTGTCTCCCGTACACAAAGACACAAAGGTATGTGATGACGGACCTGTTGCTTAATTTCATGACAGGGTCTCTTAAAAGGTATCCTTTTAATAACATGTACGTGATCATTCCAGACGCAACAGAAAATTTCACTCCTTGGACACTGACGTAATTCTTGAAGGACTATGTTATATCCTTCTTCCAGGTTACTTCTGGAGCTTCAATTCACAAGGACCGTTATGCAGTCGGCATATGCCTCTACTCTCACGATCACTTATTTCCTGCAGCTTTCCTAAATCCGGCTCGAGCGCCAGATCCCAGAACACATGACAGCCTTTCGAAACTGTTTTCGTGATGATCTCTCCTGGGCATACAGAATTGTTTCTCTGTTTTGGCAATAGTTCTTAAAACAATTATGCTGAGTGTTTTTTCCAAGTTTTGTCGCCTCATTTTCAAAGTCTTCTGTGGACTCTGCTCTTCTGGCACCACATTGTTTGGAGCTAATTCCATGAAGCAATTGTTTCCCCTCTAGTCAACCGCAGACAAATTGCTTGATGACCAAGAAATTGAATCGATACGAACTCTGTCACTTTCGGAATGTTCAAGGAATAATTGAACGCAAAGGCATCCTTTGAGTCATAGACTTAGAGCTGCGTTTTGCTCACATCTCAAACAAACCGAAAAAGAGATACAAACTTTCATGATCTATGTACTCTTGAAATTCCAGCTTGGGCGCTCAATGCTCTTTCAGTAGACACATGATAATTTACTCAGATGTTTCAGCAGCAGTTGATTGACTTGAAATATTACTGCGAAGCCCTAGCAGTTTCTCAGCAGTCACATAATGAATGTTTCTGGATGAAAATGAATTCCTATTCTTTTCAGTGGAAGGACTTAAAGTTGATCATTTTAGCTTTACCACCGACCGAAATAGTTCAAATACGTTTTATTCTTGTGTCTCGGTGTGGAGGTGTAAGATTTTTTGACACTTTGTTGAGTTCTTGCTTTGCTCTAGTAGTACACTTTCTCACTGTGAATTAGAGTGAAATACGATTGCACTGTACATGAACGGCTGTTGGTATACTTCTTAAAATAAGACTGTCAGTGTGTATGAAGCTAACTGAGTAACAGAGAACGGATTAAGACGTCATTTGAAATTTGTAAAAGCCACTTTCTCACATCTTCACATGTGTAGTAACTGCTTATATCTTTGATCACGTCTCTTTTGAGCGATTTATTTACTTTGAAGTAACAAAGCGGCTTGGTACTCCGCCAGTGGGTCGAAAATATTCTGCTTTGAAATACTTCACCTGTGACATATCGCTCATAACTGTTTATTACTATCAGTTAAGAAGTTGTTTATGGTTTTCGCTGGAAGATATTCTGAGGAAGAATGTAAGGAAATGACATTTCTTCACCAATGTACGTCAGTGGAGAATGTCGTCTTGGCGGAATGTTTGGGTAGAGGCTCAGAACCCTCTGCTACTAGCGGACGCGACATTTCTGTCTGCCGTCCGCGGTACATACGGGCATTTATGTCACTTATTTTGATACCCGCAAACTCACTCATTAAAACCTATAGGGTACTTCCCGTTGACCTAGAATCATCAGATTTGGCACAGAGCAAGTTTTCACAGTACTGGTGAGAAAAAGATCCAGTCTTTGTTAATTTGTAATTATATCACACGGCAAACATTTTTTGTAATCTGTTATCCGATTGTCTGTCTGTCCATCTGATACGACTCCTTTTTTCTTAGGAAATACAGTAGCCAATACGAAATTACCCAAAAATTTAAACTTAAGACTTAAATCATTTTCTGAAGACTTTGAATTCCTGGGATCGATATCTCGTGTGTATCGATGTCGATAACAGGCAAAAATCATCGAGACTACCGATTCACAGGTTGGATGAACTATCTACATACATATTAAGTTTATACGGAACGCCCAGTCCAGTTTTTTCGTTGCATATCAGTGAACTTCGAAATAGGACACGTTGATGTACTTTCTTTAAAACCGGCTGTTTTTGGGGTCATTTCAAGGTCACCTGACTGAAGTGAGAGCCACTGCGTACAAAAAATGATTTTCGGTCAATGAAACTGGCGAAAAAATATTTCACTTTCGCATTTCTCTGATTCTTTTTTCAGATTTCACAAAAAGAACTATTTTCTTACCACAAAGGTCATAATGTCAGTCCCGTTACGTGAGGCCTACTTTTAGCAGGACAGCTATAAATGTCTGCCCATTAAGTTTTCGACGAGACAGCCATAAAATTAATGCCAACGTTCATTTTTAGATATCTACCGAGTCCCGTGACTTTTTGGATCTAAGAAAAGCCGAAAATATCGGCTTAACTTGTCATCTTCTTGCTGTTGCTTTTAGTGTGAGCAGATGTCAGAACACCAGACACTGTCTGCTGTAAGAGATAATCTCCTCAACAAGATGAGGGCCAAAACATTATTACAACCTGTCTAATGGAGTGCTGGCCCAGCGATTTTGTGTGGCATGGATTCGATACCTCCTTGGTAGGTTTCCGGAGGTATGTGGCACCGGATATATACCCACAGTTCACGCAAATCCTGCTAGTTACAGGCCGGTGGTTTGTAGGCACGGAGCTGACACTTGGGAGAGTTACATCGGGTTCAGATCAAGCAAATTCGGTGGCCAAGACATCAATGTGAATTCACTATCGTGCTCCTAAAACCACTGCAGCACTATTATGACATTGTGAGATGAACAGTTATCCTGTTGGAAGATGCCATCACCGTCGGAGAAAGCTGTCATGTTAGCCTCAGCTGTCATGGAACCCCGGTGAATGGACTACCGCGCCCGTCTCCCCCCATCCTCCCACCCGCCAACACGATGCTGCTCCCACCGGGCTGCGTCCGCGGCGCAATGCAAGTTCGACGAGTAGTTGTTCGTCTAATTGACGGCGTATCCGGGGGCGACTATCGACCTCGTGTGACAAGAAACGTGATTTGTCCGACCAAGCGACACGCTTCCATTGATCCACAGGCTGATACTGATGATCCCGTACCCACTGTAATGGTAATTGATGATGTCGTTGGTTCCACATGGGAACACGTAGGAGTTGTCTGCTGCAGGCCACACCGTTCAACAAAGTGTGCTGAACGGTGTGTTGCGAATTGGTCGACCTCCACGATCTGAGACGAAGCATGGACGTCCAACATCTTGTCGCATATTCGTGGTTTCAGCGTCTTACCACTCTCCATAGATGCCCATGACAGTAGCAGGCCGACAGCCGACCAGTTTCGTCGTTTCCAAGATGCTCGTTCCAAGGCGCTGGGCCATAACAATCTGCCTTTTATCAAAGTCCCTGAAGTCACTGCATTTCCCCATTTGCGGCCCGTATCGTCACTATAATGATACCCCATACGTCGCAACTCCGCTTATGAGGAATTTTTGTAAAAAAAGTGTCACTTATTTCTACAGGCGATAGTATTGGTGAAAATGGGATGGTGTCTGACATGCATAAATCACAGTTGCCTTTCTGCAGGGGTAGCTTTCTTCAATAGCGCTGGAAATTCATCACGCAGAAATCGGTGATAAACAGCACCTGTAATGTTTGGTGAATTGTATGGCCCCATGACTCTGTCACCGACAATTCTTGCCCACACACAGACAAGCGGAAAAATGCTCCTATATCAGTTAAAAAAAGGCGAATATGCTTCTGTTTAATTTAAAATACGCTGATAGAAAAGTGGAGTAGCAGCTGCCTCATTCTACCGTACGCAACACCTGTATAATGTTCCAAAAATTTTTGTCATAAGAACATATTCGTCCTCTTTTTCAGATGCAACTCACATCTCTCTCCCTCAAGCTCCCCTAACTGTAACTCGCTCACACCCTGTAATCCATCGCTTAAGGCGCTCATACCCATCCACTACACATAACTAACTACTGGCCATTAAAATAGGTACACCAAGAAGAAATGCAGAAGATAAACGGGTATTCATTGGACAAATATATTATACTAGAACTGACATGTGATTACATTTTCACGCAATTTGGGTGCATAGATCCTGAGAAATCAGTACCCAGAACAACCACCTCTGCCCGTAATAAGAACCTTGATACGCCTGGGCATTGAGTCAAACAGAGCTTGGATGGCATGTACAGGTACAGCTACCCATGCAGCTTCAAACGACACCACAGTTCATCAAGAGTAGTGAACTGGCGTATTGTGACGAGCCAGTTGCTCGGCCACCATTGACCAGACGTTTTCAATTGGTGAGAGATCTGGAGAATGTGCTTGCCAGGGCAGCAGTCGAACATTTTCTGTGTCCAGAAAGGCCCGTACAGGACCTGCAGCATGCGGTCGTGTATCATCCTGCTGAAATGTAGGGTTTCGCAGGGATCGAATGAAGGGTAGAGCCACGGGTCGTAACACTTTTGAAATGTAACTTCCACTGTTCAAAGTGCCGTCAATGCGAACAAGAGGTGACCGAGACGTGTAACCAATGGCACACCATACCATCACGCCGGGTGATACGCCTGTATGGTGATGACGAATACAGGCTTCCAATGTGGATTCACCGCGATGTCGCCAAACACGGATGCGAGCATCATGATGATGTAAACAGAACATGGATTCATCCGAAAAAATAACGTTTTGCCATTCGTGCACCCAGGTTCGTCGTTGAGTACACCATCACAGGCGCTCCTGCCTGTGGTGCAGCGTCAAGGGTAACCGCAGCCATGGTCTCCGAGCTGATAGTCCATGCTGCTGCGAACGTCGTCGAACTGTTCGTGCAGATGGTTGTTGCCTTGCAAACGTCCCCATCTGTTGACTCAGGGATCGAGACGTGGCTGCACGATCCGTTACAGCCATGGGGATAAGATGCCTGTCATCTCGACTGCTAGTGATACGAGGCCGTTGGGATCCAGCACGGCGTTCCGTATTACCCTCCTGAACCCACCGATTCCTTATTCTGCTAACAGTCATTGGATCTCGACCAACGCGCGCAGCAATGTGGCGATACGATAAAACACAATTGCGATACGCTACAATCCGACCTTTATGAAAGTCGGAAACTTGATGGTACGCATTTCTCCTCCATACACGAGGCATCAAAACAACGTTTCTCCAGGCAATGCCGGTTAACTGCTGTTTGTGTATGAGAAATTGGTTGGAAACTTTCCTCATGTCAGCACGTTGTAGGTGTCGCCACCGGCGTGAACCTTGTGTGAATGCTCTGAAAAGCTAATCATTTGTATATCACAGCATCTTCTTTCTACCGGTTAAATTCCGCGTCTGTAGCACGTCATCTTCGTGGTGTAGCAATTTTAATGGCCAGTAGTGTAATTCTACTCACTCTTTCAGCCCAGCGCATTGTCATTATCTCTTTGTTTCTCTCTGTCACTATCTCCTGTCACACAGCCAGAGTCTCCTTCATTCTGTCCTACTACTACTGTCTCCTCTCAGTGTCACTGTGTCTCTCTTGCTCTCTCTCTTACTGCCAATACCTCAGTCCTTCCTTGCTGCTGCTGTTGTCTCTTCTCATTGTCACTATCTCTCTCTTCCTGGTGGTCATTGTCATACATAGCCTCTGTCCCTAATTATCACTGGCTCTCATCCACATCCACTTTCTCCTGCTCTTTACTGCTATCCCACAGCCACTGTGTCCTTCAATCTTTTTCTGGCACTGTTCTGTCAACGTCAACTATGGTCCACTGCCCCTTTGTCCCTCTCCTCTTCTCACACTGCCATTGTGTTCTTTGCTTTTTCTATGCCACAACCATTGCTCACAATGTTCCAGTACTTATTATTTATTACTTTTTCATCTCTTTCTCACTACCACTGTCTCCTTCTCTCTCACCATAAAAAAGCGCAAATACGTTCGCATTCCAAACTTTTTGGTAAAATTTTTAAAGGTGCTGAGCAAGGTAGAATCTGGCAGCTGGTACCCATCTTTTCAGTCAGAGTCTTTAAAATTAAACAGGGACATATTCGCCTTTTTTGTGCTTCGACAGGAGCATTTTCCCGCTGGCTCCCTTCTTTTTCCTGCTACATCAGGGTATGTCACTCATATGAAAAGAAATTTACGTGTCAATAACATTTTGATGGTTCACTTATGTAAAACTGAAATGATGCAAAACTAACTTTGCACTTCAATTTCACGTGCGCAAAAAATTTGCATGTGCTTCAGTACATCAAAATGGGGTTTCCAGAACCCTTCTGATGATAATGGAGACACTTTAAAGCATATATCTCCGTGCTACGTCACTTCAAAAACTGCGGTTTCGCTTCAAATCTTATTTTACGTCAGTATTTGTGTGTAAAAATCGGGTAACTTTAAACCTCTGTATCTCGGAACTACAAAAAGATAACAAGAAAATTTCGAAGGTTCTTCGAGATCTTGATCTTAGGAATGTACCGTAAACATTTCAGCCATTTTCTGTGCATAGCTACCTTGGAATACACAACTCGGTTTTGGTTCCCAAAAACAATGTTTTAGGGGTGTTTCTCGATAAAGGCTTTTTTTTTTTTTTGGAAACTGGAAGGCGGTACTTCTAGATAAATGCCTAGAGCATATGCCGTTAAAATTTGAGCAATTCTATGTCTTTAGTTATTTAGTAAAATGGTGAAAAATGTTATTTCGTTTTCTTTTCATCAAACGGCCATGAACGAAACGGTGCCTCCATAAGCCCCTTAAGGCCGTAGAACCATAAGGCAAAAAGAACGAACAGATGTGCTCCATTTGCCTAGGTTGGAGGAAGTGTGTAATATTCAATCTTTGACCCTGTATTAAAGGAGAGTTACAGTAAGACGATCCTTTTGTTGGGTATACAAATGGTCCCTAACCCAAGGGCTATACAAAACACTTGGCACTACCTTTCTATCACCAACAGTACCCGAGATATGAGCCCTGTAAAAAGTCTGTTCTTATACGCGGCGTTTTGTAACATATTGGTAGCGCACACTGTCACACGCGTACCGATACTAGAGAGATCATGATGCCTCACCTGCATTATTACTCGAGGACTTACATCTGCCCCTATGTGCGTATTATGGTAAATTACTTCGCTGTATCTAGTGAATCCTGCTTCATCTGAAAATAAAACGCACCGTGAACTGCTAGTCTTTAACGGCTCCTATCTGCACACGCATTGGGTTCCGGACATATCATTATAAGAACTTTTCTTTTAGTTCTGACCAATTTTACCTTCTGAAGGAATAGGTGACGCTTTTTTAAACACCTTGTGTACTTAACTGACTATGTTCCAGTCCTCCAACGCAACCAGGCAGGATTAAATTTCGCAGTTGGTAGCGACCATAACGTTTTGTTGATCAGTGTACGAAGCCTGTGAACCTGCCAAAACCGCCTAGCTCGGTCTTGTTTCCGGCAAGGCCGAGTCCAACGAACTATGGAGCCAGAAGAGAATCGTCGATAGCTTGGGAGGAAGTAGGAAGTTTGAACTTACACTGAACGCCACTGGTGGAAGAACATATCAGTCCTGGTCAATGACAAAAAATTGAAGAGAATTCTGCAGCACCAGAAGGTCGAAGCCGCCGGAGCAGTCGTCATTTGGTTCTTGCTTTCCACCAACGCCACATAAGCTCATTGGGCGAGTAATTAGTCACCCCTGGAGAAATCATTCCAAGCATCGTTTAATACTACGTAATTCTGCCCCTTTAGTTGGCAACAGCCTGGATTCGGTTAGGAAGTGAGCACATAAGGTTGTGCAGGTATGTCACATCTCTGTTAAGCCGCTCGCTGAGGGTTTGATCGCGTCATTACACCAGATTTCGGAGACGCTAATGTTTTGCGGTAGAATGGAACAGCTAATATTTACAGAATTAACACTGTCAGAATGAAACATTGTTATGCACTATTAATAATTTTATCACACACAAAATACCTAATCTTGACTGTTGTGACCAAGTGCTGTAAAAACTGAAATCTAAGATATTTTTATTTAAGCTGGCTTAACAGTCTCTGTTAAGATATTCACCTATAGAGTAGGAGGAGTTGCCTATCAAGAAGTCTTTCAAACTCTGTCTAACCGTGCTTTATCTGAAACCAAGATTTTAATGGTTGCTGGCAATTTATTGAGAATGTTTGTTCCTGAATATTGAATCCCTTTTTGGACCAAGGTAAGTGATTTTAGGTCTTTATGTAGATTGTTCTTATTCCTAGTATTGATGCTATGTATTGAGCTATTGGTTGGAAATAGAGATGTATTACTTGCAACAAATTTCATTAGGGAATAAAAATGGTTCAAATGGCTCTGAGCACTATGGGACTTAACATCTGCTGTCATCAGTCCCCTAGAACTTCGAACTACTTAAACCCATCTAACCTAAGGACATCACACACATCCATGCCCGAGGCAGGCTTCGAACCTGCGACCGTAGCAGTCGCGCGGTTCCGGACTGAGCGCCTGAACCGCTAGACCACCGCGGCCGGCCCAGAATATGATCCCACATGACATAATAGAATGAAAGTAAGCAAAGTACGCAAGTTTTTTATGTTTATATGTCCTACAGCTGACATTCTCACTGCAAGTATAGACTTGTTTAGGCGCTAAAGCAATTCTGTGGCATGCCCTTCCCAAGTGAATTTATTATCAAGTTGTAATCCCAGAAATTTAACACTGTCAACCTCTTCGATCTGCATGTCTTCATTTATTATACACATGCTGGAAGGAAATTTCTTAGGGGTTCTGAACTGCATATAGCGAGTCTTCTCAAAATTTAATGACAGTGAATTAGCTTTAAACTATTTATTAATGTCAGTGAAAATTTGATTAGCAGCTATTTCTAAATCTGTACTTCACTTGGTACTTATTGCAATGTTTGTGTTATCTACAAACAAAACAAACTTAGCATCTGGCAATGTAATAGATGGGAGATCATTAATGTACACAAGAAAAAGCAATGGACCCAACATGTAGTTAATTCCCAGTCAGATGAAGACTGACTGCTTACTGCACAGGTATTTCTCAATCACACCCTTTGTTTCCTGTTAGATAGATAAGACTCAAACTATTTCGCAGCATTGCCGGTGCCACCATAATATTACACAGTCAAAGTCTTTTCACAGGTCACAGAAAATGCCAGTAGCCTCTAATTTATTATCCACTGAATTAAGTACAGTCTCAGTGTAAGTGTAAATAGCTTTCTCTATATCAGAACTCTGAAGAGATCCAAACTGTGACTAGGACAATATATTATTTTCAGTCAGATGTTTAAGGAGATGCTTGAACACAACCTTTTCAAATATTTTTGAGAAAGCCGGGAAAAAGTGAAATTGGTCGATAGTTTGATGGTATCTCTTTATCTCGCTTCTTGAAAGACGCTCAACTTCAGCATATTTTAGCCAGTCTGGAAATGTTCCGCTGATAAGAGATTGATTACACAAATAGGTTAAGATAGAACTCAACTCGTATGAGCACTCTTTGATTAACTTCGTTGGTATGTTATCATATTCACTGGAATACTTGGATATTAAGGATTTTATGATGGATGCTACTTCTTAAGGAGACGTGAGTGTCATTTCTATTTTACTGAAGTTATTTTTAAAGACTGATCTCAGATACTCCATTGCACTGTTCACCGAACACGATAACCCCAGGCTGTCAGTAACGGAAATGAAGTACTCGTTTAAGAGGTTTGCAACACTACATGCACTTGTTACCAAAGTCTCATTTATTTTTAGACCTATCCGTTCCTCTTCCTTTTTCGCCCTACCTGTCTCTGTCTTCACTATATCCCATACAGTTTTTATTTTGTTGCCTGAAGTAATTATATTTTTCTCAGCTTCGATTTCTAGATGATTTGCTTCAATATTTTGCTGTATTTTTTGTAATGCTTTACAATTCTACCATCAGAGCTATTCCTGGATAGTACATACAGTCGCGTTTTTCTCCCACGTGATATCTTTACTCCTTGTGTAATCCACTGTTTATTTTTTGACTTCTGTGAGATTTGAGTTACCTTTAGGGGAAAACAATTTTCAAGAAGTGGAGGTAACTTTATTAATTAATGCTTTGTATTTTCCATTTGAGTCAGAAGTATTGTAAACATCTATCCAGTTCATGTCTTTGAGCGATTTCCTGAGTTTCTCAATTTTTGACATATTTATTACCCTTCTGTACTCAGATTTAATAGATTTTTTTATCCTGAAAAGTTTCAACATTTAACACAAGATGCTGCATGTCATGACCAGATAGCCCATTTACTATTAGTTTTGTGTTAGGACTTTTTTCCCTAGATCCGCCTACAAAGATAAAATCAATAGAAGTCTCAGAGCATTTACATATCCCAGTAGTAAAGTTCATAGTAGGAACTAAGTTGAATGATAGTGTTACTGACTGCAATAATTGTTTTCTGACAGAGCTTTTCAATAAATCCTCGTTAAAATCACTAGAAACCACTATTTCCTTGTTTTTTACCATGAAATGGTACAGCAGAACTTCCAGATATGTTATGAAGAGGTTAAAATTTCCTGAAGGTGATCTGTATGTACCTACTATTATAAAGGAATTATTATGAAATACTACTACTGTTGCACAAGCTTCTAGGTGCTGCTCTGAGCAAAATTTATTAATATGAATATTCTTGAAATAAAAGCAGTTTCTGACAAATGCGGCAACTCCTCCTTTCTCCATGTTTTCTATACAGAAGTAAGAAGCTAACTCGAATCCTGTAACATTTAACATACCTATACCAATGGTCACATGATGTTCAGAGAGGCAGATTATACCAACTGGTTTGCTCAACTCTAATTCTTCAACACAAATAAGCAACTCATTAAGTTTATACCTTAGTCCTCGGATATTCTGATGTAATAACGATAACTGATTTTGTGCACTGGCTGAATTACAACTGGATGAACCTAATTTTCTTGCCAATTTTGGAGTATCCCTAGTTTCAATCAGAGGCTGTGTGCATGAATTGCATACATTTAAAATTTGCTTTCTGGCTGCCTGTTTTATCAATGTGAATGTTATTTCAGCCTGTCTCTGAACTTCTTATGTTTCTGTCCTCCCTACCCTAAAAAAACTGCTGATCTGTCACTTGTAACCACTTGTGCTTTACCACTTGTGACAGTGCCCCCCTTAAGTTATTTGCTATTAGCCCAGACAGTTTTCCCTTCACTTTTCTGTAGAGATGAAGCCATGTCTAGTATAGTCCCACCTGCTGACAGAGTCAACAGGAACCACAGTGATATGAGATCCCATATCTGATCCAATCAGCCGTTTCACCTCTAATTTAACTTTCCTAACAGAAGAGTTTAAATGTGGCCGGTCATGGCGCCTCAGAACAGACACAAGCCCAACGCCAGTATGTCTCGTTGATGAAGCTCTCTTTACCAGGTCACTCTCAATTGAATAATTACGGTTGCTATCTATGCTGTTGCCCGCCTCACCGACCATAACCACAGTATCTTCCTTTGTGAAGTGTTTGCAGAGTGAACCTACACCCTCTATCACCTGACCCAGACTTGCACTAGGTTTAAAAAAACTTGTGAGCTGGTAACCTGACCCTAGTTTATCCTGCAACAGTTGCCCAACACTTCTACCATGTGGACTACCTAACAACAAAAGTTTCTTCTTCTTCACAGCTTTTTCTGACTTCTTACTTTTCAGACATTTTGAAAGTTTGTTGTGTCCTGTCTACTCCTACATCTATTTGTGGCTCATCAATTTCCAACTGTGGCAACAGATCAAACCTGTTTTCCACATTCACAACCACACTGTCTGAGAACGTCCTATTCCTATTTCTTCTATAAACTGTTGTCACTTCCCACCTCTCTTTTCCCTTCTCCCCCTTAACCTTTCCAGATCTTGTTTCACTTAGTTCCACCTGAAGGGCAGCAATTTTTTCCTCCTGTTCCACTATCTTGCTATCTGTACAGAAAATTCTACACAACCTATGAGCCTTGTTTCTTTCCCCAATTCCCACGCCGCTGCAGTCACCCACATGAAGGAAAATGCAACAACGCTCACACCACACCCCGGAATTCACAATCCTGCGGCAAGTTATACCCGTCTCACTCATGGCAAACAAATTTCAGCTTTAGCCTAAGTTAAAGCAAGAATAACTTCGTAGACTACTCAATTAATATATTAAATTTCTTAGAAGTTTAGGCCTTAAGTTTGGATACTAATTCAAAACTTCTGGAGAAACAAAAACGACATAACTTGTATTGTTTACGTGACGAAACAAAAAGTAAACAAAGAACTGAGCCTACACTATATAAAGTTTCCACTTATTTTGGTACTTTTCACTTTGACTACTTACTTGGGAATAAAATGGGTAGCGTATAAGAATACACTAACAACACAAACTTTACTTTATTGAAATAATCACGTAACTTACAGTATATCACAACGTAAAAATATCCTAATCCAGAACTCGCGCCTATTAAATGTTTTCTTTTTTCAGAAAATACGCAGAAAATGTGAAACCTCCAATTGATAGCTTACAATAAGTATTAATTTACTTAATTATGATGTAATATTTCGTTAAGTAATTGTTATTATTCAATTAAACACTTATCTTTATGAGAGCTGTGAATGTGCACAACTCGTCAACCAAGGATGCTACACTTCCCGTCGCAGTGTTCGCTCGCTAACAGGTGGAGATAGACCTTCATTCATCGCCAGCAGCAAGTCCTGTCGGATTTGGAAGCGTTTTTTATTCACGAGCCGTGAAACGTGTTTGCGATCACTCTGTCTAGATCTTTTTCCGACGATAATTCTGCCGTCGTGTTGCGTGGCCACGTGTGTTACAACACTGCTTGTAGACACGTCGAACAGTCCGCAGCGAAACGCCAACAAATCCAGCAGCTTCACACACCGTATGGCCGTGAGCGCGGCCAAACATGATTGCCGCTATTTTACCACGTGGTCGCGAGTTTACATTTATCGATCTTTACGTACAATGTCCACTTGAAACGTAAACGTCTCACTCATCGCTACTGCCTTATAGTGACGTAGAGACAGTGTGAGTGCGGTTGAGCACGTGGCTCGATTGCTGTGCCATACGTAAAGGCTTAACAATTCATCTGTATCGGCGCACTGGGGTAAATAACTTTTTGTCCAGTGAGCTTATCACTCAACTGTTCGACATTATAAAACTGCATTCAGGGCTCCACATGGAACAATTGGCATACAACCGACCAAGCCAAATGACGCTGTGTGTATCGGTCAATTGTATAATTTTCTCATAGCAACGAAAATATAAATTAATAATTTATTTTCTTATTTAACTTCGATGCTTATGTAACGTGTTTCCAAATTTATAAATATGACCGTCGTTGGTTTACCTCCAGATAGTTGCCGCCCAGCAGTCGTTAGAACGGCTGACAGAATCTGAAGATCAAGCTTGGCTTCGGTTCACACAAATCCAAACTTGAGGAGCACTAAATAATACGTAAACGCAACTGCATTCCGGATCCCATGTGCAATAATTAATGTGCAATAAATCTCACACCCAAACCAAGCAACTCTGTGATAAATTAATAACGCATTCATTTGTTTTAACGTATGTTGTTCTACATCATCTGCTTTTCCGTGACCTGTTACTATCTCTGTTAACTGGATAGTTGCTACACTGTCTTCCCCGGCCTGGCGGCTAGCAGTCTTTAAAATGGCTGACAGCACAGGACAAGCAGACCGTTATTTCTCGTTTAGCGTCAGCTCAACAAACTATAGCTACCACTGAATAAAAAACATGTAGTCGCACATTTCAGACATATATTATTGAATAGTATCACCGGCTTGATATGAAAAGAAGAAACCTGCGAAAATGATAAGAATCGAAATCAATCAGCCACAAAAACTGCGTTTTTCGTATTTTAGAATAAGGCACGCAGTTGCACAGTAACAGGTCTGAAGCTCTTATCAAAACGTATACGAGAAAAAAGTTGTGGTTGTATTAGAGGACAGTGTCCTCAGAATGAAATAACAACTGAAGCAATCAGCTTAAGGTAAAGAATCGTTATGTAACAAGTCACTGTTAAATGTGCAAAATGTTGCAAGATTTTTAAAAATATATGTACCATGAGCTAATGATAGTTAATTAGTATGCATAAAAATTTGGTGTGAATGGCATGACTATTTTACAAGCTCCAGACAAAGAGTAGCGAATTACACGCTTCGGGAAGAATTAACTGAGAAGTACACACAGTGTCTTTCCGTTTACAATTCTGTACCACTTTGATTTATATTAACTGGTACAAGAAAGATCCCGATCAGCTTCGCCAGTACACTATGCGTAGTGGGTTTTAATCAAGCTAAAATTTTTGGTGAGGAAGGATATGCCATATCACTGAATGAATGCAGAATGAAGCAACACACAAACGGATCTGCAGTGATTACGTTTTATTTTCTCTAACAGTCAACCAGTTTATTCCTGACGCAGAATGTTTCACATCAGTATTAAAATGAATGAGTACAGGTAAGGGATAAAGGGAATAAACGCCGAGATCACTGATACCAGTCACATGTGAGCCAACTCTTGTACGTAATTTCAACGTGACGAAGAACCCATGAACAATACTGATATGACGCAATGTACGCTCACTCATAGATTTTTCGTCCAGTGGGAAGATCTAGCCGATGATTGTCAGTAGACCTCAATTTAATAGTGCTAAATTCACTATACGACGAAACGTCAGCTGCCCGTCGACATACAATTGGCGTGTCTTTGTGAGCCGCTACAGACAAAGTTCGATAGTTCCTAATGTACTGATAACGGTGAGGTTTGACTGCGTTGAATAGTGAAGGTCAAGAATGTACGCAGATGTATGTATTTTACTGAATAATGCGTTAGTATTTTTTGAGATATGAAACATACTCGTCATTAACAGCTTATGCGGACGAAAATTACCCATTGTCACAAGGAAAAGTTATATTAAAAGCTACTACGTTGTCCATAACAATCAAAGATTTTGGTTCGATTCCACGTGTAGCACACGGTTTTAATCTGTGACGGAAGGTACTGTCAGTGAATTAGCATTAACTAACAAAATTAAAATGTGACTTTGCCTAATGCCCTTTTTGGAATGCAGTTAGTACAGTCGGCTTTAGTGACTAAGTAAAAGGTGTATCCACATCTACATCTATACTTCACAAAACACTATAAGCTGAAGGACACCGTATTTTCTGTTGTAACATGCTTTAAAATTTCTTCCCCGTCTGTCGACGGGTGAATCCGGGAAGAGCGACTTTTCTTATATCTTTTGTCACAGCTGTTGTCAGTGAAATTTAATTTTCCCTAACCACGCATTAGTACTATGTAAGGGAAAAAATATTTATTTTGTACTGCGATCAGTCACATAACTTGTTTTAATTGAAATTTTTTTTCGTATTTCGAATTTGTTTTGCTCATCACAAGACCATTTTTTGCATGCATAAGGCAACAAAAGTTAATAAATCAATCTAAAACTATGTGAAAATTTATAAACTACCTCCACTGTAATGCTGATGCAGTCGAGCAAAATGGTAAGGCAGATGAGTGGCGAGATAATGACCTTCATTGCTGTTAGCTGTCTATGTGATGTAGCGGTCAGAGTACTTCACCTCGTTGATGTGGAACTGCACAACATTGCCTGTGTTGGACGCGTGAAGAAGTCTAAGAACTAAATTAAACAATACAAGTCTATATGAAAATCTGGGAGCAGCTATGGTGAATTAAAATGAGTAACCTTCCTTCCTCAGGACAGTTCGTTAAAGCTACAGGTGATGTTTTAGATGAAATATCTTCATACGTCCGACAGAAATTGTTTCTTCCAACTCCACAATGAACGAGATTCAGCAGTCTTTGTCCTATATCACAACAATAACAACAAAAGCTAACACTTTTAGACACAGCTTTGTCGTCTCCTCCCTCCTTTTACTACAAAGAAACGTCTGCCTCAAGACTGTAATGGACATTGTTTTTAATTGTCACATAGTTATTTTTAGAACAATTCCGTAGTTTTTTTGCCGTACGTATGCAAAAGAAGCCTAAAGACGAGTAAAACATACTCGAAACGTGTCTCAGTATGTTCACTTAAAACAGACTAATGTGACTGGTAGCAGTAGCAAACAAATAATGTACTGATAACACTCTCGGTACCTACACTTAGCCACTATGGCCACAGATCACTCTTTAGGAGACTGAAAAATATCCATCGATTCCCTAAATCTTCAAAGTTTTTTGCGATATTCTCTGGACAGCAAAACTAAAGCCTTGTTATGTTCCGAAAAAATAAAGATCTAAACGGTCTGAGAATAACGCATGTAGATAGATATGTGGAAGAGAGACTCATGCTCAAACGAAAAGAAATATAAGCGAATAAAGATGGTGTTCGGATGAGGAAAAAGAGTTTAATCGTGACTGAAGTAGGTTGTGCATTATACACTTATAAAGCGAACCATAGAAATCGGATTCTTTAATGAATGATGAACATGAATCTGGTAAATGATCACTCCTCGCAGCTACAGAACTAGATGCAGCGCTTTCAGTAACGACTGGGATAAGTTGGCCGAGCTATGATCGAGCAGGAGGTGGTGGCCTGGCTATCTCCCTACTACCCAATACATCTCGCAAGCACTCGGTGAAGAGCAGATCCAACGACCTCTCAGATTACCTAATGCATTATATATTTTGAAGCTGGAGAAATTCATTTAAGATTTTTACTCAGTGTACTCATGCTTAACTATTCGTGAAATACAATAACGGACATGTGTATCTCGGTAGGGTCGCCTGTTTAGGCAATGAACTTCACGTCTATACTGATGAACTGTCTAAGTAGCTTCACCTAATACGTGTAGTTCTGTTCGACTATCGACGTTGGTTCCCGCCTACAGCACTACCCCATGACAAACACTTTAGTCGATTCTCGTAATTTTAAGCTGATTATAATTAAAGGCTACATCAAAAGTGGTTTCTTTGCAACGAACACAGCCGAGTTTCTTACTGTCCAGATTATAGCTTGTGTACCAACTCTAGTAACATCGTCGTCCACAGGACTTTAAATTCTAATTTTCCTTCCTTCCTTTCTTCCTTCCTTCCTTCCTTTCTTCCTTCCTTCCTGTCATGTATAAAGTGTTGAAGTCAGTGCGTGTGTCAGCGCTTCCAATAAAAAGCTTCTAGGTGCTGCCGGTTTTCCAAGGGACACTCAAATGTGTAACAGTGAAATAAATAGAGTGAACAGTGTTCTCCTTCTACTGACACAAAAATTCTGATTTCCGTGATGTTATTATGTGTGCTTATGGAAAACACATTTGTACGAACTGTGATGGAACGTCACTTTTTATGAAGATATGGGGAAAACCAAGAGAATTGTTTTTAATTTATTTCTAAAATGTTTGGCATGTAAATGTACTGCCAGTACAATGTGATCTCGCGTAACCAGAAGCAGAATGTATGAAAAAAATGTAAGATTAGTGTATTCACTTAGACCTACTGGGAAAGGGTGAAGTTCAGGTGCAGTTCTTTGCGGTGATGAATATTCCCCCACGTCCCAGAAAGTTTGATATTTACAACAAAACTATTGGTGCAGTTATAGCTGATGTGAATGAATTTAAAATGTCGAAGACATCAAAAGAAGTTATTAACTTGAATGATACGAAATCTGACCCAAGGTATATTGCTGCTGGTTTTGATGGCAGTTGGCTGAAATGTGGGCATACTTCCATAAATGGCATTGTGTCAGCCACTGCTTTTGATGCTGGAAAGATTCTGGATACTGAAATAATTAGTAAGTTCTGTGAAATCTATAGTAAAATTCCACTACCCCACATGGGTGCAAAAAGGAACGAAGGCGTGGAAGTGGACGGTGTTAGTACCATTTTCAAAAGGTTATGTTGTTAAGAGGCGTCCTGTGTATAGACTATCTTGGGGATAGGGGGAGTTAGGCTTATCAGAAAGCGTATTGGGCATGTACAGAAAGGAATGGGATCACGACTTCTGAAGATATGCAAGGAAAAAAGTTAGGTGGTGAAGGTGGCCTGACAAAGACTGAAATAGACAGGACCCAGAATTATTATGCTATGGAAATTAAGAACTGCATGTTTCAATGTGGAAGCCATGAGAAGAAATATCTGGGCTGTATTCTTTCACAAAATTTCAACAGATGAGAAACCACAACGTCACCTTTACCAATGGGGACCTGACAGCTGATGCAAATTCATGGGCCAGGTGCAGCTTTCAGTTATAATCACAAATAATGAATTCTAAAAAATATACTACTTGCTGTGAAACCTATTTTCAGAGACCTTAGCCAACAAGATCTTTTAAAAAAGTGTTTCCATGGTAAAATTCTGACAACACTACCAAAAACTGTTTTTGTTGGAAATGCAACACTAAAATCTGGTGTTTGTGACGCAGTGATGGGCTTCAGTGCTGGTGTGTCAAAGAAGACTCTAGGGGACACAGGATGGCATCAATACTACAAAGGGCTGAAAAGCATCGACAGGGAACATACGCGTCATGCTGAAATTTGTACAGGAAATGCTACCAGGGAGTTCAGGATAGCCAGATGATCAAAGAAAAGAAGATAAAAAGGAAGAAGCTGTGCCACAGTATAGTCGTGGAATGTTTTAATAGTGTGTCTGTATGACAATGTACATTAGTTTTTTGTATGTATTTTTCTCAAAACTATATTTTTTGATCTTCTGGGACACTTTTCTCAAAAACTGAGGGTGATAAAACATCAGACTTTCGGTAATCAGATAAAAAATGGGACCTGTAATGACAACAGAAACAAATTTACATGCTCCAAGGTATTTACAAAAGTTATAATTTTTTGTCTTTTAGAGCAAGAAGATAATTACTTACAACATGTATAAAATAGTGTAACAGACTTATGTGATTTGCGGATGATGTTTCATCTATATACTGTGAACGTTTTAGCTCTTTACCTCCACTATTTTCTTCAGAAAGTGTACCTGAAGTTTATTCATTTTAATACTGATTTCTTACGGGAATTTTCTTCGCGACTGTGTCCCCTTAACGTATTCAAAATACGCGTAAAAGGATGAACGCGGCTGTGTTTCACATACACTCCGATATGTAGCTGGCTGAATAACAACGCAAGTCCTCTCCTTGTGTTAATATGCCTCATGTTCCTGGTTCCTAACTAGAAACAAAAATAGCTTTCTATATGTACAGTGTGACGCAAATCTTACCTTATTGTCGACTGCGAAGACGCTTCCGCACGTGTTGCAGGTAGGTTTGCGACACTGTGTACAGTCCTGGCCCATCCCGGGAGATGCCTGAAACACAGGAGAAACCATTGATTCCAGTTAGTGCGTACTCGTTTTCATAAATTACAGAAACAGGTAGAAGATATTGCACACATGCATACATTTGAAAAAAGAAGCAGTCAGGTGTATAAGGCGTGTGTGATTACTGTTGTGGAACTGGGATCATGTTGTAAACTGTAGTGTATGAGCCGTTGAGGAACATTCACATTCTTCAGATCGTTGATGCGGAAAGCCGTTTGAAGACGTATGTATGTCTCTTCCTATATAGATCAATCTTATGTTCTTGCCTTATTATAATCTTCATACAAGACATCTCTTTTCAGTGTCTTTGAGAATTTGTTTTCCCAAACATGGCAAGGAATTTCTCTAATTACAATTGCTTTGGAATTTTTTCTCTTAATTTTCTCTAAAGACATTTCCTGATATGATCATGTAACAGCAATCGCTTGGTAGGCCTATACAGGGTGAGCCACATCAGACGGAACGTCCTTTTTATTTCGTGAACGATTTTAGATACCAAAAAGATTATTTGGAGAAATGATAGTCCGCTAAGGAGCACATACTTTGGTAAGTAACAAAGAATCTTAACTCTTGTATCGATCGAGATACTGAGGCAAGTATGACTTTTTATAAATAAAATGACATACTTTTTTAACGGCATCCGAAAGCGGTTGTTAAGACGAGTATAGTGATATACTGGTTGTTAATTTTAAGGTTGAAACTCTTTACAAAAGAATCCGAGAAATATTCAAAAATTAAAAGGCAAGTCGTCCGAAATCGGCTATGGCGTTGTAAACACGCGTATGCCAGGCATCGTCGTTGTATCAAGCCTTTCGCTTGTTCACTTGTCTCCATTGCAGAACTGTCAGGAACCACGTTGTCTCCCGGCAGATCGTTTCTGCTTCGACATTTCTTGCTTGCAGAGACGTACACCAATGAGAAGAACTTAGACATGCTACCTTTATATGGGGAAATCAAACAAATGCTGTCGCAATGGTAATGGAAATCTGCGTGACGAAACTGTAGCTGTTTCCACAAAAACCTGGAACCGTACGCACATTGAAATAGTTTTCCCAAGCCCTATCTGATGGGCCAAGAGCTAGAATATGCCGCAGTCCATATACGAAAAACATAGGTGACATGTATTTACGTCGTGTAGGAAAATGAGGTTTTACCTTCGTAGCGTAGACGTGTCTTGCTGCTTATAACGACGGAGCCTGGCATGAGAGCTTGTGTTTACACCGCAATAGCCTACTCGGGCCGCTTTGCTTTCCAATTTTAATACATTTCTCGGACTCTTTTGCGATATGTTTCAACGTCAGTAGCAACAAACGCTATATCACTGTAACTGTCTTTCCGAGAGCTATTGGGGGGGTTTGTGTTGTTTGGGGGAGGAGACCAAACAGCAAGGTCATCGGTCTCATCGGATTAGGAAAGGACGGGGAAGGAAGACGGCCGTGCCCTTTCAAAGGAACCATCGCGCCATTTGCCTGGACGATTTAGGGAAATCATGGAAAACCTAAATCAGAATGGCCGGGCGCGGAACGAGAGCTTTTGAGTGCAGTTATGAAAAGTATGCAGTTCCATTAAGAAACCATACTTATTTCAGTATCTCGCTAGGTACTAGAGTCCTGAACATTATCCATACAAAACATTCCGTGCCCCTCAGCATACTATCAACAGCAGAAAACCTCGTTTTGATATCTGGAACCGTTCACGAAATAAAAGGAGTGTTACGTTTTACCTGACTCATGCTGTGTATTTCATGTATGTGATTCCTTTCCAAATGAAATTGTCGTATATCTTCATTTTTATTGTAATTTATCCTTCTCGTTTTTCTGTACGCAGATGCGAACGAGTGTTGCCTGGGGAAACCTGTTGGCCTAAATTCCTGTCCTTATTATTGCTTCTGATTACTACATCACCACTGGGACAAGGTAAGTTATTATCGGGTCGTTTTTGAAGGCAGCAGAAAACTTGTCACTTGTCTCATGAGCAGAGGAGTGAAGTCTGCTTGTAAATGGTTGCCAATATTATAGTTTATGATACTGTCTGAAGAGTGGAGTGTCCTAAGTATTTGAATAAGTATCCATAATTAATATCTTAATTTTCAGTCACTTGGTAGACTGGTCAATATCTATACGCTTTACCACGCGCATTGTCTTCTTTCTACTGATTATCATAACGTGTTTGACGTGTTTTTTTTTTTTTTTTTCAAATCAGTTATGTTTGTCGATTGCTGCCTAACGTGTGTTAAACTGACGTAAGAGTTTGACTTTTCCACGATCTGTACTTTTTCCTGCTCTTTTCAGTTCTAGACACGCATTTATTTGACGTGGAAGAGCATGTCGGAGAGTATAGACAAATTTTATTTATTAATGCTGTAATTATTGCAATATGCCAGCCACGATACTGTAATTGTCATGGCCAAATTTGGAAAGCTGGAGAGCAGATCTATGAGACCAGAGCTAAGTTATAGCTCTAATGTGTTATTGGAACATACATGACTCTCTCGCAGCCCAGAAATTTATGTTTTATAGGTAACAGTTAGCGACTCTCTTCAGTCGCGAATACAATTAATTGTTTTCAGTGAGACATTCGTGGTACTCTAATACTGAATATTGCTATTGCCTGAATTTAAATGTAACTTACTATGTTTTAGTGATGTCATATTTTATACCAGGAATGTACAGATCATTCTGTAGCACCTGGTGTGTAACTGCGTAAATAGTTTTGAAAGAGTTATGTTATTTATATTACGTTTGGTTTAGTTAAATCTTATCGTTATATATATTTACATAATGTTAGATGTAGTGGGAATTAGTAAAGTGTGGTGGAAGGATGAACAGGATTTCTGGTCAGGTTAGTGCAGGGTTATCAACCCAAAGTCAGGCATATAACATTGTTGGCTGGAGTAGAATTACCTTCAGTGATGAATTCGTCTTTGACGTGACGTGTCTGGAGACACCCTCGACAGCAGTTGGATATCAGCATGACTGTCACCCGCCATACTGCCCTGCAACCTGGACTGATGGTCTGGGGTACCATTTCATTTCATAGCAGGACCCCTTTAGTTGCCATCCGCGACACCCTTACAGCGCAGCGATACGTCGTTGTATTGTGGGCCCCGGTTTGTTGCCCTCCATGGCAAGCCATCCTGGGCTTACATTTCAGCAAGATAATGCCCTCCCGATTTCTACCGCTTGTCGTAGAACTTGCCAAACCCTGCCTCGGCCAGCAATGTCGCTGGATCCCTCCCCAATTGAGAACGTTTGAAGCATTACGGGAAGGGCGCTCCGGCCATCTCGGAATTCTGACGATCTAATGCGCTAATTGCACAGAATACGGTACGATATACCTCTCCCTCAGGAAGAGATCCAACAACTCCGTCAATTAATGGGAAGCCGCATAAGTGCTTACATAAGGGCTACAGATAAACCAACGCGTTATTGGCTTTCTCAGTATGTGAAATTCTCTCTCTTTAATAAATCGTTCTGAAATTGTACTCGTTTATTTTTCTGTGCATGTACATAACATCTACCAATTTCCGTCCTATTCGGATAATTCTTCCGTGATGCATCGTTTTTTCTTTTTTTATCTTAGAGTGTATTATCACAGGACTCTTTAAATATGTTGCAATCATCACACTAGTCTTGAAAGAGGGTGTCTTTTTGATGCAGTAAGACCAAAGTCTTTTACTCAGCAGCTCCACCCGTGGCTCGACCTAGACAGATTTATAAACGAAAATCAAAGGAAGGGAACACGTTCTTTTCAAGCAATTTAAGGGAGCTATGAAATTCCTAAATACGGAAGGGCGGAGGGAGGTATGAATCCCTTTCCTGTTTAATTTGAGTCAAGTACATTTTTCTGTACATGGTTTACTTGTAATCAAAGGAACATTAGGATTACGTGTTGCATTGATGTCAACATCAAATCAAACCGTATTTTTGAGAGAAAACAATGGATCACCATAAAGTATATTGTGGATGCCACCTTGTGCAATTCTACGATTTATAGTTTTCGTGTTGACATAACTATTATTCAGTGCTGTTGTAAAAGCACTTCGTGGATTGTATTCCTTACTCAGTTCCGTATTTGGCTATTTAAGTGGCTTTCGTCTCGGACAAATGCGTTTTCTCCACGGATTTTCACCCGTACTATTTCTTTTCAATCTTCCACTCATATCTGAGTAACAACTATTTTACTATGTATACTATCTGATCAAAGGTATCCGGACACCCCTATGTAATGTGGAATTGAGCAATATATGTCACGAGAGGGGACGCACCAGTACGAGTGGAGACGGGCAGTGCTATGTTGGCAGAAGCACTAAGAGCAGAATGGTTCGGTGACGACGGTTCAGTGAATCCGAACGTGGACTAGTCATACAATGTCCCCTAAATAACAAATCCATCCTAAAGCGGCCCAAGTCGATTGCTGGTAATGTACTACTAACGGACGGGGCCCGTCGAGCATTGCGGAGGGTGGCTGTAAGAAATCGCATTAAATGAGAGGAAGAACGAATCACTCGTGTGCTACCAGCTATCCGATTAGCACAGAGTGTTGGGAGAGGTGTACAACTCCTCGTAAGCCGCACTTCTCAGCGAAGCCTGAGGCGATGTAAAGAGCGGCGCCACTGGACACTGACGAGTGATTTGCAGTGATAAATCTGGCTTTAGCCTGTGTTTGGAAAATGTCCGGAGAACCTTACCTGCCTTCGTGTGTTGCGCTAACAGTGAAGTACAGAGTAGATGGTGTTACAGTACGGATGTGTCTTTCGTTGACAGAGTGTGGGCCATTATTGCGCTTAAGAAAACGCTAAATGTGAACGCATATGAATATTTTTTTTACACCATTGTGCATATTCTCCTTCTTCTTTTGCTTCTTCTTCTCCTTTTTTTCTTGGCCTTATCGCATGCATTACAGGATCGGTACGTTAGACTGGATTTGGCGATGTTGGTGGTAGAGGATGGTCACGAGCACTTCACGTCACCACTGCTTTCTCCTCCAGGAAGAAATGTGTGTACTCAATCTGTCTGCTTCTATCATCCTACGTGAAAGTGCAAGAATGTTTTCGATATGTTTGCGCATGGTCTAACCGCCGCGGGACGTGGGTACCAGCCCGTTAAGCATCTAGTTGGATGTGAGAAACCACTTAATAACAACTTTGAGGCAGGCTGGCACACAGGCCCACGTCGTTAATCCGCTGAGGAGGGTGCACATCTCCGAATTCCGGAATCGGTGTGCTAACGTGCACAGATACAGTTACTAGTAGGCTAAAGTCATAACCCATATCAGTGTCCACTAATAGGTGTCCTGGCCGCCTTCATAACTGAGAGGTCAGTGTGGCTGGCTACCTAAAGTGGGAGACCCGGAATCGTTTCCCGACATTGCCAGGGATTTTGCCTCGGTAGGAGGAATGAAACGGGTTGCAGTCACCCTCGTGATGACAACTAAGAAGTTTGACAGAGTAATAGCGGCACCAGGTCCACTAACGCGACAATGACCGGGAGTGTGACATGCTGACCCCCATCCCTCCATACCACATCTACGTGAAAACATAAGCTAATTGATGACACGATGGTCAGTGGTGCTATGCTATAATAGGTGTTCAGATACTTTTGATTAGAGAGTGCACAATTTTGGCAATAAAAACTGTAACACCATGAGGACAGTATAAAGAAATGTCGAATTGGTATGTAGTGCATTATGTACTTGGACATGCAAATGATTGAACTGCAGCACAGCTGCACAGTGTAGAAGTAATGTCACTAAATTCTGCAAATAAGGAAAGGTAAAATAGCAGATTTCTCTTTCTGATATCGCATTCACGTGTTCGTTGCTTGTGAGAATATTTTTTTTAGCCCAGTGTAAGAAGGAGAAACGTCTACCAGCATATGATGGAGTTCGATACCGGTAGGTTCGCGTCCTGTCGAGGTTGAAGCTTCTTTTTTCGATATTGCTGCTCGTGTCAGTCGGGACTCCGCGATCGTGATGCGAATATTGAATCAATTTTCTGGTGGGCCATGCTCAAAGTCGTGCAGGACCTTACTGAACCCTCGCGACTGGTCTCCGACTGGACAGAAATATTCTATCCTCTGCCGTACAGGACTGTACACCTACGTCACGTACCTCGATTCAGGAAATGAGTTTGTTTGCTGTAAGACAAGTATCGTTACATACAGTACAACAACGTCTGCAACACCGCGGACTATCAGCATGGCGACTATTGTTGTGGCCACTCATGATGTTCTACAGTAGAAGCACGCTGGCAGTGGTGCGCCCAACAACACAGGCCACAGGAGAGTAGTGGGATGAAGCGAATCCTGACCCACTTTTTATATCAAATTTATATGTTGATTAATTAAAATTATCAATTAATTACCCCCTCTCCTCCTCTTAACCTGTTGTTCTCCTAAGAGTTTTGTGTTCTGCTGAGGGTTGTTTTATGACCCTCTGTGGATAATCTGTGCTTCTGAGAATACCCCTTCCCCACCTCCTCCCTAACACCTTTGGGTAAAGGAACACTTGTTCAGTTTTGACCCACTTGACCCCCTGCTGGAGCTTCCCTCAGCCCTCCCCTCTCCCACTTCTCCTCCCTCCACCACTTGTGAATTGGCGGGAAAAAGACTCAATCTGTGCTGAGCTGCTGGAGAAGAAAGATGTAATGTACAGAGTCTTTATTTATTTACTTTATTTATTTTTGAGGGCGCTGGATTGTCCTACACACTTAGTCACCTTCTACCTTTCTGCAACCTCCCACACCCAGTTTCGGCAGACCTCCAACTCCCACTTTTTCTAATCGTGCATATGTATGTTCACGTCGAAGTTTGAAGATCAACTATCCTAGTCCACAGTACCGCCACCAGAGGGTGCTTGAAACTATTCTACAAGCACCCTCACCCAAACTCTCCGTCAGCCCCTGCCCCCACTTTCCTACGTCCCCACTTCTTCCGATCGCGCATATGTGTATATTCACATCAAAGTTTGAAGACTGACTGCCCTAGGCCACAATACAGCCACCAGAGTGTCCTTGAAACTGACCTACAGCAGCCCCCACTTGCCCTCACTGTCCATCACCTACGGCCCCCACTTGTGAATTGGCTGGAAAAAGGATGGAGTGGAAGGTATTGTCTTTATTTTTGGTAGGAAATGTATTCAATTGAGGACATGTCGGTGTTGAAAAGAGAGGAGATTAATAAGTGTTTCACTTGTAAGCTTAGAGCTGAGGACTGCTTAAAAGCCCCCCACATGGTGAATGGAAGGCGTTGATAATGAATAAGTATATGAGGAATACTTTTCAGCAAATAATAGTGATGAAGCAGTATGGACTGAGGATGCATTTCGCAACCCATAGGGACTACAGTTGTACCGGATCTGTTCATGATTTTTGAAATGGCCAGTCAGCCCACAATGCAGGAGACAACTTTTTCCTATTCCACATACCCAAGCTGAATTAACCAGATGTGCTCGTCTTGGTGTATGGGGCTCAACTAAGGACGTTTGAAACGGGTTTTGCTCCCCTTTCAGATTATGTGTGTGTTTATGTTCACCTTCCTATGTGCTGCAGTCCACAATACCACTCAAAATTGGCGGAAACTGTCCTACAACCACTGCCAGAATAATTGTCTCCTACTGATCTACAAGTGTGCAGCTGCTGAGCATCTTGAACACAGATAAATGGTAAGAGGGGATAGGACAGAAAAGTCTCACTGACGCCTAGGAAGAGTAGCCTCCTACCGATCTACAAGTGATATAGCTGCTGAGGAAGTTGTACACAGATACAGTACATACATGGTAAGAAAGGACAAGGCAGAAAACTATCAAAAAGTGTAGGACGAGTTGCCTCTACAAATCTGCAAGTGAAATAGTTGCTCAGAAACTTGTACACAGATACATCGTAAGAAGGAACTGGGCAACAAACTAACACGGAAGGGTAGGGAGCCCAATACACACTACCACAACTGATGGAAAATGCTCCACTGCTCTAATTACTCATCGAAACCGTGGTAAAAAACGCCACTCATAAACAACAGGTCATAATACAACACACGCTTTGAGAACTGAGAAAAA